>NC_080455.1:4907886-5207886 GCF_028018845.1 Melospiza georgiana | reverse complement strand
ACATATCCTACTACAAGCAGGAAGCTGCAAGGGCCCTGGAGGTGAGAACCTACAATTCAAAGGTCATGGAAGAGATAAATCACCACAGCACATGTGACACCATAAACTGCTCCAGAACATCTTCCCTGTCAGTCTGCTCACATCACATCAGATCAGGACTTGGGCAAAGAGGGGGGATAGGACAGTACAGCGGGGAAAGACTGAGGTTATTTCACCTCCAGAACCCAAAATACACTTTGCCCTGGCAATTTGGGAAGGTTTATCCATGCTAGTGACAGCATTAAGAGCTTTAAGGGAGATGGGATCACTGCTGATCCACATGACATCACATGAAGGAAGTTAAAGCAATCCAGGAAGAGCTCTCCAGGTCACAGGGCAGAGCCCAATTCCTCACAGTTTTGGATTATTTGGACTGGGTTTTGAGGGTGGAAACTCTACAACACCCACCCCCACCCTCCCCACAAGTGCAACCTGTTCCAGAGCTCAACCCTGGCAGCAAAGGAATTTTCTCACGTTCAGATGGAATTTCTCCTCACATTACAGAAAAAGAAAGAAGTTCAGAGGAAAAAAAAACCCATCCCACACCTAATTAAAGAACCTATTAATAAGATGATCAGACAGTTTCACAGCTGAGCTTCCCAAATGAGTTGGCTTTTTTTTTTCTTTTTAAGAAATAGGGCTGCAAAGAGCTCTCACATGAAGATTAGGGGACAAATATTGGTTAGGTTCTCTTATTCATGTTATAAGAAACAGGAAGTCAGGACACCACCCACTCCCCCCACTGATTTATTTAAAAACCACACTTCAAGGTGTTTTTGAAATTGAAGGCATTTACCAGATGAAACTGGTACAAGCAGGAGAAGAAGCTGAAGGTAAATGATTAAAAGAGCAGAAGTCACAAACAACCACAGCACAGGGAGCTGTTACTCTGAAGCCATTAAAAAGGCAGAAAGAAAACAATCGAGTGAAAAGAATTTTTACTTCAATGAAAAACGACCACATTTGGGGCAACATCTGAAAGAAAAGTGTCCTCACTGAAAATGTACATTCACACATTCAGCTCTGAGTCACTGGTGGCAGCTCTGTGGCTCAAGTCCTGCACTGAGGAGAGGCTTCAGCAAGACAAAACATCATGTTCTATTCACCAGGCAAGTCATCCTGGAGCGCCCGCCCGCAGCCGCCGCCGCTCGCGGCCATTTAGGGTAAAGACTTCCCTGGAGTTTATCTGCGAGCAGGGATGGGACAGCCTGTGCCAGGGAATGCTTCAGGAGGCCCAACTCTGAGCTCTGCTCCCCAGAATTCCCAGAGGATTTGCTGTGTGCACACAGGGGTGGCACAGAATCACTGAGTTCAACCTGCGGGTGATCCTGAATTTGTCACCCTGAGGGTCGTGGTCAGGTGTTCTTTGGAGACCTCCAGGGGATGGGGGATCCAAACCTCACTGGGTGCCTGACAACTCCTTCCATGAGGAAATTATTCCTAAAATATGAAATCCCCTCATTGAGAATTATCAGGTATTAAACTGATAAGAACAGACAGCACACAGCTATGCCCAGATAGGGGTATCACGTCCTCTGCAGCACATCAACAGTTTCAAAATCCTTGCAAATCACAACCCAGAAATTGGAGATCATGGATCTGCCCTGAGCTCCTCACAACCCCCTCACCACACTCAGTGATCCTGGACAGGCACAGCTCCAGGGCAGAATTCCTGGAGCTCAGAACACAGGGCAGTCTCAGGTGTGGGACTGGAGAGGCAGGAAGAAACCCAACAGCAAAATTAACAGGCTCAACCTGGATTCCATTTCAGTCTCCAACTTGGATCAATATTTAACAAGCACTGTAAAAGCAGCGTGAGGCCAATCTGTAAATGAGGCAGGACCTTCTCCCTCCCCCTGCACTCAGCTGGCTGCTCTGGTCACAAACTCCCTCTGCAGGCAAATCTTGAGCCTGTGATCTAGGCCAGGCCTCTGGAAGGGCACACACAGCCCTGGGGACCCCTGCCACAGCAGAATTAAAGCATCCCACTGTCACCAGGATGCATCCTCTCACTGTCCCAGCAAGGAAAGGTCGTGGAAGTGACAAAACAAACTGCTGAAGATCCAGCCACCATGTCCCAGGTCTCAGGGCCTGGAAATCAATCCAGATGCTGATTAATGCAGAGCTGCAGCCTCAGAGCTTCCTCTTCCAGTAAAAGTCTATTAGCCCAGGAGGAGGAAAGCTGACCTTGTGCATTTTTCTGGTCCAGAAGCAAAGTGCACAGGAGTTGATAAGCCACGGGCAGATGCTGCCAGAAGAACCTTAAGACTATTTATAAACCCTTCTGCCCTGACACATCTCTCCTGACTGCACACACAAAACAGCACCAGACCTTCTTTCCATCCCTGAAGAGTACAAATAAAGCTTCATCCCTGATTAGGGAGACAAAATGAGGAGCAGCATCCCAACTAATCTGGAGGATATACTGTCATGCGAGTCTCTTTACAAGCTAAATACCACTGAAGCTTTAAGTCCTCTAAACTCTGCTGTTCTGCAAAAAGGGAACAAAGATAAGAACAAGCTCAAGGGGAAGAAAAAGTAAAGACACACTACAAAAGTAGTCAACAGAAGAACAAAAAAACCTTACAAAGTGTGTTTGTGTTTGCTTCATAGCCTGGCTGTGGTGCCTGTGGTCAGCACAGCCCTGGCAGACAGAGGAAATGAGCATTTTGCTGCACTGAATTCTGCCTCACTCAAACCCAGACCAGGCACTGTGAGGGCTTTTAGAGCCTTTCAAATCAACACAAAGATGAGACAAAAGCACCAGAGCGACAGAGCTGAGCTGGGGGGGTGTCTGTGCTGCTCACACAAACACAGCCACCCACAGTATCTGATCCACAGGCAATGGATTCAGCTCCAGCCTGCTGCAGGAGGAGCAGGCACCCACCAGGAAATGCAGATGTTCTGGAGGAAAAGCAGGAACTAAATAAAGCATCCAGGTTTGTCACCATAGCTACGTGGTGCCACGGCTGCACAGCTCAGCCCTGGGCTTCAGCAGATGCTGGGGAGCTGCTCAGGCCTCCAGAGCAGGCAGAGCTGGAGCAATCCCACCCCAAAATTCATCCCTCTCGAGGCCACCTGGCATGTTGACTGCTAGAAAATGTGTCTCACACCAAGCAAGGGGAATATCAGAAGGTTATGCCAGCTTTTGCAATGTACACAGCAAAATGAGGGGTAGAAGACTGTTCTCAGTTCTGTGGGAGAGAGGACAGGAAAAGGGATCCTTAGGGCTTCCCACTGCCCTGAAAGAAAGGGGTCTGGTCACCTCCTCCCAGGCAAGCTCCTCTCCTTGCCAAACCCACTCAGCTCCCACCTCTGTGGAGCACAAGCACAGAAAGGATGCAGACAAACAGCAGAGAGGATGCAGGAGGAGACTCAGGCTGTAAGAGATGGGCAAAGGGCACCACATTCAAGGCTCTGCCATGTAAAATCAGGCAGAGGGAAGAGTAGGTAATTCTGGCTCCAGCTCTCACACAGGGGTGGGATGAGAACTAGGAGGGGAGTTATTGTGCTAATGAAGCACAAGATTTTAAGCTGTCAATATCCTCAGCAGAGGAAAAGAGAAAACTGCCACGCTCCTTTTCCCCGGGGGAAGCACTAAGTGCAGCTGAGAGGCTGATCACAAACCTCCAAGGAGTTCTGCTGGATGCTTCAGCAGAGCTGCTGCCGGACCAACGGGACTGCAGGGTTTGCTGCATTTGGGCAATTCCCAGCTGATTAAAATGCCACATTTGGAGTCAGCAGTGACAAGCCAAATGCCACAGAGAGCTCAGGCCACTGTTCCCCGGGGCTGGCAGGTACAATGTGAGGCACATCAGGCCGTGAGCAGCCTCTGTGTCAGGCTCAGGCAGATCCTGGCTGTGCCGAGCGCCATTGGAAGCGCTGCCTTATGTAACGCCTTCGGAGAGCTGCTAAAGCTGGCTAATGCTTTTGGAAACACATGGAAATAACTGATTTCATCGTTGGCATGGAGCCAGGCAAGCTAAAATAACCTCTGAGGGGGGCTGCGGGGGTCTGGCAGCTCCGCGGCGCTGAGGGGCCGGGGGAGCCCCGGTGGCGGCAGCGGAAGAGCTCGGACTGACAGCACCACCTGCCGCCAGCACGGCCGGCACCGAGCCAGGAGCTGGGGCCGTGCACCGAGCCCGGGGACCTGCACCCAGCCAGGAGCTGGGGCCGTGCACCGAGCCCGGGGCTCTGCACTGAGCCTGGGGATCTGCACTGAGCCTGGGGACCTGCACCCAGACAGGAGCTGGGGCCGTGCACCGAGCCCGCAGATCTGCACGGAGCCTGGGGCCGTGCACCGAGCCTGGAGACCTGCACCGAGCCCGGGGACCGGCACCGAGCCAGGAGCTGGGGCCGTGCACCGAGCCCGGGGACCTGCACCAAGCCCGGGGACCTGAACCGAGCCCGGGGACCGGCACCGAGCCCGGGGACCGGCACCGAGCCTGGGGACCTGAACCCAGCCAGGAGCTGGGGCCATGCAATGGGCCCAGGGCTCTGCACCGAGCCTGGGGCCTGAACCGAGCCTGGGGACCTGCACTGAGCCAGGAGCTGGGGCCATGCAATGAGCCCGGGGCTCTGCACCAAGCCTGGGGCCCTGAACAGAGCCCAGGGACCTGCACCAAGCTCGGGGACCTGCGCTGAGCCCCAGGGCCTGGGCTGAGCCAGGGACTGGGGCTCTGCACTGAGCCTGGGGTACCTACACCCAGCCCTGGGGGCCTGCACTGAGGCCAGGGGACCTGAACTGAACCGGGAGCTGGGGACCTGCACCAAACCTGGGGACCTGAACCGAGCCAGGGGACCTGCACCCAGCCCTGGGGGACCTGCACCCAGCCCTGGGGGACCTGCACCCAGCCCTGGGGCTCTGCACTGAGCCAGGAGCTGGGGCCCTGCACCGAGCCCCGGGGACCTGCATCCAGCCCAGAGCTGGGACCCTGCACCCAGCCAGGGGACCTGAACCAAGCCCTGGGGGATCTGTGTGCAGCCAGGGAACCTGCGTCCAGCCCCAGGGGACCTGCAGAGCTGACACACTGCCAGCAGAGAGGCACTCGGTGCCCCCCAGCCCCTCACCAACCCCAGAGAGCACAAGGAGCAGGAAAACCAACATGAAACAAGACAAACATCCTGAATCTGAGGGCTGATTGCTCACAAAGAGCTGAGGAGAAAGGAGAGGATGAGCCTGTGCAGAGGGCTGGGGAGCACAGCAGCACCTGGCTGTTCTGCTGGAGAGGAGGCACTGGGAATGCTGGTCAGGCTCTCCCACAGGCTGGAATTGCATCCCAGCTCCTGCCAGAGGCTCACCAGGCTGCACAGCACAACTGTTGCCCTGCCTGACTCACCTTCCACAGGTAGAGCCTCTTCAGCACTAAACATCAAGCTGCTGAAATAAGTGATAGGAATAAAAAAATAAAAAAAAACCCCCACGACTTTCTCCCCAGAAAGTGCCACTCTCCTGGTCCTCGTGGTCCTATCCCAGCCCTGCTGTGAAACTGGGCACTGCTCCAATATCCTGCAGCTCTGAATTTGGGGAGAAGGAAACAAATGGGACTTGAGACCAGTCCAGAGGTGAGGCTGATGAGGAGGGACAGCAGCCCTGAGTACTCAGTGTGTGACATTAGGGAAAGCCTGGACACAGCATCACTGCTCTCACTGTCCTGCATCAGTGCTATTATGCCATTTTAAATTTAACACCTTGTGGGCTTTGCCTTTAGATGTAAAAGCTTCTCAGAGCACAGGCAGCAATGCAAGAACCAACTCTATCCAGCAGTGGCTGTGAGCTGTGCAGGGCATTGGTGGATCTCAGGAAAACACCAGTGCTGGAGATCTGCCAGAGTCTTGTAAGGCTATAATATAACCTCCATGACTAAAAGGATCCCATATCCCCACAAGACACTTGGAAGGAAGCTCTGGCACTGTGCAATCTGAGGAGTTGTTGCCTCTATAAATGTTACCCCTTTTGGAACCAGCTGGGAAGACTCACCTCTCAATAAGTCTGAGAGTGGAGGACCACAATCCTCTGGAATTGTGTAGTCGCCTTTCCCGATGTTTTCAAATAATTTATAGATATTATCCCCTTCAAAAGGGTACAGACCCGTTGTGATGTTGTATCTGTGAAGGCAGAAGGAGAAGTAGGATGAGAAGCAGCCCACAGGTACTCAGTTTTTACCTGACTACATAAGCCAAAAGCAGCCAAGGGGAAACCAAAAGAGGAATATTTGGCAGTATGTGCAAAACCTCTTTAAGGTTTAGCCTGCCTCCATCACAGTCTGGGACAGCAAAAACTTCAAAACAAATACTGGAGATACTTGTGGCTTCTGTTACTGCCCTGGCTGTGCCTCTGGGAGCTGAGCAACAGCTGCAGAGTCACTCATGGAGAGCAAAGATCCCCTTGTGCAGAATTACAGATACTTTGGGGAGCATCAACCCACCCACAGGAGTGAGCAGCACCCCCCGTCACAAGAGCAGTGATGACAGAGTTGGGCCAGCACTGAGCTATCTGAGCGTGTCATTAATTGTGAAGTTCCTGGGCACTCACAGTGTCACCCCTGCAGACCAGATGTCGACTTTAAAGCCTGAAAAGGTGTCAAGGCCATTGGCAATTTCTGGGGGCTGGAATGCTGGCGACCCTTGGCTCGTCCTGCACGTGTCGTCCTCCGCAAACGGATGCAATGCCTGAGGCAGGAGAGACCAAACAGTGTCAGCCTTCCAAGGAAAACAAACTGTGACTCTTGGAAAAGTTCCACCTGGGAAACAAAAGGGGAAAACTCCTCTACTGAACATCTACAGATGATAAGATCATGCCACCACAGCAGCCACACGCCACAGTGACAAGTCTTGCACCTCTCCTACCTAAGAGAGATTCCATATAAAAAGAAGGATAAGGTTATGCAGCTTATCCCCATTTCCCCCCACTTTTGGGCTCATCCACGATTGACATCTTCCTTCTCTCTGTGTTTCCTGAGCAGAGGTTTCATGCTGTTACCAAAAGAAGTGCTTTGGCAATTGCAATAAATATTCAGAGTCACTCACAGCACTCTGCAAGTGCAACAGAACAAAAGCCTAAATGCACAATAAATCAATGACACCACAGAGGTGACCTCAATCTAGAATGTCCCATTCTGATTTTGCTGTGCTTCTCACATACCTCTGCTACTCCTAAATCAGATATTTTTAGTGTCCCATTGGTTGTTAGCAGGAGGTTCCCAGGCTTTATATCCTTGTGGACAATCCCTTGGCTGTGCAAGTATTCTAAGCCATCTATAAGCTGACAAAAGTACCTGCAGAGAGAGGGAGAAGGGAAAAATAAATCAAACACTTTTAGCCAGTAGAAAGGAGCTTTTTGCTGTGGTCAGAGACTCTGGGGCATCATCATAACCCACACGCAGCCTGGCAGTTGTAGAGGCAAGTGTTTCATCTCATAATACCCAGAAATAACATTAATGTGCCTGAATTTCACTTAGGCTGTCTGTAATCTCAGAGATCTCTTAAACTAAAATGACAATATGACTATAAAATGATGTAGTTGCCACAGATTTGCTGCTCTGCCCTGATTTGATCCTGACAATGTTTTTGTTATCTATTCCCAGAATTCTCATGTTTCTTTCCTTTAGGAGTAAAAAGGGCTCCAGCTTAAGCCAGCTAACTACTCCAGCTACCAGATCATGCTGGATATTGCCAATCCCTAATCCATCCCAAGGCCTTTAAAGTCTTTTCTGATGCTGAACTGTGGCTTGACCTCCATTTAGGCAGGAGATTCCCCCCTCACACCCCTTGGCAAGGCAAGAGCACAGGGAACAGGGGGGGCTGTTGGGCAGCTCAGGAAGTAAAATAAAAATAACAGAAAAATCAATAGAAGGATTGTTTTCTTCCCAGAATCTAAGGGCAATCTCTGCTGGCCACTTCAAGAGCTTTTCACTTCTTTTGCATGGGTGTAAAATATGAAATTACTGCACAAAGCCAGGTTTGCTTTCAAACACAGTCTGAGCAGAGTGAACTCAAGAGAACACAGTGGGGAGAGGAACAGAACTTACCCGTGAGCCTGAAATACTGGAAACCTCTTTTCTGGGACACTGTCCAGCATTTCCTGCATCCCACACACACAGTACTCCATCACCATATACGTGAGGGCAGAGTTAAGGAAGCTCCAGGGTTAACCCTCAGTGTTAAATAAACATCCCTCAGAGGGAATGGCTGCACTTCCCAAGTGCTGAGGGAATGCTCCTCCAGCTCCCACACCTACAGGAAAATCCTTCTGCCAAATGAGCATCTGCAGCTCTGTGAGCAGACCTGGAACAGGATGGGAACTCCATAACCAGACCTGGAACAGGATGGGAACTCAACTCCATGACCAGACCTGGAACAGGATGGGAACTCAACTCCATGACCAGACCTGGAACAGGATGGGAACTCCACAGAAAATAAGCTGGAGATCTCACAGGCATGACAGAGAACAGGGAAATACCTTGAAGTGGGCACAGAAAGTTGGGAAATCCCTGGCAGAAGAGCTGCAGCCCATTCCCCCCGTGCCCTGGGTGCTCTGCAGCTCAAAGTGAGCTCCCACCACCTTCCCCAAAGTTGGTTATTCCTCACTCCCCGTCCCAAACAATCCAGTTGTGTGCTCTGTGGAACAGCTGCTGCTTACCCCCAGCTCCACAGGAGTATTCCAGCAGCAGGAAAAAGGATCCTTGGAGAGCTGAGAAGCTTTGTGAAACCACATGGATTAAAAACAGTTACAACAGAATGCCAAGAGCTGCTGGCACTTTGCAGCATTTGTTCCCTTGCAGCATATTCCAGTTTTTATCTCTGTAAGCTTTAATGTTGGGGCCAAAAAAAATGGGAACCAGACTGCCTGATGTTGTAGTTGCCTGTTTCCTCCTCTCCCTGGGCTTTTGAAGGCAAAGTTTGGTTTGGAGGGGCCTGGAGGAACAGACCTTGGGACATTGGGGAGTGTCCTGACAGAGCAGAGCTGCCAGGGCTCCCCTGCATTCCTGAGCATGGTCAGTTATTCCTCCAGGCAGTTGCTTTCTTAACCTAAACCCAAAATAAGTTAATTTTGCCCCAAGAAGCCACCTGAGGTAGAAGAGGCAGAAGGGACACTCCTGCCCTGGGCTGAAGACTCTGCTGCCCTCTGTTCCATCTAGCAGCTCCAAACACTGAAAACTCATTAAATTCCTGCTCCATTCCCCATGAGAGACCCTAAATACTCTAAATTTACCCTAAACCAGAATTTATGATGTGTGTGAAGATTCTCAGTAAATCAATAAAAGCAAGAATAGAAGAGAGAACTCCCAAAATTCATTCCTAGCCTGGAAGAAATCTGTGAACTGCTCCTATCAGAGTGATTTGGAATATATCAACTCTCCCACTGTCAGGAGAATAACAGTGGTGGTGGATAATCCAGAGCAGCTCCTGGGGAGCAAAGAGGCTCAAGGACAGCCCTGGCTGGGTGTCACTAACAGCCAGGCTGCTCCTCACCCCTCCCTGGTCACTGATCCCCTTCAGGTTGATCAATCAGATTAGAGAACAGACGTCCAGGCTGGAGCAGATCTGTTACAGGTGCCCCAAGCTCTCAGTTCTCCTCCTCAAGGGTTTCTGCTCCCACACTCAGCTCCACACACTGGTAATGGGATCCCTGGGATGCTGCTCATGGAACTGGGTTCATTTTCTGCCTGGATGAGCTCTCCATTCACCACTGGCTCTGCACTCCCAGCAAACTGCCCTTAAATACTGAAATTCATTGATATTTTTAATCCAGTTGCCACAGCTTTCCTTTTCTCTCACAAAAAAAAAAAAAAATCACTGAAGGTTTTTATTAGGTGAGTTGCTCAAATGCTGTTTTAACCTGAAGTGAGCCTACAAAAAAGATGGAGAGGGATTTTTTAGAAGAGGACACAGTGACAGGACATGGGGAAATCCCTTCACACTGACAGAGAGGTGGGTTAGATGGGAGATTAGGAAAAAATCTTCCCTGTGAGGATGGTGAGGCCCTGGCAGAGGTTTCCCTGAGAAGCTGTGGCTGCCCGTGGATCCCTGGAAGTGTCCAAGGCCAGGCTGGAAGGAGCTTGGAGCAACCTGGGGTAGTGGAAGGTGTCACTGCCATGGCAGGGGTGGGATGGGATGAGCTTTAATGTCCTTTTTAACCCAAGCCATTCTGTGACTCAATGACAAACAGCTCAAGCCTGCAGTGCACTTCCACCAGCAACAGAACACTCAGGTGGGGACAGAATCCTTCCTTCCACAGCCCCAATTTCCAATCCCACAGTGCTTGTTCTGGAAATGAGGATTTTTCTATACACTCAGGTGGGGACAGAATTCCTTCCTTCCACAGCCACAATTTCCAATCCCACAGTGCTTGTTCTGGAAATGAGCATTTTTCTCTTTAATCACCAATAGGAAAGTTGACATCTCCCCCTAAATCCCAACTCTGCCTCCTGCCAGGAACCAACACAGCCCTGAGCATGACTCAGGGCCCTGCCCCCAGGGCAGCCTCAGGGATACAGTCCCTTTTCTGCTGGATCTGTTCCCAAAATTGTTCCTCATGTGGCTGCTCAAGGTCTGCTCTATCACAGCCCAGGCAGTGCCTGTCAGGAGCTGGGGAAGGGCTTGAACAAAATCATGGATGATTTCACTGATTCCAGTGAAAACAAATTCCCCCCAGTTATTGCCAGAATCAGCACAGGGAGGAACAAATTTTGTGAGAGTGTAGAAGCAGATAAAGATAAAAACGACAAAGTCAACCTGTCCTTGTGAGGGAAAGGTTGGACCAGCACTGCTCAAAGTCCAGCAAGGAGCATCCTTGGAGAGATCCCATTTCCCAGTGATGGTTTTGTGTTGTCATCACCTGGTACCAACACACGATGTCTCTCTCGGGCTCCTTTTCCCCCTGCTGCCTCCTCCCTTCTACCTAATTAACCAGGATCTCTCTATCAATAATTGACTTGCAGTCCCCTCACTCTGTAGAGGCCACAGAACGAGCAGAAGCTGTCACACTCCTTTATCCTAATGATCTGGTGGCAGAGTGTTTGATCTAATTAATGCACACAATTAAATTACTCCTTTTCTGGAGTACTGTAATAAGAAGACAGCAATTAGAAAACACTGTCAAAAATAAAAGGATCTATTTATAATATATACTACAAGGGATCAGCTCCAGGAACTTCCACACTGGTTCCAGACAAAGTGCTCTCAAAATCCAGCAAAGTGAGGATAAAATTGCATTGATCAGAGTCTGTGTGAATTTGTGTTTGTGTGCAAAGTCTGCCAGGTGGGCAGGATGGTTATTAGCAGTGAAAGCAATTTAGCTGCAAAAAATTAAACTTAAGAAACATCCAAAAGGGCTTTTCCAAAAGCAGAACTACAGCAGAGAACAGTGGCAGCTCAAACCTGACCAGTAGCCCTGTGTAAAAGGATATATTTTCTGTTTCTCCTCGTTGTACAACACATCCACCAGCTGGATGACGTTTTTGTGCCGTAATCTCCGCAGGAGCTGGATCTCCCTGCAGGAAGAGACAAGGAAAAAGTTACATTTAAAAAGCTTATTCCCAACTCTATTTCTTCCAAAATTTCACCCAAATTTAACTTGGCTGAATGGCTCAGAGACCTGAAGTGAATTTTGTGTTTGTGGGGAATAAATAAGGTAAAACAGTGAGGAGCCACCTTCCCTTGGCTTGGGGAACAGCCCCTTGAATGTCACCTTCTGTCACCTGCCCTAAACTTTGGCTCCAGGGATTTTATACCTGCCCCAAACCACAGTTTACTCTCTTTTGCATTAAACTCATCCTGCAAAATCCCACTGGATGCCAGCTGTGGAGAAACAGGCAGAGCAGGACAGTCAGGTCAGGGTGGTTCTGTTGGTGCCTGGCAGTGCAGGTCCTGCTTTTCACTTTGTTCTGCTGCTGCTCCATCCTGGGCTGTGCTGAGCCCCCAAATTCTCCTTCCCACAATGATCTGGTGAGTGCTTTAAGCAGTGTGGTCACACTTCATCAGCTCAGCATTACAAGGAATTCTGAGCACAGCTTTGGAAGTGAGAGCCCCTACCCAAAGCCAGCTCAGAGCCCCTCGTGGGCACAATTAGCAGCTCCAGTAACGAGCTGGGGCCAGCACAAATGCTGAGCAACAACCAGGAGCTGCTCCTTGGAAAGGGGTTCTCTGATCCAGGAGTGCAAGGAGAATCCTTACTGATCTTTTAAGGATGTCTGAGCAGTGTGAATTATTTCACTACCAAAATTAAGGCCAGAGACTCCTTCCTCAGCTCTGGATTTAGAAGAAACCGCCAAGAACTGAGCAGAGACCCAGGATACCACAGCAAAACTCCCAAGTATTGTGTGGACATGGCAGACAAGTCTAATTATAGGAATGACCAAAGGGCTGAAGTGGATTAAATTAGCACAAGGAACAGCAGCCAGTGTCAGTGTGGAGCTGAGGAGATCCTGCAGCACGAAGGGAGAGGGCTGAGGGCTCCAACCAGGGCTGCCAGAGGAGAGCAAACACACTCAAACACAACTTTAGGCCCAAAATGTTGGGAACACATTTAAAATCCTGATCCCAACAGCTCATTCCCTGTAATACAACTCAGAAGCACAAACACTAATTCCTACAAATAAATATCTCATATTTCTGTAATGATTTTCCCCCCCCTCAGGAGGACTCTGTGAACCAATCCAAAATGCCAGGGCAGTGCCCCCACCCCTGTCCCTGGGGCAGAAGCCAAGCCACCCTTTTCCCAGAGGAAAGATTACTTCTATTTTTAGCCCCTCTTTGGCTCTGGAATGCCTGAGGAGCAGGGACAGCCAGCTCAGTCACCTCCAGTCCCATCTCACTTTGCAAACCCCTCGAGTAGGGGAACAGAGGTCTCACCTGCTCAGAAAAGGCCTAAATTTGATTTTTTTTTTCTTCCAAAACCACCAACAAAACCCCACTGCAAGTGTGTGAGCAGACAGATTGTCAGAAACCAAGGCCTGCTTGCAAGTACAACCTCCTTGGAAGGAGACAAGGGGGAAAAAAGACCTAACTCGAGCTCTGTCAGATCCATTAAGCTCATCCTGGTGGATTAAGATTTATTCCCTGCAAGGTACCTGCTCTGGTAAATAACAGGGGGTGTTGCTGCTCAGAACTGTAAACAGCAAAGCTGCCCCCTTGTTCCATGGGCCACAGCATTTTGGAACGTGCCAAAGGCAGCCTGGAAAGGCAGATTCTCCTTCCTGGACATCTCCACTGTGAGATGCAGTGTTCTTCCTTGTTCCCAGCCTAAGAAAACACAGCCAAAAGATTCATTCCCTTCCTTTGGTTCACAAGGTTCTTCCCACAACATCCTGAAAGCTTAGGGAGTGCAGCACCTGATCCAGGACTGGCTGCAAGTGCCAGGAAGATTTCAGCGTCACTTTTTCTTAGTCCCAAGAGTTCATCCACATCCTGCTCCTGCAGGGATGTCTGGCATTCCAAATTCTATATCCATCAGAATATGGAATTCTGGGCTCTTCCAGGTCCCAGCATTTCACCTCCCAACCCAGGCAAACATCCAGCTCAGCAGAGGAAATCCTTGAGCCAAGGGGAACACATCCCTGAGGATGTGGGATCCTGAGGAGGAGGGATCAGCTCATTCCCACCTGAGCTCACACCTCCAGAGCCTCCAGCAAATCTGTCCCCGTGTGGAGGTTCCAGCTCTTGGCACTTGCAGACCCCAGGAACTGTCACAGCACAGCCCCATAACCCAGGAAAACCCTCAGAGGAATTCCAAGGAGCACAAATTCCAAGCAGAGCAATTGCTGAGGTGGTAAGTACAGCACAGGGCACTTGGGATCCCACAGAGCCCCAAACACTTAATTAACGTGTCAGGCTATTAGCACACAGCGTTATTAAACCTCTGCTGCTGCTGCAGCCACAGGCTGCCAGGTTTTCCTGCCTTTTTTTTTTGGCAATTCCACTAAACTCCTTTTTTTTTTGCAGGGATGAGATTCTGCAGTGTCTGCCTGACTGAGCCACCTCCACCTGCTCTATAGAGAAATTATTGCCCCAATAGATTTAAGGAAATTGTGTCTTACAAGTTTAAGCCCTCAACATCCTCTCCAGGACTCAGAGAGCCCTTCAGGGCTCATTTTCCTGGGGCAGAAGTGGAGTATTTTGGAGTAGAGAAAAATAATTTGATCTGATCTAAGTCCCAAACACATTTTAGCTGTAATTTCTGGGTCTCCAGAACAACAGGGCTGGGGCAGAGATGAGCCTGTGGCCTGGGATATCAGCAAGGAGTGACCCAAGGTTGGCATTAACATCCCATTTCCAGCCCAACATCTGCAGGTGCCCAAGGCCCAGCTCAGAGACCTGTGTGATCCTCCACAGCTCATTAGTGCACTCTCATTACTCCCTGTGTGTTACTGCTTGTGGAATTACCCAAGGGCCACTGTCTAGGAACCGTTTTCCAGGGATTTCCTCGGAGGACAATTCCATTCCTGTGCTATCAGCACAGCTCTGAGGAAGGAACCCACCACAGTAACTCAATCACCTCCGCCCAACAGCCCAAACCTCACGTGCAGCTTTTCCCTGTGTGGTGGGAAACACTGGAAAACACCTCAGTGATCAGATTCCAAGAGAGAAAGCAGAGCCCAACAGTGTGATCCGACCCATTTCCTGCTGTCCTGTGCACAGGAGCAGTTCTTGGGCATAAACTCCTCAATGCTGCCCAAAGTGAGATTCCAGTGCAATCTGGCCATGTTGACATTAAAATACTGTGTCAGGGTCCTGTCCAGCACTACCTGGAGACCCCACAGCACTTTGTTCCTCCCACCCTGTTTGGTCACATATCTCACACTCAGAGCAGGCACAGCTTTCACTCCCTCTCACAGCAGTGCTGAAGGGTTCTGATAAGCTCAGAGTGCCAGGGGGACCAGGGAACCACAAAATACAACAGTTTGCCTTAAAATTCCCCACTGAAGCAGCAGATAAAGCACATGGATAGGTGGGCAGAGGGAAAAGGATGAGGGAACAGAAATAGGAACCTGAACTAAAGTTAAACCCCTGGGTACAAGGCAAGACCTAAAATCTGCCTTGGTGTTTTGGAGCAGGTGGGGCTGAGCCAGGAAATGTCCACAGAAAGTCCCTTTTAATAACTCCCTTAATGACCCATCTGATACTCACAGCCCCGTTCTGGGTGTGAATAAAACTTCCACGGAGTTCACCTCAGGACACAGGAGCATTCCCATGGCTCTGAGAGCAGGGAACTCTCCTGATGTGGGCAAGCTCTTTTTACCTAATTTACATGGAAAGCTTCCCTAAGGAGGAAACCATCTCCAGGTTCCCCAGTGGCAGCACTGGAAGTGCCCGTGGAGGGACCCAGGGACGGGGCACTCAGCCTCCACCAGAAAAACAAGAAACATTTTATTACACATTAACCAGGTTTGCTTGATCCTGAACCTGAGCCAGGAAGGGAGAGAGACAGGGAGGTCCCAGCCTTGGGATGTGACTGTTCCACAGCCAAGAAAGGTTGGAAGGCAAAGTGAGAGAGCTCCCTGACAGCAGTGCTGGGACAGGATGTGAAATATCCCACAGCTAAACTGGGAAATCAAACGGAGGGACAGACACAGGGCTCTGCAGGTCAGGGCTCACCCACAGCAGAACAGCACAAGAGTATCCTCGACCTCTCAGAGCTCTCCCTCCCAGCCTAGATAAACCCTCCTGGGTTGTTTGGGCTGCAGAGGCTCCTGCAGGGCTGATAAGCAGCTCCTGGCAGGGCTGCTGCGAGGTCCAGACTAGGGAGAGTTCCCACAGCAGCCCCACTGATCCAGCCCCTCCTGGGGTTCACTTCCATGACGGCTTTGTACCCTGAGTAACCAGGTGTGGCAGAGGCACAGAGAGCTGACAACCCTTGGCCCCAATTTACAGCCACAGAAATCAGCTGGGGAGAGCCTTGAGTTAACTCCCAAGGACCTTAGAAATGAAGCTGAGCAAAAAACCCAAAACTTCCTGTGCCCATATATTGGATTCTGTTCCAGCCACCTTCCCCATGGGTGGGAGGAGGAATTGCCACCACAGAGAGCTCCAGGGAACACCTGAGGACACCTGGGCAGATACAGGAATAACCCTGTGAGGACACCAGGTGTGTTTGTAAGGTTCTCACCTCGCCCAGGTGCTGAGAGGATACAGAGGAATTGCTTTAAGAAACAATATTTTATCCATGAAATGACACCAAAGTGGTGTATCCCAGACTCTCCCAGCCCTTGGGAACCTGTGCCCAGCCTCACCCAGAGCACTGGCTGCCGTTCAGAGGGAAGAGATTCCTAAATACCTGTGGATTAGGAAGCACTTCCCACAGCAGATCCACGCTGTCAGCTAAAACAACACAGCAGCTCAGCTGCTGAACAAGAAGCAAGCTCACCCATCCAGTTCCCAGAGCTCCTTACTCACTTTTTCACGTTGGCCTCCCCGTTGGGGATCCGGCGCAGCTTCTTCTTCTTCAGGATCTTGACGGCTCTCCTGCACAGGGTCTCTGAGTCCAGCATCTCCTTGACTTTGCCGTAGGAGCCCTCTCCCAGCAGGTCTCCCATGAGGTACTTGCCGATGAGCTTGGCCCGTTTGCGCCGGGGCTGGTAAATGACCTCGGTGGAGTCGATGCGGTGGATGAACGTGTCCATGCCCACCGACATCAGCTCGCTCTCTGCAAACATTCCCAGCTGCTGGGGCTCCTGCAGATCCATCCTGGATTAAGTTCCTTAACCTGTTTTTTTTGTTGTTTTTTTTTTTTTTTTTTTTCTTTAAGCGCTCAAGGCTTTAATCCTTGTTTTGTTAAGTTTCCAACACTCCCTTTTTACTCCTTCTCGGGAAAAAAATATCCAGAAGATTGTACAAACATGAATAATAATAATAATAAAAAAAAACAACCAACAAAAAAAAAAGAAGGAAAAAAAGAAAAGAAAAACCAAACCTAAGAGCTGCTTCCAGGTCAATTGGATGCCAAAAGATCCCGGCCTGGCTCCAGAAAGTCTTTGAAAAAGAACATAAATCTGTGACGGGACACACTCAGTCCGGGACTCACGTTGCTTCCGACCCGGTCCCGCTACCGGGGGCTCTTCCCAGTCAGCTGGCCTTGGCTGGGCCCAGTTTGATCCTACAGAGTTAGGTCATCTCCGGGCCCGTCAGGCCACCCCGTGGAACCAGAGCAGCTCCCAGTCCCTCTCGTGACTTTCCATGCCTAGGAGCTCACGGTTCCAGCCGGGGTGGGAAGGTGCGTGCTCCCCCCGGAGCGCGGGCCGCAGCGGGGGTTCAGCCGTTGGGGAGCTGGAAGCAAGTTTCCTTGAAGGAGTTTTCCCAAACAATTCTTGCGTCTTCGCTTTCGCCTATAAAAGTTTGAGGCCTTCGGTGCCTACCGAGAGCTCCCGGGGGCATCCTTCATCCACCGGGATTGCGCCCGGCACATGATGTGTCACCACCGCCTTTGCTCCGGGTGTCAGCGGTGCAGGACAACACAACCCCCGTTGATCCCGGGAGGGGTCAGGGAGACCCCCCGTGCCCCAACACCCGGCTGCTCCCGGGGGATCTCCTGCCCGGTGTCCGGTTCTTCACGGAGAGAGGGGACGGTCAGGGATGCCCACCCGGCCCGGACGGTGCCTCCCGCACCTCCCACAGGTGTCAGCGGGGCTGGCGGCAGGGCACGGCGGGAGAGCAGAGCGGGGTGACAGGGGACAGGACACTTTCAGTGCGACAAAATCAGCGCCGGAGCCGGGACGGGACGGGACGGACTCCCGGGGAGGGTTCGGTGACCTCCAGGCCCTTCCCGGCCCGGGCCGGCTCCTTCCCCGCACGCAGCTCCGGCCGCTGCCGCCGGCCCGAACGGTGAACTGGGGGAGGGGGGGGCGAGCGGCCGAGTCCCCCCTCCCCGTCGCCAGGCGGGGGAGCCGGGCCGGGCCCCGGCGCCGCGCTCCGCCCCGCCGAGCCGCCGCCTCCCGCGTCCCCCCAAGTTCAGGGGCCGCCCCTCGGCCGCTGCCCCCTGGCGCTCTCCCGGCCCCGGTCCCGTTCCTCGTCCCGGTCGCGCCGCCCCGTTACCGCCCGCCCCGCCGCGCGCGCGCCGCCGACGCCGCTGCCGCCATCTTGTCCCCGCCCGCCCCCGCCGTTCCGTCCGCCCCCCCCCCCGCCCCGCTCCGCGCCTCGCGCCGCCCCGGCGCGCGCCCCCATTGGCCACGCCGTCGGCCCCGTCCCCGAGCGCTCGAACGCTGATTGGCGGCGGCTACATCACGTCGGGTTCCGGTTGGTTCGTTACGAACGTCCCTTCCACCCACCCCGGCCGGCGGCGGGGCTTTGTGATAGGCTAACGGAGCTGTCCGTCAGCTATATGGGCGGGGATTGAGGTGCCATTCAGATGTGATAGTTCATAGGCGATGTCCGTCGCGATTGAGGGCGGGGCTGGCGGCGGCGACGCGCTACTATTGGCTGTGAGCGCTGTCAATCACCGCTCGGAGGCGGGGCGGCGGGCGGTGAGGGGCGGAGGGCAAAGGGCACGCGGGAGTCATGGAGACGGCACCGGCACGGAATCGGCCCTGCCCTACCGGGGAGCGGCCCTGTCCCGCCGGGGAGCGGCCCTGCCTCGTCAGGGAGCGGCCCTGCCCCGCCGGGGAGCGGCTCTGCCCCATCGGGGAGCGGCTCTGCCCCGCCGGGGAGCGGCTCTGCCTCGTCAGGGAGCGGCCCTGCCGCGCCGGGGAGCGGCCCTGCTCCGCCGCCCTCACGGTCCGCCCGCCGCGCTTGGGCCGCTCTGCAGCCGCTTCGGGTTTGGGGTGAACCCGCTCCCCCTGTTCCGCTCGGTTCCGGCTGCACCTCGTCCCACCCCGCCCAGCCAAGCAACTGCGAGGGCATCCCCAAAATAACGGCACCGGTTCCAGCGCCCCGCCAGACTCCGGCACAGCCCGGGGGAACGAACGGGCTCCTCCTCCCTGCGCCGCCTCCCCCTCACGGCCCCGGCCCCGGCAGAGCCGCCTCTCCTGCGGGCACCCTCCGGTGGCTCCTAAGGGTTGGGCTGCACACGCTGCTCTCCCCGTTCAAAGCTCGGTTTCACCGGATACCGGGGATGTCCAGCCCGGGGAGTTGCGGTATGACAGCTCCGGCCGGGAACACCGGGAACCGGTGCCGGTACATGGGGTTTGTGCAGTGTCAGCTCAGGGGAACCACGGTGCCCCTGCAGCCGCCTCCAGCCCCGCTGTGCCAGAGGCTCAAACCCTTTGGCCAAAGGGATGGAGCCAGACTGAGCTGGGATTGGAACATGTAGCAGCAGCTTCGAGAGCTGAGCCGTTCATTCGAGGCAGGGCAGGACAAATATATGAATTCTCCCTTTCCACGAGAGCTGCTGACACTGCATGGATTCCGAAGCACAGGTGGGAGAGTCCTGAGGCTGTTTTGGGGGGCCTGAGCATGGTCAGGGCCCCATGAGTCCTCAAAAGGTCAGATCACTGTGATGCTCCAGTTTGTTGGAGGAATTTGGTTTGTTCAAGGAACTTGAGCCTGTGAAGGTTTGGGAGGAGGTTCCAAAGAGGGGATGCAGAGGAGGGGGCTGCTCTGCCGAGCCCTCCAATCCCGCCAGCACCGCCTTTCCATCCTCCCTCAACGGCTTCTGTCACGACAGCACCCAGCCCCGGGTGATTTATTCCAGTCTTGGCACCGAGTCCAAAGTGCTGGAACCCATCCCCGAATTTCTGGTAAGTGCTGTGCATCCCCTTCCCGAGGTGTTCCCAGCAGTGGGAGGGCTGGAGGAGCTCCTGACACTCCACACTCTGCTCCCTGGCTGTCCTACCCCCTCTCCCACCAGGGTGGCAGAAGAATCCTCCCCAAAAGGCAAAATCCTGCTTGACTGTCCAGGAATGAGCAGGGCAAGCCAAGGACTCACATGGGGTGTCCCCAGGTACCCCCAAGCCCTGTCCCCCACTGGGGCTGCAGGTGCATCAGGCAAAGCCAGAGGCTCTTGGGCTTTCCCAAATATTTGCACCAGCATCGTCCCTTCCAGAGGGGAGGTGACAAACTGGGAGAAACAGCTGACACCTGCCAAAATTGTGGCACATGGGGCAGGCAGGAGCTGAGCTCTCACTCTCTGCAGCCCCACAACCCGGCCAAGTGGGTACAGAAGGGTTTATTCACACATGGGATGGTTTTGTGGGACCCTGGCATCACAGATGGTCCCATCCCTGCCCCCTGCATGCCCCAGCCCTGCACGGGGCAGGGTCTGTCCCCTGGTTGCCTCTTCCCACAGCTTCAGGGGCACAGGGCCAGCTGGCAGCACGGCTCCACAGCCCTCACCCCACGGAAAGTCAGGGGATTTCCAGGCTCTGGGAAAAAACAGGAAGTGGCAGTGGGTGACAGCAGCCAGGCACACCCCAATGTGGAGCTGCTGTGTTCATGGGATCAGGGCCCAAAAACTCCCATCTTGGTCCCCATTTCCTGAGACTGGGTGTCTTACAGGGACCAGCTCCCCCAAACTCCCATCTTTGTCCTCATTTCCTGAGACTGGGTGTCTTACAGGGACCAGCTCCCCAAAACTCCCATCTTTGTCCCCATTTCATGAGACTGGGTGTCTTACAAGGACCAGCTCCCCAAAATGCCCATCTTTGTCTTCATTTCCTGAGACTGGGTGTCTTACAGGGACCAGCTGCCCAGGAAGGGCTGTTCCTGGAGAAGCCAGGCTGTTTTCCAGGGACATTGCTCCTGTAAAGGGGCAAACAGATCAGGAGACAACTCAGATGTCCCCACATCTCCCACCAGTGCAGGCACAGTCTCCCAGCCCAGCATCACTTCTGCTTCATTAGGGTTTCCTGTGTGAATTGGGATCCACAATTCACACAGGGTGGAAGGAGGAGGAGGAGATCCTGGTAAGGGAAAACTGGGTTTGGTGGTTCTGGGAGGAGGCAGATTCAGTGCTGGATGGATCTCTGTGTGTTCTCCCACTGTGCTTATTTATTTATATTTGTGTAACACCAAATAAAGATTCAAAAGGATCTCTGTAAGAAGTGTATGTTGGAAAACGTGACAGGATTGGCTTGATTAATTACTATATGCAAATGAATGAAGGATGGGAGCAGTGGGATTAGCAGGGGAAGAAGGGGACTGTCACAGACCTTCCTGGTTCCCCCTTTGCCTCTGGCACACACCCAAATTTCCCAAGGACCTGGTGTTAATGTGGTTCCCATCTGCCAGTACTTCCCTTCTTGGGGATAAATCAGTTCCCTCTGGCTGCTGCTGTGCTGGTGTAAAAATCCAGGAGGCTTCTGTGTGACCCCTTGGGATTTTGTTCCTACTGTGGGACTGCAAAGGTGGCATGAATCCAATGCAAGCAATGGGAAATTAACAATATTAAAAGGCCCAGTGAGGGGAAAACGAGTGAGGAGCCTGGGATTCTGAGAGCAGGTCATTCTCCAGCCCTGTGATTTTTTTTAATTCCTGCAGCAGGACTTTGTGGCATGGGAGTGGGCAGAATCCTTGGAAGCTGCTCAGGGTTTGAGTGTTTCCAGCTCTCCTGTGTCCTCTGTGGGCTGAGCTGCCGCCCTGGTCCTGCAGGGAGGAAAAGTGAGGAATTTCCTTTTCTTTTGAGAGGAAAAGAACTGGACAGACTCTGCTCGGGAGTCTGATGGTGTGCACAGCCAAGGCTGCTCCGGGATTTTGGTTTGCTTCCTATTTCCATCCCATCCTGGGATGGATGGATGGATGGATGGATGGATGGATGGATGGATGGATGGATGGATGGATCAATGTGGGATGAAAGGCGAGCACTCTGGATCCACACCGATGCAAAGCCCGTGGGAACGGGCCATGCTGAGACCCACGGGAGCCCCCCGGGAGCCCCCGGGCCGGGTGTGGACCTGGACCCGCCGTTCCGGGGGCAGCGCCCGCTCCTGAACCGGGGCAGGGGGAGGCGGCCCCGGAGGCTCCCTCTGCCTCGGGGGCTCCTTCGGCCCCGGGCCCGCTGCCCGTTCATCACTCGGGGCCACCCTGGCGGCTCCCACCGAGACCGAGTTCCGAGCCCTGCCTCTCCTGCTTCCCGCTCCGCGGCCTGGCCCGGTTATCCCGTTCCGCTGCCCACTCCCGGTTCTCCCGTTCTCCGCTGCCCACTCCTGGTTCTCCCGTTCCCCGCTGCTCACTCCCGGCTCTCCCTTTCCCCACTGCCCACTCCCGGTTCTGCCGTTCTCCCGGACCCGGTCCGCTGCCCACTCCCGGTTCTCCCGTTCCCCGCTGCCCACTCCTCCCGGGCCCGGTTCTCCCGTTCCCCACTCCCTGTTCTCCCGTTCCCCAGTCTCGGTTCTGTCGTTCCCCCGGGCCCGGATCTCCCTTTCCCCGCTGCCCACTGCCGGTTCTCCCGTTCCCCACTCCAGGTTCTGCCGTTTCCCCGGGCCCGGTTCTCCCGTTCCCCGTTCCCCGCTCCCGGTCCTCGCCCGGTCGCCGCCTCCCCGTTCCCCGGAAGCTCTGTAGCCCTTCCAACATGGCGGACCCGGAAGCGGCGCCAGGCGGCGGCGGCCGGGCGGGAGCCTGAGCCCCGGAGCGCCCGGGACCCCCGGCAGCCCCGCGACCCCCGAGCACAGGTGAGGGCCGCCCGCTCGCTGCCCCCGGGACCCGCCGCTTCCTCCCCTCCGGGCCGATCTCTCCGTGGGCGGGGGCCGCGGGCCCGCTCGGGCCGGGCTGGGGGGTTCGGTGGGGACGTGGCCCCCGGCGGGGCCTGTCCCAGGAGCCGTCGGTCGGTGCCGCGGGGAGTCCGGGGGCTGCGGGGCTCGGGCCGGGCCCGGAGCAGCCTGTGGAGACGGCCCCGCTGCCGCTGTAGGCACCCGTGTCCCCCACGCGTGTCCGTCCCGCGTGTGGAGCGGGGCCGGGGGGGCTCGGCGGGACCGCCCGGGGCTGTGCCGGTACCGGCAGCGCGTGTCGGCATGGGAGAGAGCCCGAGATGCTGCGGAGCCTCTGGAACCGCGATCCCGGCAAAGCCCGGACCCCTCCAACCCTGTCCGAGCCGGGTCCCGGTACAGCCGGGGTGGCCACAGGCAGCGAACCCTCGTGTTTCTGACTCCCCCTCGTGTTTCTGACTCCCCCTCGTGTTTCTGACTGCCCTTCGTGTTTCTGACTGCCCCTCGTGTTTCTGACTGCCCTTCGTGTTTCTGACTGCCCTTCGTGTTTCTGACTGCCCCTCGTGTTTCTGACTCCCCCTCGTGTTTCTGACTGCCCTTCGTGTTTCTGACTCCCTCTTCAGAATCACGGAATGGTTTGGGTTGGAAGGATCTCAAAGCTCATTCAGTTCCACCCCTGCCATGGTCAGGGACACTTTTCACTGTCCCAGGGTGCTCCAAGCCCTGTCCGACCTGGCCTTGGGTTCCAGGATTACAATTTACAGGGATGGGGCAGCCACAGCTTCTCTGGGCAGCCTGTGCCAGAGCCTCAGCAAACTCACAGGGAAGGATTTCCTAACATCTGATCCAAACTTCTCTCTGTCAGTGTGGAGCCGTGAATTCATCATGCACTGAGCTTCTGCTGGCCCAATTCAGAGCCTCTGCAATATATATAAAAATACTAGTGCCAGCTCTAAAACTCCTCAGAGTAACTGTAAGTTCCAGTGTAAGGACTGTGGCTCCCCCTTAGAGGCTCAATTTACAGTGAGAACGAGATAGGCTGGGCAGGGCAGGTCCTGCAGGTTCAGCACTGGCATCTCAAAGCTGGGATCCAAACCCCAGAGGGTTTTCTGCTCTGTGCACTGGCCCTGGGGTGAGTCTGGAGGGCAGGAGGATGTTGGCTGTGTGCCTCCTTGGGGCTGTTCCTGCTGCTCATCATCCTGGTGTCACCTGAGCTTTGAGCTCGTCCTGAGCCGTGCAGGAATGGCTGAACCAAGAGCAGCTGGTGCTGGGAATGTTTAAGTGGAAAATGATGTGCTAACACTGTTGCTGTGGGGTTGGGAGTGCTCTGTGTCCCGTGCAGCACAGCCAGGTTTTGCAGAGCTCCATAAGTTGCCAGCTGAAGCTTTTGGAAGCCTGAGCTCTGCTATCTCTGCCAAAAGCTCTTTACTTCGTGGGGGTCTGGTTTTTGGATGTTTACACCCTCATTTTCCTAAAATAAGCCTGTTCCTGTCTCGTTCAAATGTTGCTGGGAGGTCTCTGCACAGGAACAAACCGTGCTGTGACTTGTCACCATGAGACTCTGGATCCTTCACGAAAGGTTTATACTCTCCTGAGACATTTTTCTGTTTAAAACTTAAAACTCTTCAGTCTTTTTGGGTTGCACAATCGAGATCTGCACAAGTGTGGGTGTGATCAAAGTGAACACACGCCTCTCACAGAGCAGGTGCACGTCGAGTCTGCCTTAAGGCTGCCCCAATCCTTAGGGAAGCTGGCTTTGATGTCCTGAAGTGGTTTTCCTACCATGAGTGGCTCTGTGTGAAACAGAACACTGGGACCTGCTCAGGTCGAGAGGGTTTCTCTCTTTTTGTGAGAGAAACTGGGGAGAAAGTGTAAAGAATTTGGGACCTGCATTTTCTCGGCTTCTGACCTTGCTTAGCCAGGTTCTTTGTGGAAGGGGAGCAGCCCCAGTGCTCCGAGTGCCCTGCTCAGGCTGTGCCTCGTGCTGGGAGGTGCCCAAAACTCTGCTTTTGGGAATGTTCTGTGGACCTGGTGTCTGAGCCACTGCCTCTGCCTTACAGGGATGTGTTCGTGGCTTGGGAATGGTGATGCTGGGTGGATTTACAGAGGAATGTGCTGAGTTCCTTGGCAGAGCGTGGGTGGTGTCTGGGAGGCGTTTTTGCCCTGTCCAGAAATAATCCTATGTGTTTCCAGGTGGAAGAGCAGGGATAGGTGGAATTTACCTGTGTGTGGCAGTTAATATTTTCTCCTAAAAGGAACTTTTCCCTCCAAAAAGCTGCATTTGTTTGGTTTCCCCCTGTGTGGTCTGATTGTCAGACGAGGAGCAGCAAGTACTGCTTGAAGCATCCAGCTCTTCCCTGTGGAAACTCTGCTGGCCTTGGAGGGCAGGTTTGTTCTTTTGCCTGCACTGCCACAGCTCTTGCAAGAATCTCTGGAATGATCCAGATTTTCCTTCCCTTTCCTTGCAGACTAATTCCCACAGTTAATTGTTGCATGGATTGTTCCATGCTGCAGCATTGACTTGTGGTGCCCAGGTGATGCCAGGGTTTGCCCTGGAGCCTGGCAGTGCTGTGCCCAGCTCCAGGGCTGCAATACCTGTGTCCCAGGAGACCAGGGTGGCTCAAAGTGCTGGCTTAGGATGCCCTGAAGCAATTCCATTTTCATCACCCATAAGATGCGTTTTCCGCTCTGGTGTTTCTCCTTTGTGTTGGTGACGGGACTGAGTCCTATTCCCATCTGCTTGTTTGGTCTAAACTTCCCAAATATACGTCAAGGAGAAGCATGAAAGAGGAACTTGAAGGTGCCTGGGTGCTTGAGAAGTAAAACTGGCTGTTCAGAGTTCTGTGGGGTTGACTTCCCATTTCTTTGGGGCCGTCACATCCCGCAGAATTCCCGTGGGCGCCCATGCTGGGGGGCTCATGGGTGGGTGCAGCAAGGTGGGGACACTTTGGGGCTCCACCTCTGCTCTGTAGGGGTGGGCAGGGTGAGGGGAGCCGATCCCTGAGCAGGAGGAAGAGCAGGATCACGTTCCCAAGGTGTTTTTGTTGTTCCCCAGCGTGGTAATTCGTGATCGGCAGGTTTAGCTCCCGCTGCTCCAGGCACGTCTGTGGGTTTCTGGCTGTGTTCCTTTAATGGAGGCAATTTAAAATACACCAACAAAGGGTGGAACACAACGGGAGGAAGTGCTGGCTGCACTTTGCTGGGTTGTTTTCACCTCTGCTGATCGCAGTTATCAGTGATCCAAGCCCTTACTCCCATCTCTGTCCATCCTGGTTACAGCACAGCAGTTCTTTGTGTATTCCCAATTGGAATTTTCCTGCTGCAGCGCTGGTCTGAGAAATGCCTAAAAAGCTCAAGCTGTTAAAAGCTGAAAGCTGTGCTCTGTAACCTCTAGACACGATGAATTCCAGAGAAATTCCAGGCTGGAGCTGCTCCTTAGTCCCTGTGCTGACAGCAAACTGTTTGGAATATTGAAACTGTTCTGGAGCTCAGTGATAGGATGAAATCACTCCGGGGCTTCGTCATCCTGTGCAGGGAGCTGCTTTCACTTTCAAACCTGGCCTGCACGGCCAGCAAGGAAAATGTCCCGTGGGATTTTTAGGGTCGTGTCCTCTTCCCTCTGGCTCTGGGGGATCGCTGCTGCAAGGAGCTGTGACTGAAGTGGCTGAAGTTGGGAACAGTCTCTGCATGCTGCCACTGAGGGCTGGGCTTTCCTCTCCCAGCCTCTCCCAACACCAGTGCTGGCTCCTGGAGCCTCCTCTCCGGGGATTTGCCGTAACAGCGGAAGCTGCTGCTTGCTTGGTAAGAGAAGCGGTGGAAAATCACTTTTAAAAGTTTGTTATAGTGGCGCTCTCACGTGTGTGGGCCTCTGTGTAACCAGTGTTTACTGTCACAGCAGCAGGATGGGATGTGGAAGTGGAAGCACTTTGGAACTTGCTGATTTTGATGGTTTTCCGTGATGTGGCTGCCTGGAGCGTGGTGGGATGGGCACAGACTGAGAGGGCTGTTCCCACTTCTCTGTTCTTGTGCTGGGTGTTGTCCTGCTGTCCTCTCGGGCTCATGCAAGTCTCTGACTCTGGATTTAGTGTTTTATTTAGTTTTTCCTTGGAATTTGGGAGTGTAAACTGGGCAGCAGCCCCTGGCACTGGGACATGAGCTCAGAGTGAGAGCTGGGTCAGGCTCCACGTTCATCACCAGGAACTCCTTTTGCAGCACAAAGATTTGGCAGGTGCAGGTTGGATTCTGGGGTGTCCAGTAAGTGCTGGTAAGGAATTCCCTCAGCATCTTCCAGGACTGAAATGTGGCTGGAATGGTATCAGCTGTAGAGTGGTCTCTTGGTGCCTCTTTTTCCCCCTTGTTTTCAATGCTTGGCTGTATTTTGCATTTGCAATACAAACCCGCAAACCCCCCACAAACCAAGACTCAGAGCATTCTAGCTTTCTTGCAAAGCAGTTTTCCTTCGTTTTGCCAGTGGGGTATGATCTGTTGTGTGCAGTTTTCCTGGGGAGCTGCTGCTGCTTTAGAGGCAGCCTCTGCTCTGCAGGGTTCACAGTGAGATCTGGTGGTGTGATACACAAGCTAATGCAGAGCAGGCACAGAGGGATGCTGATATTGATTTTACCCTTCCTGAGTTCCTTTGGATATGTAAGTAAAGCTGTATATTTGTATTTGCTATGGCTCTTACGGGAATCACTGCTGCTGATTTCCTCTCAAAAGCTGTTGCAAATAGGGGAAAGAAAAAAAAAAAAAAAAGAAAAGCAGCAAAACCCCTGAAGTCTGTAAGGAAGAGTCACAGGGTTTTATAGACACACAGCAGTTGGTGATATTGACCCTGAGATCAGCAAACCTCAGCCTTGGCTTGGGTAAAGCTGAGCGGGAGTTGGAGAGAATCTTTTTGCAAAATAGAAAAGGGTGACCTTCTCCCTGCAAGAAAACCAAAACCCAAATAATCCCTTTGGGAGCTCCACGCAGCATTCCATAGGTGGGATGTGACTGCTGAACTCTGCTTTTCACACAGAGCACCCTGGGCACTCGGGGGCTTTGCCTGTGACTCCACTGTAGGATCAGGCTTAGGGGTCCTGGTGGTCCCTGCAGCCCCCACATGAGCCCTGCCCAGAGGGCACTGCTGGCACGGCTGTGGCACCACGGGGAGGCAGAAAGAGTCACTTTAATTTCACTTTCCATCGCAAACGCCACAGTCATTCTGTCCGCCGCAGGGCCACTTGTTTTTAAAGGAGTCAGAAATGGCTTTTCAAAAATATTCCTTGTAGCAAACAGTGTGTCCTGAATGATCAGAGGTGGCTCTTTTAAATTACAGCTTTGCTCTGCACTCTGTAGGTGTTGTGTGTGGCTGGATTGCTCCATCCAGAGGTTTTGGCCACTTTGATTTACTCAGCTTCCTTTGCTCAGGAAGTGACAAAGAAAGATTCAGTAGAAATGAAGATATTGTGAATGCTTTTCTCTGCTCCTCTGGTTGTATAGGTTGCTTTCACCATCTCCTTTTTGTTTTAATCCATTAAATCCAGTTGGAAATTGGTTACCTGTGGGATTGTGGAGAATTTAGAAGAAAATTAATCAGTTTGGTGGTTTTGACTGAGAAGTGCACTGGAGGCAGGGTGTTACTGTGAGATTAATCCTGCCAGGACAATGCTCCTGCATTGGATCTCCTTTTGCCAGGAAAGTGCCAGAAGCTGATAAATTCAGGAAATTGTGGCATTAATACTATTAATTTCAAATGAGTAATGAGGTATTGTTGGGTTTGACTGCTGTGGGAAAGGTCTTGGTGCAGAAACATCTGCCTTGGAGCTGGGGAGACCCCAGAGTGCCACAGGATGGGAGAAAAGGGTTCAAACATCTGCCTTGGAGCTGGGGAGACCCCAGAGTGCATCAGGGTGGGAGAAAAGGGTTCAAACATCTGCCTTGGAGCTGGGAGACCCCAGAGTGCCACGGGGTGGGAGATGAGGGTTCAAACATCTGCCTTGGAGCTGGGAGACCCCAGAGTGCATCAGGGTGGGAGATGAGGGTTCAAACATCTGCCTTGGAGCTGGGAGACCCCAGAGTGCCACAGGATGGGAGATGAGGGTTCAAACATCTGCCTTGGAGCTGGGAGACCCCAGAGTGCATCAGGGTGGGAGATGAGGGTTCAAACATCTGCCTTGGAGCTGGGAGACCCCAGAGTGCCACAGGATGGGAGATGAGGGTTCAAACATCTGCCTTGGAGCTGGGGAGACCCCAGAGTGCCACGGGATGGGAGAGGAGGGTTCAAACATCTGCCTTGGAGCTGGGAGACCCCAGAGTGCCACAGGATGGGAGATGAGGGTTCACTGCTGGCTCAGCAGTGTCCCACCTCCAGAGCATATTTTCAGGAAAACAGGCAGTTTGGGGGAATTGATTACCATGAGTTTGCACAGGAGTGCAGAGTCTTCTTGTGCATTAGATAAGGAAATTCCTCAGGCTGAGCCCAGCTGTGGGTGACCTTAGGGACCTGCAGGGCTCCTGGTGTGAGAGGTGTGTTCCAGTTCCAACCTGGGTGAATTCCTGGTGTGGTGCTAATGCAGAGCTCTGTTTCCCATGAAACCCTCTCTTTTCTGAAGAGGCACAACATTTCACAGGCTGTTTGCTCATCTCTGAGCTATGTTTAAACCCACAAGTAGTTTTTTTTTTTTCTCTCACCTCCCCTCTGACAAAACCTAAACAGCGCCTTTCTTTCCCAGCCCAGGACATGGTGCAGGGTGAAGAGCACAATTAAAGACGCTGCCACCACTCACTCCACACCCTCCTGAGGACTCCATGAGGCAGGACACGGGCTGATGCTCTCACCCCACCATGGATGGGGGGAACAGCTTCCCACAGCACCAGCAGCCGGGCGACGCCGTCCGCGGCATCCCCGGCCTCCGCTCCCAGCTCGCCGTGCCCGACGTGGAGGTGAGGCCCTGCACATCCTGGGGAGGGGGAGGCTGTGCCCAGGAGGGGTCTGGGCACAGCAGTCTGGCCTGGTACATTCTGGGAGTCTTGCTTTGTGTTTGCAGCAGCAATTTCCAGGCTTTCCAGGGAGCTGTGCAGGGAGTCGAGGGATTGAGGTGAGGAGGGAAAAGCTGTGATTAAAACAAAGCCTCTCTGAAAGGTTCTGGCTGCCAGCTCCTTGAGGAAGGACTGAAGAGACTCAGAGAATGTGCCCAGGATTGCAGACCTTGTTCTTGCCCCAGCACATCTCTATCAGACCTTGTTCCTACCCCAGCACATCTCTGCCAGACGTGTGAATCTGTGCCCGGGTCCAGCCGTCCTTGTTTCCAGAGCAGCAGAGATAAATAAGTTGTATTTGTCCTGATATAGTTGCTAAAACCAGACCAGGTCCCTGATGCATTTGTCCAACAGGGCAAAAAGCAAACCCTGTCCCAAAATAGCTGATGTGTTCCTGGAGTTTTCTCTTTCTGTTTCAAACTCTGGAATGTGTCACATGCATGGACACAGAAGTTCAAGCGAGGCCCAAGTTCCTCTTGCTTCAAGTACGAGGTTTCATTGCTTTGGGCATAAAAAGAACAGATTAAAGGCTGCTGTGGAGCTGAGTAAGGGGATACTGTGTTCTCTCCTTGATTTTATTGGTATGAGCTGAGCTAAGACCTTGCCATTAATTGGAGACTCTTCAGGGAAGTGAGAAGACAAAAGGCACAAAAGGACATTTTTGGATGTGACCTCTGCCGGCCAATTTCAGGTTATTGGGTTCGTGCTGACATCCCACAGAGACTGAATCACAGAATCATGGAATCACTGAGGTTGGAAAAGACCTTCAAGGTCATCAAGTTCAATCTGTGACTGATTCCCACCTTGTCACCACACCAGAGCATCGAGTGCCACATCCAGCCCTTCCTTGGACACCTCCAGGGATGGGGACTCCAGCACCTCCCTGGGCAGCCCCTGCCAAAGCCTGACTACCTTTTCCACAAGTAAATTCCAGCCTGAACATCTTCATGCCATTTCCTTTGTCCCTTCAGTGTCCTGTGCAAGGGCTGGGGAAGGGGACAGTGGTCCAAAGGGGAGTGGGTTCCAAAACTGAAACTGAAGTCCTGCTGGGGAGACAAGGAGCCACCTGTGCCTCTGGGAAGCACTGAGGGAGGGAAGCCATGGGCCTGCAGCCCCAGGTAATGGTTCCAGGTCTCTGCTGTGCTTTAACTGTTGTGCCTTCTGCTTGCAGAATTCCATGCTGGCCGCCGACTCGTGGAGTAGCTGCTACCCAGGCTCTTTCCCAACCTCATCTTTCCCAAGTGAAAACCAGTGAGTGCTGTTCTCCTTTGTCTAATCCCCTCTGCTCTTGCACACCCCGTGATTCAACTGTTTCTTTGCTGCTTTCCATGTTTACTTTATTTCACGATGTGATGGGGAAATAATTGCATCACTCACTGATCTTGTGGCATTTCAGACACTGCTGCAGCTTGGGAGCAGCAGCAAACAGCTTTTTGTTTTTAAAAATGAGAAAAAAGTTTTGTTTTCTGTTAAACCTGGAGGCTGCAGGAAGGGAGAAAGAGCTTTGGTTTAGCCTGGGTTTGTAACACTAATGGAATTTTTAACAGATCCAACTGAGCAAACACTGGGCAGTCCCTGGCTTTGCACAGATGTGCAGGAAGATGTTACCTGTACTGTGTGTTGGGTTTTGGGTGATGTTAAAATCCTTTGCCATGTCACTGGAAGTGACTGACACTAACAGCCACGTCATGTCTGTACTGAAAAATTTTGTTTTCCATTTTCCCTTTAAAATGAACCTTCATCACAAGGTGGGATATGACAAATGTTTGGGCAACATAAAGTGGCCTTGTGCCATCACTGGGTGACTTGGATGGGGAGTCTGGTGGGGCTGGGGGTTTGGAGGCTGATCCATGGCTCCTTTGGTCTCTGTGAATCCAGGGAGTGGCAGGGATACACGGGATGTGTTCTTTATCTAGGTCAGAGGTGGGAGGAAGTAGAACTGAAAAAAGCAGAATCTGACATCCTGAGTTAACAACTGTGTTCCAGGTGCCTGGCATTACACTGGGGGTTTAATGTGACCTCCCTCCTGAAGGGATTTTGGCATCTTCATGGTGGGTTCCTGTGGTGGTGTTCACAGGGGTCTTAGGGTGAGGGAAGAGACGAGAATGTTGACTCCATGTTTCAGAAGGTTTGATTTATTATTTTATGATATATATTATATTAAAACTATACTAAAAGGATAGAAGAACGGATTTCATCAGAAGGCTAGCTAAGAATAGAAAAAGAAGCTAGCTGACTGTGATTGGCCATTAATTAGAAACAACCACATGAGACCAATCACAGATGCACCTGTTGCATTCCACAGCAGCAGATAATCAATGTTCACATTTTGTTCCTGAGGCCTCCCAGCTTCTCAGGAGGAAAAATCCTAAGGAAAGGATTTTTCATGGAAACACATCTGTGACAGGATGCCTGTCTGGGAGGGTGTGAGTTGCAGGCAGAGAGGAGCAGTGAGGGTCAGCCCCTCTGTCAGGGGGTTGGTGGCACTCGTGTCCCTGTGGTGCTGCTGCCCTGGTCCCCTCTGGGCACAGCAGGAGCTGTGGGGTGGATGCTCAGGGCAGTTCCCCATCAGAGGGTACCAGAAGCTGCCCCACAGGTGCTCAGGGAGCTGAGCTGTGCCAGCTCCTCCCCACAGGAGCCTTCTCAGATCCATTCAGGCCCTTTGCTCTTGGCCAGCCTGGCTGATTGGAAGGGGCTGTGCTTTTTGAGCAGGATTCCTGTAAATTACACGTTGTGAATCCTCCGGAGAGCTATAACAGAATTTCTGTTTTGCTGCATTGAACCACAAGATTAGATTGTGTTTATCTATTGCATTTTTTTTTTTTTCCTCTTGACCATTTGTTCTGGTTTTGCCCCTCATTCTCTTCCTGTACCAGCGCTGCCGGGAACAGCCCAATCCTGCAAGGACATGCCTGTGTCTCACACAAACCTGGACTTGCTGCCTTTCCTGAAGTTACTTCTGGAAATGAGCCCCATTGTAGTAATGATTTAATAGGGAATGATTTAGCCAAAGTTACACTTTTAGCTTCCTGGTCTTCATACCCCAGGAGGTGTAAAAATAATGTAAAAATCACCTTTCAGGTGAGATGTTCCATATCTGCATTTCACATTAAAAAAAACAAAAACAATCAAAACAACTCTGTGCTTTTTGATTTGAAAATGGCACTGACTCTGTTTTAGGTGAGTGGTAGGAATCCTGGAAGGAATGGAAACATTGAAAAGTAGGATTTTAAAGGCAGTTGTAATTGTAGCCCATGCTGTAACATGAAAAAATGCAGCTGGCATTAGAGGCGGTGCACGTTTTTCTTCAGAATCCTTGCAGAGAAATCTCATTTGCAAGTGGCTGTGTTTGGACAGGGCTTATTCTCATAGCAACACCTTTATCCTGAAGCAGGTTTTTCCTGTTTCTTTTCAAGAGTTCACTTTCATGCTAGGGAATTTCTTTAGAAGACCCCAAATGTGGCCTCTTGGGCTTCGGATTTTCTTAACCTGACAAATGTCAACAGTGTATTAAACCTCCCTGAAAGAACCAGGGAGGGTCAGAGCTCTGAAGAGCAGCAGCTCAGCTCTTTTCTGAGGAAATTATCCCTGCAGAGCTCAGCTTCTCTTGATAAGAGGCTCAGCACATTCCTGGCTGGGGGGAATCTGGGGCTGGGGCAGATCACAGCTGCAGCAAAACTTTGTCCCCATTTTTACACTTTTCTTGTTGTTTTTATGCCCTTTTCCACCTCTGCATGGAGCTGAAATAGTAAAGCAGGCTCTGAAAAGCATGGATTGGTGTCTGATGAGGAAGGAAAGTACCAGGCTAGTGCCAAGGCAGCCTGCAGCCTCTCAGCTCTCCCCGATCTTCCACTGGCTTGGGATGAGAAGTTTGTGTCTCTGAGTGGAGGACAGAGGATGGAGCCTGGCCAAAACACACATGGAGGTCTCAGAGGAGTGGCACTGTGGGGCCAGAAGGGCTTTGGGTGCCTTGGTCATGCTCGTTGGGATGAGCAGCTGGGTGAGCAGCTGGAATGCAGCGGAATTGCAGCGGAGCGTTCCTCTTTGGGCAGCTGCTGTGGTTAAACCAGCTCCAATTTCCTTTCTGGAGCTGTTTTTGGCTGTCCAGTGAAGCCCCTCAGCATCTGGGGGAAGCTGCTGACCCACAGCAGAGCAGTTTACCAGGAATTGAGCCCTGGAGAGGCTGAGCAGGTGGGGACAGGGTCGCTGACCTGATTCTTCCAATTAAAGCCTTTTTATCTCAGTTTATTTCAAGCAAACTTGTCAATGGCTCTGTGCCAGCCCTGCAAATGAGAGGAGACAGCTTTGAGTTCTGACTCCAGGGAAGGTAAAACCCAGCTCTAAAGGTACTGAAGGGATTTTGGGGCTTTTCCAGGAGGATCTCAAAGCAGTGCCTGGAGCTGCTGTGGGCTCTCCCTGCAAACTGCAGCAACCAAGGGCATCTCACATGGGCAGATTGGAATACCAAGATTAAGGGTAACAAAATGCCAAGCAGAGCTGGTCATTCCACAGCAGGCCAGGGAGGTTGGAGCTCTCTTGCTCTGTTTCTTGTTACCTTGACTGACCCTTGTCCAGGGGAAGAGGAGAGGGTGTTCACTTTTCCAGTAAAAATAGTTTTCCTATTCCTTGGTTAGTTCCTTGATGCTGGCCAAGCTGTGTCCTCATGTGAGAGACGACCACAGCAGCCTTGCTTTGAAAGCCTTTTAAACCAGCCTTTTCCTGTGTGGAAATAATTAATTCCCAGAATTTATGCCCAGATTTTAATTTCCTTGGATGGATTACAAAGAGCCAACAATCAGGGCTGGACTTTGGGAGCAGGGTTGTGGTCACAGAGGGTCGCAGGTAAAACTGTGACAGCACAGAAAAGGAGGAAAGAGCTGTTAATTTTTGAGGGTTTTGCCTTCAGTGATGGGAAATGAGCAGGAAAAATGTATTTATCAGAGGAGATAACAGTGTTTGCTCATAAATCCACATGTAAATGTTCACCAGCTGTGTTAACGAGCCGCTGGCCACGCACGGCACCTTAATTGCTTAATAATCCTTTGGCAGCTTGGCATTCCCAGCTCTTGGGCAGGAATTCTGTTCAGACTCCGTTTCTCCCTCTCCCAGAGCCCTGTTCAAGTTTCTGGCCTTGGATTCTCTGGGCACCAGGGTGAAGAAAGAGGAAACCACCCAGCTGGGGTGGATATCCCATGGCACTCGCCCAAGCAGGAGCACGGCCCCTTACGGGAAGGATTACAAAGCACATTCCTTGCTCCTGCAGGAGAGGGGAAAGCCTCGTGCAAGCCAGGAGGTGGCGTGGAGCAGAGGCCAGGAGCTGCTCCTGGGCAGGAGGAAGGAAATTGGCTGCTCTCCTGGCAGATTTTGCCCCTGGCTGCCTGGAGGAAACGGATGCAGGGAGCAGGAGGAAGCTGGCATGGCCCTGCCCAGGTGCAGCAGGCAGGATCTGTGCTTTGTTCCCTGGTTAGCTGAGCACTGATCTTGCTTTTGAACTCACACACCACTCACATCCCTAGTTCCTCTGTCTGGGTAACAGTTCTGTCTGTGTTTCCCAGTCACCAGCCCCTCCATTCTGAGCTGCCTGTCCAGGTGGGTTAACAGAGATGTTTCCCTGTCAGAGCTGATTTGTGAGGCTGTTTTGGGGGTTTTGTGGCCTAAACTGGCATTCAGCTGTGATGTTTCCCTGTCCTCACATGGTGTGCCTGGCAGGTCCACCACACCCATCCCAGGGCTCCATTCTGCTTTGTCATCAGGGCTGAAATATTGGGTACTGCAGACCATTGATATCTATTAAGTCCTTCCTGGTGTACACAAATTAAGAATTATGGTCTTAACTCAGCATTCTTACACTGCTGAGTTTGGGAAGTGGGATACAACTGGTACAGGTATTATTTTGCCCTCTCTCTTCTGAATAATACCCAATAATATCTCTCTCCTGTATGTGGCATCCTGAAGTTTCAGCTTCACTGAAGTTTCACCTTCACTTCAGAAGCTAAAGTGACCTGAGAAATTCTGGGGATTCACAGGGAGTAACTGCTTTTCCCATTTCCTTCCAGGCAATATTTTAGCCCCCCTCAGGATTTTTATATGGATTCCATCAGCAGACCACATTTCTTGGATACAAACTATGCAGCTGTGGACCCCACTGACTTCTTACCAAAAAATGGGGATTTTCCTCAGGTAAGTGCAGAGTTCCTGATGTCTTTGGGGGGGAAAATGAGGCTTTGGAGTGCTGGGGATTGCTTTACAGTGTTAGGGAAAATGAAGAGATGGGTGATAAATTTGTCCAGCCCCAGAGAGGAACTGTGTGCAGTTGGGATCAGTCCTCTGAAACCAAGAATTTGAAAGGTTTGGTAGGAGCTTCTCTGTGGTAAAACAGCTTCTGTTTTTTAAAGGGTTGTTTGACATAAGCACTGGTGGTGCTGGGGGCTGCAGGAAGGTCCCAGAGTGTGAACTGAACCCGCTTCAGACTCTTTGGTTATTTCCCTCCCAAAATTCTCTTGTGCTGTGTGTTCTTCCTCACTGGTTACAAGTGGTGGATTCCTGAACAGTGAATATTTAGGGATTACATCAACTCAGTGCCTAGCATTCCAAGAGTGGAGCCAGGTCAGATTTTGCAGAGCTGAAACGTGGGAGCAATGAGCAGTGACCCAGAGTCACTCAGCATCTCTGGGGACCCAAACCTCCCTCACCTTGGGGGTCTCTCTGGGTGGGAAGGGGCATTTTCCATGGAGGTTTTGGAACATTGCACTACTTTTGGCAACATCTTATGGTAAGGTTAGTCAGTAAAAACTGCAGGTGGTTGATATGATAGGGCTGACTTTGGAATGAAGAAGGGACAGGCTATATCCTTTCATGTGTTAATTCCCTCCTTGTTGTGTTTTTGGTTTCTTGCTATGGCTAAATAGTGGTTTTGCCCCTCCTTGGGGCTCTGATTTCTGCAGGTTTGGATGTGCAAGTGCTGGGGATTTATGCTTTTTGGGGTGGCCACTGGTCCCCCCCATCCCATTCACATCAGGGACCCACCTGAGCAGCCACTGGGCAAGGTTTTCTGGCTGGATTAAACCAGATAAATAATTAAATCACAGGAGCATTGATCTCTGCCTCCTGCAGAATTAATTGTGGGAGGAACAAGGCAGAAAGGTGATCTCATCAACTTGTGAGACCATTTATGGGGCTGTGATGGGAAGGGGAGAGGGGTCCCTGCCACAGGTCTCACCTCCAGGTCTGGTGGGGTTTGGCTGATGGGTTCAACGGGAAAAGAGCTTAATTATTTCTTTAACTTATGTATTTTGTAGTATCTCAGTGGTCAGTCAGCTTCCTTCCCTGCTGCATCACAGAAATTGATCTCAGCCAACTTGGAGGAGCAGAATTTTGGAGGTTCTCTGTGGAAGGAGATGCTTTGTGTTGGCTGGGTGAGAAAAGAGCAGGGAGCTCTGAGACAAAGCAAACCTCAAATGATTCCCAGAGCAAGAAATAATAATAATTCTTGTGCTGCTCTTATCCTTTGGGACAGGAAGCCATGGGTGGGAGTGAGTTGATTTTGGGCAAATGGGCTTTTGTTTGGACTGAACCTAACACATCCAAAGCAGTTCCTTCACTGGGCTGTTGTACCACCATGTGCTCCCAGGAGGAGCAGAGCAGCTTCATGGTGCTCTCCTGTCCTGTTCCATGCTTTGTGAGCCCCCCTGGAGATTGCACAGGTAACAGGGTAGTGATGTGTCACCTTGACACTGAGGAACAGGGGATCAGGCTTTGTTGGAGCTCTGTTTTCCAGGCTGAAGCTCTCTGGAGCCAAGGGACAGTGCTCAGTTATTTCACCTGTGGGGCTGTCTCTGGAAGAGAAATTGCAAGCTCCAGTCATCTTCTAGCAGCTTATTCTGCAGTATGGAGCCAGGTCAGCCTTCTTGAACACTCAGCTTTGCATTTCTGAGCACCCTGCATGGTCTCTGCTGTGCTCACTCTGAGCAGGATGCACTAAGCACTGACATGGAGAAACCCCAGGGGTCTCTGAGCCATCAGGCATTGCCCATGCAGAGAAAAGCTGCAGATCTGCTCACAGGAGCCAGAGGTGGAGCCTGGCTCTGGTAGAGCACCAGGTCTCAAGCTGGAGACAGTGGTATCAGTCTGGAGCCACCTGGGAGTTTCCTGAAGCTTTTCCAGCTCTTTCTTCAGCAATGTTTCCCACTTGAGTGCTTTCTCATTGTCCCAGACACCGAATTGTTAAATATTAACATTTGGCCAGGGAAGCTGAAACATTCCATCCAGGAGGGGTGGGAGCAGCTGGGTGGTTCCATATTTCCAGGTGGCTGTACAGGAAAGCACCTGTCTCCTCCAAACTTCCCTGCTGCCATGGTAGGAGTGGCAAAGGTTGGTCCAACCATGCCAGACAGAGCAGTGGAGCCCAAGGGGCAGCATGAGGAGCATGCTGAAGGTGCTGGTAAGAGATTCCTGATCCAGTCTGTGGTTCTTGGGCAGGCAAAATGGGTCAGGTGCTTGTGTGAGGGCTTGTGCTGCCTCCACACGTGGATACAGGCTGTTCTCTTGGCTTTGCTCCCGTAGCAGAATCCAGAATTTTGAGGAATAACAAAGAAGGATTTGAAAGGTCTAAAGAGCAAATGATTGAGGCATGTGTGCGGCAAACCCTTTCTGTTGGTGGCTGTGAGGGTGTTCACAGGGGTCTGAGGATGAGGGAAGAGATGAGGATCTGACTCCATGTTTCAGAAGGCTTGGTTTATTATTTTATGATATATAGTATATTAAAACTATACTAAAAGAATAGAAGAAAAGGTTTCATCAGAAGGCTGGCTAAGAATAGAAGAAGAATGATAGCAAAGGCTTGTGGCTTGGACAGAGAACCCGAGCCAGCTGACTGTGATTGGCCATTAATTACAAAAAACCACATGAGACCAATCACAGATGCACCTGTTGCATTCCACAGCAGCAGATAACCAGTGTTTACATTTTGTTCCTGAGGCTTCTCAGCTTCTCAGGAGGAAAAATCCTAAGGAAAGGATTTTTCATAAAATATCATGGCTACAGGTGGCAGTGATTGTCCATATGCTGTAGAGTTCAGAGTGGGAGTTCTGGTGCTTTTTCCTCTGGCATTGGCATTTCCTCTCATCATCCTTCCTTGTTTTGGGAGTCCTGCAGAGTGCAAAGTCTTTGCTGACCTGGGGATACTGAGAGTGGGAATTGCCACATTTTTTAAAGGCTCTGGGAGTTTCTCTGTGGTTGAACCATTCACCGTGCTGAGCAGGGAAGGTGCTCGCTGCATGGCCAGAACAGCCTGATGAGAACTTGAATTTGTTTCCTGCACAATAGGGTTCTGGCTTGCTCCTGGGGTGATTCATCCTTGCTGATCTGTTGGCATTTTTTATATAAACAAGTGGCTTGAGTGGAGGTTCAGAAAATAGTTCTGGGAGGCCACGTTGGCTCTGACAGCATTTCTGGTCCTGGGAACTGTTGTGTGCAGGCAAAGTCTCATCCCAACCACACGGTGCCATCTCCTTGTGGAAAAGTCTACGGACTGCCCACGTGTCCTTACAAATCACAGTCCTGGGAGAAGCAGGGGTTGGTTTCTGTTGCTTCCCTGCCTTCCTGCTGGTTATTCCTGCAGTGCCAGGTGCTGCTCAGCTGGGATCTGGCACTCGTGGGCAGCAGCTCTGCAAAGGCACCGTGGCTGTGGTGGTGCTGTCTTGTGACACTGATGGTGAGAGCTGTTAATTGCCATAATAAATCATTGAATTAGGAGGGTTTAACTTATCCTCTGGCCTGTGTTGTCTCTGTGAGCTGTGTCTGTCCCCAGATCCTTCAGAGTCAAAGCATCCTGCTCTAGGAGAGCATCCCTGCTGCTCTTGGCCACCACAGATTTTTCTTTACTTCACTGCCCTGGTCAGTTTAGAATTAATTGAAACACAGACTCTGCCTAATTCCTCTGAGCTCTTTGCTATGGCCTTTGCTGGCAGTCTGTGTTCCCTTTGCCTAATTTTGTGCTACCTGTGGCTCTAGAAGAGGACTTTGCTGAACACACAGAAACCTCCTGTGCTGACTTGAGAGAAATAAACGTGGGAAGGGGAGCAGCTCTTGGGAGCTGGGGACATGGTGGGTGTGCAGATCCTCCTTCTCCCCTCAGTGAAGCAGCTCTGGGTGCTTTGGGAGGAATTCTGGTCCCCTTTTTAAAATGTGGGTTGGAGGGAGGAGCTCAGTCCAGATGGATTTATCCTGTGGGTCAGGAGGAATTGCCTGCTCCCAGGCAGGCAATTCTGTAATTCCTCAGTAATTCTGTAAAGATGCAGTCACAGCCTTGTTTGCTCTGCTGTGCTGGATGGGGGCTCCTGAGCACGTGTGTTAATCATAAACCAGCCCTCTCCTCACCACCACCAGCCCCTTGCAATCTCCTCTTAATCTTCCTTGTTAAAGCAGGAGGAGAAATTAACCTGCTCTTAAAAAAAGTATTAATTTTTTAGAAGTGCTGCAGAGAGCACAGAGCTGTGGTGATTTAGGAGAAATCAATGCAACAGTTATTAAATTATATGGAACACTTGGTTGTGGCTGAAACCAAGAGTTTCCTGGAATAAGAAACATCCTGGAACTTCTGTTGCTGTCCTGGAGTTATGTCTACAGGGAACACAGGCATTAAAATCCATTTGCAGGCAGTTACCTGGCTCTTGGCCTTGGGAAGAACAAGTGGCTTTGCATGCTCATGTCTTTGTTTCTGCACTGCAGCTTTGGGGTTTGGGCTGATGCAATAACACTTTATAACCCCTCTGCCTGAGGTACCTGACACATCCTGCAGCCCTGGGGTAAGGAAAATGAAAAGGCTGTGGTTATAATAACTCACTGTGCACTGACCAGAGGCTTGGGGTGCTCCAGTTGAGGCACCCTTGGAGGAAGGGAGGCGTAATTTGGTTTTTGAGGTATTTTTTTTGTTGTCAGTGGATTGCAGGAGCCCCCTCAGGTGCCTGTGGCCCTGGGGAAAGGGGTAAAAGAGCCTGGAGGACTCAGATATCCCCACCACATTCTACTCTTGATAATTTTCATCTGTGTTGCTGCCTCCAAGCAGCAATGCCCACTCCTGGCAGGAGGGATGGGGATCTGCCTTCTGAGGGTCTTGGCAGGCACAATTCCCTGCCTCCTCCCTTGCCAAAGCCAACAAAAGTGGGAAAAGCCAGTCTGAAAGGCTCAGAGCTCTTAAAAGTGCTGCTAATAGAATCCAATAGCACACCACGGGGATGTGGTTGAAAATAGATGTTTAATTCAAAGCAGAGCTGGTCTGAGTCAGGGGGTGCAGAAAGTTCCCCAGCACAGCAACTCCCTGGGCTTGGCTGGAAGGGGATAAAATCAGATGTGAGAGCTGGAATAATCCTGCTTTCCTTGTCCCTGTCTGTCAGCACACGTGTTCTTGGGTGAATTTGCAGGGAGGCAGGCTGGGAACATTCCAGGTGGTGGTTCCACAGTGGTTTGTCTTCCCCTTGGTGATTAAACTGCTGTGGTCTTGCAAAATCAATGCAGCAGCCCTGGGTGTCTGAGCTGTGTTCCCACTTCCTCCAGCAGCACAGGTTCTCTCATGGCTGCATTTTGCCCCTCTTGACAGAAAAGGAAGAGGAAATAATCCACCTGCTCTTCCAAAGGTTGCACAGATTGCCAGCCCTTGATTGACTCAGCCAGGACACAGTGGTTCAGTCAAGGTCACGCAGCGAGCTGCTAATTAAGACATTACAGAAATTAATTTGGCCTCTTCACTCCACACATGTCATTAAAGCACCTGCCCCAGCAGAGCCTGCCCTTAAATACAGCAAATTCAGAGAGCAGCAGCCTTGAGAACCCTCAGCCTTTGTGCTGCCCACAGAAACCATATTCTGCTGTCACTGTAGTCCCTGCAGGACGTTCTGCTGGTTCTCAGGGAAGCGCTGCTTGCAGCCTGAGGTGGGTCCTGAGAACAGGCTCCAGCTCCTCCTGGGAGCCCCATTCCTCACTGCAGACCCTGCCAGAGCTGCATTGTGCCAAGGAAAAGGTGCTTTTCTTTCAATTTGGTTATTGAACAAACCTCCTGGACTGGGTGTGGAATGTGGATCCTCGCTGCTGATGTCTCAGTCCCTGTGGAGCCACGGTGCTGCAGAGGGTTCTGCCCCTGGGAACGAGTCCTGCTGCAGATTTTTGCCCTCTGGGTGGTTTTCCAGCCTCAGTACCTGTGAGTTTTCCTTGGAGGGGCCCACCCTCCTTCCTCATCTGATGGCACAAAGCAGAATTCTCTCACTCAGCTCTCTCCTGGACAGCTTTGTCTGCTCACCTCCGTGCCTTCTTTCACGCCAAAGCTCTGTTTTTTTTGAGAAGTCCCTGACAAAATGGGATTTTCCAGCTGTTCCCAGCACAACTGAGAGGAGCTCAGCAGTGACAGCCACAGCAGCAGGCGCTGAATTCTGCCTCAAATGTGGAGCAGAGATGAGCTGTGCTCCCTTGAAACTCTGTGGGTGCCTGGAAGTTCTGGGAGCAGGGATGGGGAGACTCAGGGCAGCCAGGGCTCCTCTCCCTCCCCATTCCCAGCACGTGCACTGCTGGGTTTGCTGGGCAAACTGGGATTGACCCCACGGGCAGAGCCACCAGCCCTGCCAGGGAAGAGCAAACAGGAGCCTCTTGCACCCAAAGCAAACATGACAGTTCCCAGGGATTTTCCAGAGGGTTATTAATTGGATAATTCCTTTCATCTCCAGTGTTGGAGGAGACCTTCATTAAGTTTACATCCCCCTTTTTGTGCCTTTTTTCTCTTCTCCACCAGCAATTTATTTCTGTTACCAGAACCGTTAAAAGTTAAAAGGGAACAGCTTTGGAAAGAGGAGGCAAAATAACAGTGACCCAGGGAGGAAAGGGAAGAGAATGGGCCACTCCTCTGGATTCCTAAAGGCACCACTTGGGGTGGGGCAGGCACCAAAGACAAAGAGAGCAGCACATGGCTCTGGGGGGGACAGCAACGTGGGGATACTCCTCATGAGCTTTGTCACTTCACCTAAGCCCTGAAATTGGGGGTGAAGGGGTAGGGACAGGAGGGCAGGACCCCCAACCCAGAGCAGGGGCTGCCAGGGGTACAAAATCTGGCGCAAAGAGAGCACGTGGCTCTGAGGGGGGACAGCAATGTGTGAATACTCCTTATGAGCTTTGTCACTGCACCTGAGCCCTAAAATTTGGGGATGAAGGGTTAGGGGCAGGAAAGCAGGACCCCCATCCCAGAGCAGGGGCTGCCAGGGGTGCAAAATCTGGCACAAAGAGAGCACGTGGCTCTGAGGGGGGATACCAACATGGGAATGCTCCTCATGAGATTTGTCACTTCAACCATTCACTTGAACTCTAAAACTGGGGGGTGGGCAGGACCCCCATCCCAGAGCAGGGGCTGCCAGGGGTACAAAATCTGCCACAAAGAGAGCACATGGACACCAATGTGGGAATGCTCCTCATGTGCTTTGTCACTTCAACCATTCATCTGAGCCCTGAAATCGGGGGTGAAGGGGTAGGGACAGCAGGGCAGGACCCCCAGCCCAGAGCCAGGGGGACAAAATCTGGCACAAAGAGAGCACATGGCTCTTGGGGGGGGACAGCAATGTGTGAATACTCCTTGTGAGCTTTGTCACTGCACCTGAGCCCTGAAATTGGGGGTGAAGGGGTAGGGACAGCAGGGCAGGACCCCCAACCCAGAGCAGGGGCTGCCAGGGGTACAAAATCTGGCACAAAGAGAGCACATGGTTCTTAGTGGGGGGACACCAACATGGGAATGCTCCTCATGAGATTTGTCACTTCAGCCATTCACTTGAACTCTAAAACTGGGGGGTGGGCAGGACCCCCCATCCCAGAGCAGGGGCTGCCAGGGGGACAAAATTTGGCACAAAGAGAGCACATGGACACCAATGTGGGAATACTTCTCATGTGCTTTGTCACTTCAACCATTCATCTGAGGCCTGAAATCGGGGGTGAAGGGGTAGAGACAGGAGGGCAGGACCCCCAGCCCAGAGCCAGGGGGACAAAATCTGGCACAAAGAGAGCACATGGCTCTTGGTGGGGGGACAGCAATGTGGGAATACTCCTCATGAGCTTTGTCACTTCACCTAAGCCCTGAAATTGGGGGTGAAGGGGTAGGGACAGGAGGGCAGGACCCCCAACCCAGAGCAGGGGCTGCCAGGGGGACAAAATCTGGCACAAAGAGAGCACATGGCTCTTGGTGGGGGGACAGCAATGTGTGAATACTCCTTGTGAGCTTTGTCACGGCACCTGAGCCCTAAAACTGGGGATGAAGGGTTAGGGGCAGGAAAGCAGGACCCCCATCCCAGAGCAGGGGCTGCCAGGGGTGCAAAATCTGCCTTTGGGTGGCCGTGGAGGGGAGCAGAGGGAGCCTGGAAGGCTCTGGCTCTGCAGAGCTGTTTACTGTGCTCTGTGGTTGGATTACACCACGTACAGTAATTCTCCTCGCACTGCCAGTAATTTCACTGACTTACCAAGCAGGCATCATTTCCTGAAAGTCAGCCCTGGACTTAGAGGAAGTAAGAGCCCTCTCGTCGTCGTGACTAAACAGTCTATGCAAATCTCCCGGCTCAGGACGGCTCTGCCGGGCCCTGAGTCTCCATTTTTATCCATTTTTCTCCGTTTTCCTCACTCTGGCTGCTTCATGTTGGCTTTTAAAGCCCCCTGATGAGCGCTGGCTGTGAATGGACCTTTCTGCACTTTCCTCTGAGCACCCTCCCCCTGCTGCTGCCTCCTGCACCGACAGCCCCACGAATGCTGCTCTAAAATGTCCCAAATGCAGTTCTGGCTGAAGTTCCCATCTCTCTACAAGGTAAAACCTCATTTTTTCCTGGGTTTTTCCTCCTCCTCCATGGAATTCCTCGTGTGTTTGGTCTCCAGTGGCTGCAGAGTTTTGGAGGTGACACCTCTCCATGTTGGGTACTGGGAATAGATTTTTAAAATTTTTTTTTTTTTTTGTCCCAAAGATGTGATTTCTGTTTTGCTGGAACTTGCATTGCTGGGTGCTATTGAGTGTAGAATTTGGAGGGAAGGAGCTCTCTGAGGATTGATCCGTGTGATGGCTTTGAGGGCTTTTATTTCCAAAGTTAATTAATGTGGGCTGCAGGAAGCAAGGGGAGCTAAACCTTCCACACTGTCAGTTTATTGTCCCAAATTTAGACAGATTTTGGGGTTTGGCAGCTGAAAGATTTTATAGTGATCATCTGCAGCTCTGATTTGGTTACTCCTGAATAGTAATTTGCTTAATCTGTCACTTTTGAGGTGCTAAATGTCTCTTGGGTGACAGTGTGGCTGTAATTGTGGGTGTGTATTTGGGTGTACAGATAGGTTTTTTGGGTTTTTAATAAAACCCCCTCTTCACTTGAGTGCTGTGCAGTGCAGTCATCCAGAGCTGCTCTGCAGACACTGTTTCCTCAGTGTCTGGATTGTGAGAAAATAAACCATTTCTATTGATGGCTTGATGGAAAAAAAAATAGTTTTAGGATGCTTGTTCTGTCTGTATTTAGACTTCACCTGTTCTTTCATTATTTTTAACACTTTATTTTGACTGAGGGAGCTGAGCTGTTCCCAGGGGCTTGGAGAAAGGTCAAATGTCTGGGATGGGGTACCTTGATTTTTTTCCTGATCTTTTTTAGGGAGATAATGTGTCATAATCTCAGTTTTGGGGTAATGACAGGAGTACCATGTGCCACAGTAGCATCAGGTTGTCCTCTGCTCTGAGACCCACCTGCAGCTTTGGTCTTTGGCCCAGGAGAGGTCTGGACAGTCCAGAGGAAGCCACAGAGATGCTGAATTCCAGGAATAAGATTTATGTAAAAATTGCAGAAAAATTTATTGTAAAAGTTGCGGAAAAGTATCTGAAATAAAGATCCTGCCTGTCACAACAACTTCCATGTGGTGCAAAAATTTGACTTCCACTGAGACAGAACTGCTGTTACTGTAGAACCTCATGAGAAAAACTTAAAATTCAGATTAATCCATCTGAAACCAGGACAAAATTACATGTTTCAGTGCCTGAACTGGCTCTGACCATGGCCTTTTGGTTGAGGTGATGATCTTTCCTTTTCCCTGAGGTCACCAAGGCAGCTGCTTCCATTTGCAGCAGATAAACCAGGCATGGTTTGCACTGGTTGTGGATATCCATGGCCTTGTGTTGAACAATTACCCTGGGTTTGGTAAATTTACAGAGGGTGGTGGAAGTTCTTGGGGTGGGGAAGCTGGCAGGTGATTAATTTTAGTGCTCTTTAGATAACACAATTAGTTAAGACAAATGAGGGATTCTGGAAGTTTGTGACTAATGCCTGGTAATGCTGGCAGGGGATGGGGTCTCTGCATCACTTCCAGGAGGAGCATTGTCCTCCCTCTGCCTTGGGGGCTGCTTTCCTCTCCCCACTTCAGCCCAGTCGTGGGGCTGGAAGGGTCTGGGTGACGTTTGCTGCAATGTCTTGGGTTGGGTCATGAGGTTTTCCCATATCCTGTTGCTATTCCAGCCCATCCCTTCCCTATTGTTGGGAGCCTCGTGGTCACTCTGTGCTGCCCCACAGCCTCCCCTGCCCTGACACGGGTGTGCAGATGTTTCCTCCTTGCCCAGCCTCTGCCAGTGCCCTTTGCAGGTGAACAAACCCTGCTTGGAAGTGGGACTGGGTGGGATCTGGGGCCATCTGGATCCTGCTACTCACTCTGGCCATGGCCAGACCCACCCAAGTGTTCTCCTGCTTTCTGGAGTGTGAAAGGGAGTCCAGGGCTCCCTTTATTCCAAGGTGATAAATCTGGGTGCCTGTTCATGCCTTGATTTCTGGGCAATCCTAAAATAGCCACAGGAATATCAGGAGCAGGAGCTGCTGCCCTCACTCCCTGAGTCTTTAGGTCCAGCAGTTGGTGACTGAGGAATCCAAACTCCCCACATCACACCTGCCATTGCTGGAGTGCTTCCAGCACCTGCACTGATGGCTTCAGGGCACATCCCTGGCCAAATGAGACATCCCTGGGAAGAAGGGGAAAGGAACATGTCCCAGTGCTTTAAACCCTACAAGCCCATAACTTTTGATAGCAATCAAGGGGATTCTGACCCAGCTCTTGGCCTGAAGCCCTTGGGAGCAGCACAGCCAGGCTCAGCTGCTCGTGGGTTTATGTCAGGCAGGGCTAAGTGACTTTTAAAGAGTCTTTGGCTGCCTTTCTGCCTGCAGTGGGAAATTGGCCTTTACTGGAAGTGATTCCTCCTGTAGCAGCCCCTGGCTCTGCTGGCAGCAGCCTGTTGGGTTACCCTGGTGCTCTGGCTGGGCTGTGCAGCATCTCTAAGGCCACCAAGACAGACCTGTTGGTCCATTTGCCCTTCCTTCATGGGCAGAGACTCATCTCCTGCCAGACCTGAGTGCTGGAAGTACATTGCTCTTAATTAACAGCAAAGTTTTTCTGCTTTGACAAAATTTGGAGGTGCTGTTTGGTGTGGGAGGAGGGCTGAGGTGTTGGGAAGGGGAAGGGTCTGTGCCACAGTGAAGAATGCAGAGCAAGGAGTGCTTATTGGTTCTTGCCACCTAAAATAGGGAAACCAGACATGGGCTTGATGTTAGGGAGGGGATTGATGGCTCTTTCTGAGCCAAAGTCTGTGTGACTCAAGCCAACAGCATCACTGGGCTGGCACCAAATAAAACAGTTGCAAACCATCCGGCCCAGTCACCAGAAAAAGAGCAAGGGCAGAGCCTGGTCCCTGTTGCTGGAGCATGTTCCTTGTCCAGGCTGGGCTGGCCCTTGGGAAGAGGATTGGTGGATCTGCCTGGATTTACCTAAATTCAAATCCAGGTGACACCAGCACTCCTTCCTGGCTGCCTTGTGTGTGTAGAACCTGCCTGGAGGAAAGAGATGTTTCCTACAGGTAGTGCTGCATGGCAAATTGCAGTGAAATAGCCACGCTGTGATTAGGTGTAGCTGGGTCTCTGGGGGCTCCTGCACATGAATGAAATCCCTGAGTCCTTTGGGGTCGAGGTGAAGCCTTTGCAGCCCTCAGCAGCCTTTTTAAATCAAGCACAAAGTGGAGTTGAGCGATGCCTCCTTGGATGCTCCTCTCTCTCCCAGTCCATGGTACAGGGATGTGCACAGCCCAGGTCAGCCTTGACCATGTACCCACACTCCTGGCCAGGGTTTTTTCTTCTTTTTCAAGAAACAGATTTTCAAACAGCACCACAGAACACGTCCTCAGTTCCAGGTTAATTCCTGCGATCCGTGGAGCGCAAAGCAACGGAGACGCTCATTGGGCAGAAAGAAATTACAACTTGCTGGCTGAGTAAGGAAGGATCTTTGGTCTCATCCTTCCTCCTCCAACCATGGCCATGCTTTGTGTTCCAGGATTCTTCATACCTCGATGAGCTCTCCAATAACAACTCCCTGTTCTCGTCCCCCGCGGATTCCCTCTCAGACATCGTGGATGCCAAGGACTTCCTGCCCGCCGACAGCCTGAGCCACGTGCCAACCCTGTGGGATGTGAGCACACCTCAGCAGAACCAGATCGAGGTAGGGGCTTGTCTTAGTTTGATAAAAAACACCAACACTGTGTGATGTGAGCACACCTCAGCAAAACCAGATCGAGGTAGGGGCTTGTCTTAGTTTGATAAAAAACACCAACACTGTGTGATGTGAGCACGCCTCAGCAGAACCAGATTGGGGTAGGGGCTTGTCTTAGTTTGATAAAAAACACCAACACTGTGTGATGTGAGCACGCCTCAGCAGAACCAGATTGAGGTAAGGGCTTGTGTGGTTTGGTGAAAAGTGCCAGTGCTGTGGGATGTGAGCACATCTCAGCAGAACCAGATCAAGGTAGGGGCTTGTCTTGGTTTGGTGAAAAATGCCAATCACTTTTTAAATTTTTTTTTTTTAAATGCCAATCACTGTTTTTACAATTTTAAAAGTTTAATAGTAATGAAATGGTTTTAAAAATAGTAATACAATTTGAGTAATAATAACTTGGACAATTTGGATTAGGAGAATATGAGACAATAAGAACAAAGAGTTAACAGATGTCCAGGTACCTTTCTCTGGGCAGCATAAGCCCAAAAAAGGATACACGTTAACAGAGGATTAACACTTAAAAACAATAACCTGTTGCATATTCATACATCTCATACATGATGCATAAATTCCATTCAAATATAGGATTGTGTATGGTCAGTGTCAACTTCTTCCTCTTAATCCTAACTGAACGAGGCAGGAAAAAGTTCGTTTCTCCTGATAATGAGGCAATAAATTCACTTTCTCTGAAAGATTTAGGTGTCTTGTGGCTGCTATCTTACTGCAAGTCCTTTCTTTAGAAAAATAGTATCTACATAGCATAGTTTCTATTTTAACCTTATGTTATAACCTAAAACTATATTTACCACACTACTTAAGAAAATTAATACAGCATCACTTTCCAACATAACACATATAATATTCATTTTAATGTTTGTGAAAAGCCAGTCATAAAATATGCATTTTTCACAGTTTGAAATGACAGATGTCTGCTAAGGAAGGCAGGAGCTTCCCCTAAAATGGAAAATGTAAACCCTCTCCCTCCGAATTGCTGTAAATTTTAAATTAAGGGGTCTCAGGCAAAAATATGGAAGCAGGAAATAACAGTTCTTTATTAGGGAAGAAAATAAAAGGATAAAATAAACAATGCAGTACACTAAAACAACACTGACAGAGTCAGAACACAACCTGACACCCTGTGGGTCAGGGTGTTGGCAGCAGTCCCATTGGAATTGTGGCTCAGCCCTCCTGCAGTGTCAGGGCTGGCTCTGTTGGAGCAAAGGGGATCTGTAGAGAACGATGTATTCTTCCTCTGAAGACCCAGTGGAAGAGGCAGCTGCTGCTCCTCTGGGGAATCCAGTGGAGAAGCTGTGCTGGTGTTCCAGAATCTCCAGATTATATCCAGGCAGGAATGCTTGGCTGGTGTTCCAGAATCCCCAGATTATATCCAGGCAGCAATGCTTGGCTCCTCCCTCTGGGCTCACATCTCCCAATGGGATGCTGTAGCTCTTATCAGCCATGCAATGACATTCAACAGCCTCTTATCAGCAGATGTCTCTCCTGTTGTGGAAGAGATAAGGAAAATGCCCACTGAACAGAAGAAACTGCCATACAGATGGCAAATAGAATACAATTTGCTTGGCAATCCAGGACAGGGTTGCTCCTTTCCCATCCTCCCAACAGACAGGAGGTACCTCAGCCTTCATCCCATGGGGGTTTTACCAAGGAATTAAGAAACCAACCCAGTTCTTTTGGGTGAAGTTTGAGGTGTGGTGATGTTATTTCACTGGTGGAGGGAAGGGGTGAAGTGGGGTTAAGTCCAGCAGGTCCAGGGTGCTCAGGATTGCTGAAGGGATGGACTACAGTAAAACCACCCTGACATGGATCATTAACTTCCCCTCACAGCAGCACCTTTTGTTTGTTCACCAGGGCAAACAATTCAGCAACGAGTGAATAACTGTCTCAACTTGAGACTCACCATTTGTGTTTACTTTGTGAGTGCAAGTCCCTGCAGGATTTTACATCCCAGAGTTTTCTGGGGTGCAGGAGCTCCTTGCAGTCCTTCAGCATCACCTGATTGTGGGCATTTTTGGGGCATTTTCACCAGCCTTCTGCTCTCTGCTCTGCAGGGAGTGGTTGGAGCTACATCATCCACATCCACTGGATTTGAGTCTCAGTTCTTGCAGTTCCTATCCATCTGTGCCTCACATTTCCACTCTCTTAGGAAGAATGAGGGGAAAAACACCCAAAGTGCTGCCCCAGGAGGGAACTGGGGTAATCACTGCTTCATTTTGAGGCTCTGCTGTGCTCAGTTTCTCTGGCTGTGCTTCCCTGAGCTGTCTGCAAGCCTCAGACCAGTTGGAACTTGCAGTTTGAGGCAGCAGGAAGAGAGCTGAGCTATTGGAATGCAAGAAGTGGCTGCAGACATCCCAGGCTTGCAAATTGGATGGTTAAAAATGCTGGAGAGCAGATGCATCCCCCAGGACAGAGGAGCCATGTGCCACATTGCTCCTGTTCTCATATTATTGTTGGGTTTTTTTATGTAAAAGCCTAAAATTCTGCAGAAATGGTTCTGTGGTGGGTTCTTTGCAGTCATGTGAACTCTGCTTGAGACAGTGAATGCCTAAAAAATCCTGGAGTTCTGTGTCTGTGGGGTGAACGGCAAAAACTTACTGGCAAATGCTGTTCTAAATGCGGCATGAAGAAAACAAGGGAGAAATAAAGGGTGTGTAAGTGTGAGAATGACTTGTGTGACCACAGCAGGATCTCCAGCAGAGTCCTTGTCCCTGTGCTGTTCCTTGTCCCTGTCCCATGCTGTTCCTCGTGCCCTGCCCTCTACCCTTGTGTCCTGCTGAGCTCTTGGGCTCAGATAAGGCCAATTAACTCCTTGGAATTCCATTTATAAACGACTTCCTTTGGGAAGGAATCTCCAGCTAATTCTGAATGCTGTCTTATCTGTGTTTGCTGAGGCAGTTGGGGCAGGGCTGCTGCTTTTTTTGGGCTGTTTTTTCAACTGAGTAACATTTCCTGAGGTGGTGTCAGTGAGGTGCCTCGTGGACAGGAGATTTTGGTTTCATTATTGTGTGGAAGTGTACTGGGTAAAAGTGCTGCCAGTTTGATTCACCACTGGCTTCTGCATATTAGTGTGGGATATCAGCAGCTTTGATAATCTTGTCCCTCCCCACATCACCACACCATCCTAGTTTTCCATGGAATTGCAGGAATTTTGGCTTTTGAGCAGTCACTAAGCTGCAGTGATGGAAAATCCATTACATTAAATCCTGATTCCTGTGATCCATCACTCATCTGTGGCTGTGCAGCCAGATCTGACCCACAGTCCACCGCTGGGTTATCAAGAGTGTAGTTTTTGTAGAACTTTTGTCTCAGAGACCCAGACAGAGCAGGAACATCAATCTCTCACAGTTCTGATTCATGGGACATGCCAAGCTGGATGCATCTTGGGGGAGACCCATCTGTGGATCCCAGGTACAGGAACAGTTTTGTGCTTTATTCTCTTTAAAAATAAACATTCCCAGCTCGCTGAGAATCCCTGGATTGAGGTGGTTTGGGATCAAAGTGGAAAGGGCTGCACACAGAAGTGCCTCTGTGTGCCAGTGGGGAGAGCTGTTATCCCAAGGAAAGGAGCTGCATCCAAAATGTTGGCCCTGTTTATCACTCAGGAATGGGCAGAGAGGGAAGAGCTGCTACCCTGTGAAATATTTGCAGGAGCAGCAGACAAAACAGCTTTGATTGTGATGGAGCTGTGAAATAACCTTTTAAAAATAGTCCCTGTCATACATTGTGTTTTCTGTCATCCAGCTCACACATTCCCAGTGTTTTTAAGGCTGGGAAGCACAGCCCAGCCTTGGAAGGCTGTGCCTGGAATTTGAGAGCTGCTGGTGCAGTTTTTGGTTGCTCATTCACAGTTATGTTCAAGATGTGAGCAGCTTTCTCCCAGCTCAGAACCCAGGGAAGGGATTTACACAGAGAGGGCTTGGCTTGGCAGCCACGTGGGGCTGATTCCAGCCCAGGGAAATCACTGCAAGGTGGGACAAAATGGAGAATAAAGCAGAGGAGAAACAAGTGGAGTAAGAGCAAGGATGTGGCTGTGCAATTATTGGTCTCTCTCCTACTTCCAGCCCTGTGCTCTCATGGATCTGTGTTTCTCTTCTCTTAGCACAGAGGGAGGAGAAAATCAAACCAGGAGGTGAGGGAGGGCAGGGAAAGGCAGGGATTGTGATGTGGGTGATCCATCTCCCCCTGCAGCTCCTGCTCCCACCTGCTTTGACCCTCACAGCACATTCTCACCTGTGTGGGTGGTTTTCAAATGCCCCCAAAACAGCCAAGGTTCCTTTGCTTCCTTTGCAATTCCTGAGGTGGAATGCTGGGTCAGGATAGCAGAGGTTTGTACTTTAGGGATTTTTGTGATGCAAACTCAGCCTTGCATTTGCTTCTTGCTGCTGGAGCTTCGAGAACACGTCCTGCCCTTCCAGCAGCTCCTGGCCATTCTCCTGTCTGAGACCAAACTGAGCTTGGATTTGTAGGTGGGGATGTTTCACCTGCTCTCCAGATTTGCTGGCACTGAAAACACTTGTTCTGTCCAGCTTCCTTCTGGTAATTCTGACTCAGACTTCCAGGAATGGAGGGTGGGTTTTTTTTCTTTTTCTTCTTCTTTTTATTTTTCTTAAATTTTATTTTAAAATAGGAGTGTTTATGCCTAAGAGCTTCCCATGTTTCTCTGCTGCTGGGTCTGTCATTGAGCCTGGTGCTCTGCACAGGCTGTAAACTTGGAGTAGAGCTGCTCCTGGAGTTGCTGATTGCTTTGGATGTCACCAGCTGCTGGCCTGACCTTGCTCTCTGTTGGGAAATTCCAGGGTGAATTTGTTTGTTGTGGGAGCAGAAAAGGATCTCCTCAGCCTGGAATATCTCAGGAGCTCTCTCTCCTTGTGGAGTGTCTCAGGAGCATGGTCCAGGGATCAGTGTCCAAGGATTTCTGTTGGTGCATGTCCATGTTTGCCCTCCCTCACCTGCACGCTCTGTGTTGCAGCTGTTCTCACCCAGCACACCATTCCCTGGCCTGAACAGCTCCAGTGACCACGTTCCTGCTGTCCCCAACACCCCACTCCTCATCAGCTACCAGGTGAGAGCCTCAGTGGATGCCCCAGGTGACACCCCAGTGCTGGGGGCAGCAATTCTGACCTTTATCCCTTCAGAGGGAGTGAGACAGGAAGCTCAGACACAAGTGCCTGCCCTTTCCCAGAAGTGTGTTGTATTTCCCAGAGGGGAGCCTGGGGATACTTTGGGCTCTGAGGACTTTGCTCTGTGCTGTGGGCACAGCTCTGGGTGCAAAGCTGGGCCAGGTGCCCGCTCAGGGCAGGTTGGGCAGGGTTCAATGACCCCACAGCCCATGCCAGGAGTGGTGCCAACATCTTTCCCCAGTTTGATGGCAACCAGGCAGCTTTTACAGCCCCTGGGGTGGGCTCCCACTGATCTTAGTCTACGAATGAGATAGATTGTGATTTTTATGGGGGTTGTAGCTTTGGGGATGGTTTCAGTGGCAGTTTGGGGCTGGGCACAGGCTGTCCTTAGTCTGGGAATGAGATGGATTGTGATCTTTAGGGGGGTTGTAGCTTGGGGAATGGTTTCAGTGGCAGTTTGAGGCTGGGCACAGCACAACTCAACTCATGTCTGTAGCTCAGCAAGAACCAGCAGCTCCCACTGATGGCTGTCCTTAGTCTGGGAATGAGATATATTTGTGATTTTTAGGGGGGTTGTAGCTTTGGGGATGGTTTCAGTGGCAGTTTGAGGCTGGGCACAGCACAACTCATGTCTGTAGCTCAGCAAGAACCATCAGCTCCCACTGATCTTAGTCTGGGAATGAGATGGATTGTGATCTTTAAGGGGATTGTAGCTTTGGGGATGGTTTCAGTGGCAGTTTGGGGCTGGGCACAGGCTGTCCTTAGTCTGGGAATGAGATGGATTGTGATCTTTAGGGGGGTTGTAGCTTTGGGGATGGTTTCAGTGGCAGTTTGGGGCTGGGCACAGCACAACTCATGTCTGTAGCTCAGCAGGAACATTAACATTGGGTCAATGCTGTTTCCTTCAGTCTCAGGCTCCTGCAGAGGAGGAAGATGAAGGTGAGGAGGAGGAAACAGAAGAGTTGGGGCACACAGAGACGTATGCAGAATATATCCCTTCAAAGTGTGAGTGTTGCCTTGGGAAGCTCTGTTCACTCCATTGTGCACCCACCTAATTTAATTGTGTGTTTGCTGTGGCACCTCCCAGGCTTGTGGTTTTCTAGAGAAAACTCTACAATGCCCTGGGCTCTGCGTGATGAGCTCTGAGGAGTAAAAACCTGGACTGACCTGTGCTCTGTTGTCATTCAGCCAAGATTGGGAAGCACCATCCTGACCTGGTGGTTGAGACGAGCACCCTGTCCAGTGTCCCCCCACCTGACATTACCTACAGCCTTTCCCTGCCCAGCTCCGTGGCTGACAAAGGCTCCCTGTCTGCACTGCAGCTGGAAGCCATCATCTACGCCTGCCAGGTACCTCCTGCACCTCAGCTGTCTCACACCTGAAGGAAAATGCCTCTTGCAGGGCCAGGTGTTTTAAAATGACTGCGATTTGGGTGATGAAACTCCTTTGGCATTTTTAAATGCCTTTTGAAGGGTTATTTGAAGCTAGGGGCTTCTGTGTGGTCTGCTTCCCAAAGAGACAAGAACCCTGGACTTTTCCTGCAGAGGATTTTATATTTGGGGGGGTCTTTTCCATGAACTATGAGCTTGATCACAACTCCTGACCTTCCCTGCTGTTGTTTGGCTGAGCAGTGCACGTGCATCTGTGGGATGTGTGAAAGGGTTAAGTAGTGCTCTCAGCAAAGGCAAATCTGTAATTTTAAGTTTAATTTTCAGTTCTGTTCTTGATTTTTGCAGCAACATGAAGTTTTATTGCCCAATGGGCAGCGAGCTGGGTTCCTGATCGGGGATGGTGCTGGAGTTGGGAAGGGCAGGACTGTTGCAGGCATCATCTTTGAAAATTATCTTAAAGGGAGGAAAAAAGCTCTGTGGTGAGTTGTTGGTTTTTTTTTTTTCCTCTTTTCCCGTAAGACCTTGGAGTAAGTTTGGATCTGGAAGTAAGGAATTCTTTAGTGCTGATGTTGGCTTTAGAGTTGAGTCATGCTGTGGCCTTGGGTAAGTCGTTTCCACCTCTTAGTGCCTGAGTGCTGCCTGTGAAATGGGAATATTCCCCCTGCAGCAGGGATGGGGAGTGAGTCACTGTGAAATAACAGGTTCTGTGCTCCTTGGGGTGAGGTGTCAGGCCTGGCCCTGCTCTCCCTGGAGTTGTGGAGGGTTGTTCCTGGGTGCAGAGCCAGGAATAAGGGGCTTTGCTGCAGATCACAGCCTGTGCTGAGGGGCAGATGGGCTGTCAGAGCTCACCCTGGGGGCTGTGGGCAGTGGCAGATGTGAAAACTCTGCACACTCCTCGTGCTTTAATCAGAGCTGTTAATCACCCTGTGCCCTCACTCCCTGGGGACATCCCCAGGCCCAGCTGCTGGGGGGCAGATAAGCAGCTCCAGGAGGAGACAACCACCCCACATCTCCTTCACAGGTTCAGCGTCTCCAATGATCTCAAGTACGATGCTGAGAGGGACCTGAAGGACATCGAGGCCTCCCACATTCCTGTGCATGCTCTGAACAAGGTAGGAGAGGAGCTGCCCTGCTGCTCTGGGAATCAGGAGCAGCTGGATGGTCTGGCTGAGCACGTGGAGCAGGACGAGGCTCAGGCAGCAGCAGAGCTTCTGTTCCCTCCTCCCAGCCAGCTCTTCCCAGTTATTTTATTGTGGAGCTGCACAGGGAGCACAGAGCTGTTCCCTGCAGGGAGTGGGAAGTGACTGCAGGCAGGTGCAACAGCAGAACTGGAACCTTCTTTACCATTCCTAAGAAATCCTGTGGAGAGAACAGCTCTGTGAGATGTGCTCTGCTCTCCTGGGCCAGCCTTTCCCAGTGCTGATCCACGGAATCACTTCTCAGAGCTGTAGGGAGAACAGAGATGCCTGGACTGGTGTCTGTTGTGGCCTGTGGTTGAATTTCTGTCCAGTGTCTTCCAGTTCACTTAAATCCTCTCCTCTGGTTTTAATGGTATTGAACAACCAGCTCTTACAAAGAAACCACAGGTGTTTGACACCTCTGAATGTGCTCCACTAAGAGATTGAAAGGGATTTTGTGTTCAACCCCAAAAGACTTCAAATGACCTTTATTCAGCTTGGGACCAAGCCTTTCCCCCTTGTACTTCATTACATGTGGGACCCATGGCAGTGATACAGGCAACAATCTCACCTGGTCAAAGAGAAAATTATTTTCTAGAAGGAATTAGACAGGAAGGGTCAAAGCAAAGACTCCAAACTGTTGATTAAAAAAAGGAAGCACTTTTTTTTGCCAGAAAATCTCTGTCCTCACACGGTCCCCACGGTTCACTGCAGGCTTCCAGATGTGCTGACACATTGGCTGGGGCACTTCTCCAGGCATTTACAGTCCCTGTCATCACAATAGTTCAGTGCCAAACACAAATGCTGAAGACACCAGCTACCAACAGCTTTTTGCCTGTTCTGAGCTCAGGCTGGGATTTGCTCTCAGAGCATGGAATGTGGGCAGGGATGGGTGTGACATTGTGGGGACAGCAGCCACAGTGTGTGTGTGTATGCTCCTGCTCCTCTTCCTGCAGATTAAATACGGTGACACAGCTACCTCAGAAGGAGTCCTCTTTGCCACCTACTCGGCGCTGATCGGCGAAAGCCAGGCCGGGGGACAGCACAGGACGCGCTTAAAACAGATCCTGGAGTGGTGCAGGGAAAACTTTGAGGGAGTTGTATCCTTAAAAAAAAAAAAACCAAGAGACAAAAACTGGAGAGAGAGAGAGAGAGAGGAACTGCTGCTTTTAATTGTGCTTCAACAGGGAACAAAGAGCCTGGGGCTGTGTGAAGTCATGGGGAGCAGCCCAGTGCCTTCAGGAGACAGGAATCCCCCACACTCACATCTCCTCCTCCTCCTCCTCCAGGATGTATTTAAGGGGAGGAGGGGAAGAAGCAGCTGGGATTAACCTTTTCAGCATTCCTCTCCCTCGGTATTACAAGACACACCTTGGAGGTGAAGGGAGAGGGAGGGGTGGATGACTTTGGATCTGAAGAGCACAGGGCTGGGCAAACCCAGCAGATTCCACGTGTGGGCCGTGAGTCAGTCCTGCTGATACTGGGACAGGTTGTTCAGTTGCCTGGAGGAGACTAGGTTCTATTTTCTGTCTGCTCCCATCCTCTGGATGAAAATAGGTCCTTTTTCCTTAACTGCCACTCCCCTGCAGATTGTGTTTGATGAATGCCACAAAGCCAAAAACGCCAGCTCTACCAAAATGGGCAAAGCAGTGCTGGACCTGCAGAACAAGCTGCCTCGAGCAAGGGTTGTCTATGCCAGTGCCACAGGTGAGCTGCTCTGCCCACAGGGTGGGTGTGACAGTGGCAGAGGTCCCCTCTGAGCTGAAGGGACACCCTGAGGTGTGACTGTGTGTGAGATCCTGTAAGGAGAAGCCAGCGGTGCTGCAGGGCTAGAGAGGAGCTCAGCATGCTGAGATGTGCCCCAAGCCCCATCACTGATGTTACTGTGACTTTTTGGTGGATCAGATTAATTTCTCTCCAGTTTAACTTGTTCCTGGCCAGCTGTTCCAGCTGCTTGCTGATGTTTACCCATGGAATGTAGGGAGGGCGATGTTCAGAAAGGTCTCCAAAGGCACAGTGGCAAATGACAACCTCTTCAGAGGTCTCTTCACTTGTGTCACAACTATTCCCAAGTGCTGACGTTGATTTCTGTCCCAACAGGTGCCTCAGAGCCAAAAAACATGATATACATGAGCCGCCTGGGGATCTGGGGGGAGGGAACCCCATTCCGAGCCTTCGATGAGTTCCTGCACGCCATTGAGAAGAGGTGAGTCCTGCCCAGGGGCCTTGTGTGGGACGTGGTGCAGTGCCCAAGGATGGGGTGGGCAGCATCCCACAGAGCTGGGCTGGGGCTGCTTCTGGAGAGGAACCCGCCCTGTGCTGCCCCAGAGCAGAGGGAAGGTCCCACAGCTGGGGTTCAGAGCTGGGGTTCCAAAGCTGGGGCTCAGAGCTGGAGTTCAGAGCTGGGATTCAAAACTGGGGTTCCACACTTGGCGTTCACAACTGGGGTTCCAAAGCTGGACCCACAGCTGGGGTTCCATAGCTGGGTTTCACAGCTGGGACTCAAAACTGGGGTTCCATAGCTGGGCTTCACAACTGGAGTTCAGAACTGAGGTTCACAACTGGGGTTCCACAGCTGGGGTTCAAAACTGGGGTTCCACAGCTGGGATTCAAAACTGGGGTTCACAACTGGGATTCAAAACTGGGGTTCCACAGCTGGGATTCAAAACTGGGGTTCACAACTGGGATTCAAAACTGGGATTCAAAACTGGGGTTCCACAGCTGGGATTCAAAACTGGGGTTCACAACTGGGATTCAAAACTAGGATTCAAAACTGGGGTTCCACAGCTGGGGTTCAAAACTGGCATTCCACAGCTGGGGTTCACAACTGGGATTCAAAACTGGGGTTCCACAGCTGGGATTCAAAACTGGGGTTCACGACTGGGGTTCTGATGCTGTTGAGTCAGGGATGGAATGAAAGCCTCCAGTCTTCAGAAGGTGAATCAGAAGGTCGTTTAATAAAGGTAGGGGGTCTTTTATATAATGTGACTCGTTAAGGTGAGACTTGATTGATCTCAAAGTAAAAACCTCTCACACTCTTGGTGAGCTATGAATAGCACACTCTGGAGAACCATATCAATAAACAACAGTTACAGAAAGAGGGATAATGATTGTTTTAAATTCTTTTCTCTCAGTTTTCCAGGCTCAGCCTGGGAGAAATTATCTCTGTTCTTTCTTTGACTGAACTGAGAGTATCCAGAGGGTTCCAAAGCTGGACCCACAGCTGGGGTTAGACCCAAGGTGGGTCCCACAAGTGTTGTCCTCTCGCAGGGGCGTCGGCGCGATGGAGATCGTGGCCATGGACATGAAGGTCAGTGGGATGTACATTGCTCGGCAGCTCAGCTTCACTGGGGTCACCTTCAGGATTGAGGAGATCCCTCTGGACGAGAAGTACAAGGCTGTGTACGACAAGGCAGCCAAGCTGGTGAGCTTGGGCCCCTTGGAGTGGGAGGCTGGGGTCTGACCGTGCTTTGGGCACAGCCACAAATATGTGGGAGAGTGTGAGGCCCCTAAATGTGGCCATGACCTCAAATGTGTGGTGCTGTTTGAGGGTCTTCAGGATGAGGGAAGAGATGAGAATCTTGACTCTATGTTTCAGGAGGTTGATTTATTATTTTATGATATTTTATTATATTTAAAATGCTGTACTGTGGAATTTTTCCTCACTCGGGGCCACCAGTTGTGGTGGTGTTCACAGGGGTCCCAGGACGAGGGAAGAGATGAGAATCTTGACTCCATGTTTCAGAAGGCTGATTTATTATTTTATGATATATATATTATATTAAAAGAAAATGCTATATTTATACTAAAACAATAGAAGAAAGGATTTCATCGGAAGGCTTGAAAGGAAAGAAATGGAATGATAACAAAAGTTTGTGGCTCTCAGAGAGTCTGAGCCAGCTGACTGTGATTGGCCATTAATTAGAGACAACCACGAGACCAATCACAGATGCACCCATTGCATTCCACAGCAGCAGATAATCAATGTTTACATTTTATTTCTGAGGCTTCTCAGCTCCTCAGGAGAAAAATCCTAGCAAAGGGATTTTTCAGAAAATATCATGGCTACGCTATACTAAAACTATACTAAAGAAAGAGAAAGGAGACATCAGAAGGCTTGAAAAGAATGATAATAAAATCTTGTGACTGATCAGAGAGTTCAACACAGCTGGACCATGATTGGTCATCAAGTAAAAACAATCTACATGGAACTAATCAAAGATGCACCTGTTGGTAAACCATTTCTAGACCACATTCCACAGCCATCAGATAATCAATGTTTACATTTCTCTTCTGAGGATTCTCAGCTTCTCAGGAGAAAAATCCTAGCAAAAAGATTTTCATAAAATATGTCAGTGACACAAACATAGGAAGGAAAAGAGGTATACAATGCTTAGCTGGTGTATTGAAAGAACTTAGACTTTTTTGCTTCTATTTGGAAGTTCCACATGGAACTTTGGAAGTTTGCAAACCAGAGCTGCATCGTGCTGATGGAGAGGATGCCCAGTGTTGATTGTAAATCAGATTATCAAACCTTCAGCCTGTTCTGATCACCTCCTACACAACAGGAACGACAATGGCAATTCCATTAACTCCTTCTCCTTGTGTTCCCTGCAGTGGGCAGAGGCCCTGATGGTGTTCCAGCAGGCAGCTGACTGCATCGGGCTGGAGTCTCGCAAGTCCCTGTGGGGGCAGTTCTGGTCGGCTCACCAGCGCTTCTTCAAGTACCTGTGCATCGCCGCCAAGGTGCGGCGCCTCGTGGAGCTGGCCCGGGAGGAGCTGGCCAGGGACAAGGTATGGGGGCCTCACCTGGGGCTTGTGTTTGTGAGGGATGAGGTGAGAGATGGGTGAGTCTGACCCATGTTCTTAGGAGGCTAATATTTTATTTTATTTTATTTTATTTTATTTTATTTTATTTTATTTTATTTTATTTTATTTTATTTTATTTTATTTTATTTTATTTTATTTTATTTTATTTTACTTTATTTTATTTTACTTTATTTTATTTTACTTTATTTTATTTTACTTTATTTTATTTTACTTTACTTTATTTTACTTTACTTTACTTTACTTTACTTTACTTTACTTTACTTTATTTATGACATGACATGACCGATCACATTGTATATCACATTGTATATAATATACCCCTCACCTGGGGGTTGTGTTTGTGAGGGTCCCCAGGAGGAGGTGAGAGATGAATGAATTTGACTCATGTTCTTAGAAAGCTAATATTTTATTTTATTTTTATTTTATTTTATTTTATTTTATTTTATTTTATTTTATTTTATTTTATTTTATTTTATTTTATTTTATTTTTATTTTATTTATGACATGACAGGACATACATATCACATTGTATATCACATTGTATATCACATTGTATATCACATTGTATATCACATTGTATATCACATTGTATATAATGTAATGTAATGTAATACAATGTAATATAATATAGTATTATATATATTCTATTATATTTAATATTCAATAATATAATATAATATAATATAATATAATATAATATAATATACCATCCAATATATAATATAGAAAAATATAATATATAATATATAATATATAACATATAATATATATTATATAGTATATAATATATATGATATCTATATATAATATAATAAAATATATTTATAATATAATATAATATAATATAATATAATATAATATAATATAATATAATATAATATAATATAATATAATATATTACATTACATTATATTACATTATATTGCATTATATTATATTATATTATATTATACTATATTACTTACATTACATTACATTACATTATATTACATTATATTACATTATATTATATTATATTACATTATATTACATTACATTATATTACATTACTTACATTACATTATATTACATTATATTACATTATATTTATACCTCATGTCCCATGTGCCATCCCTCATGTCCCCATCACTCGTGTCCCCACAGTGCATTGTCATCGGCCTGCAGTCCACAGGGGAGGCTCGCACCAGGGAGGTGCTGGATGAGAACGATGGGCACCTCAACTGCTTTGTTTCTGCTGCAGAGTGAGTTAAAATCCCTGCTTTCCTTCCTGGGGTGTGTGGGGAAAGCTCTGCCCTGGGGCACAGAGCCCTGGCAGGGCTTCAAATGCAGTTTGATGTCACCTCCCCCTGTAGCACAGAGGGGACACTCAGGTGGCTCCTTGAGGCACTGTATCCTCAGTGGGATTATATGAGCTGTATCCTGGATTTTGAAGTCTCCCATGGACTTAGAGGAAGAGCCTGATCCTACTCTCTACACACAATAAAAGAATTGTCAGAAAGAGAGGCAGAATTGTAGCTCAGAGGTAGGTTGTGTGGATCTGGCTCTGAAAAATGAGGCTGTTGACACAGAAGAAATGAGCAGGAGAATTTACTGTGATGGTTGGGATGATGACGTGAGGTGGTGTCAGTGGAGTGGTCTGAGGAGTTTAAATCCACCAGTGTTGGCTTTTAGCTCATGTGTAAAGCAGGACCAGTGTCCTGGCTGTGTGGCCATTGCTCCCAGCTAGCAGGAGAGCTGCCTGTGGCAGGAGTGAGCCAGCAGCAGCACTTGTGCTACCCTCTGAGCAGAGAGCAAAGCTCCTGCTCCCCCTCCTTCCTGCAGCTTCCAAAACCCCAGCCCATCCCTGAATGCAGCCGTTCCTGCATGGCAGGGGACAAAAATCTGGCATTGGGTTGGGTTTCTGCTGTTCTGCAGAGCTCTTTTCTTCTAATTGACTTCTGCTGCAGGTGGGAGAGTGGGACATGCCCAAGGCAGCCTGAGGCTGGGTCAGGCTGAGCTTTCCTCCCTTGTTGAGCTGGGTTTGGGTTGTTCTGTGTCACTCCTGTGCCTCCAGCCCATTTCTGAAAACCAATTACACTTTGATGACAGTGCACAGGGCAGGTCTGGCAGCTCCTTGGGTGATTTGGCCCCTTGGATTGGTTTCCATGTCACAAAACTCCAATCTAGGTGGCAGCGTGGTCCCTGATTGCTGCTGGAGAAGGGGTCTGTCAGGGGTCTGTCTGTCTGTCCCACTCTGTGGGAATTGCTGCCCACTCCCAGCAGCAGCTCTGTGTTCTTGGCCAGATCACCAAGTGTCTCCTGGCATCTGCTCAGCCTCCAAATGTGTGTCCTGGTGTTCCAGCACTTCAGGGGATTTCTGGAGGGGAGTGTGCTGGGAAGGAGCAGTTTAAAGATGCTGAGAAATGGGGTTAAAAATAAACATGGTGCTGTGGTGGGTGGATTCCAGCCCAGGGCTGTTTTCAGGGAGATGGGGAGGGCGAGTGTGGGAAATGAGTGGAATTTCACAGCTGGGAGGCTCCAGAGCCAGTGGTCATTGGGTCACCCCAGCACACAGGACAAGTGGTCATTCCTGGTGTCACATAACTGCTCCAGAGCCAGTGGTCATTGGGTCACCCAGGACACAGGACAAGTGGTCATTCCTGATGTCACATAACTGCAGACACAGAGCTCTGTCCCTCTGGGCAGCTGTGTGGTCACTGTCCCCTTCACCCCCTCATGCCAAGGCTCCTGGAGCTCCCTCCCCAGTTGCTAAGTCTGCCTTTTCTCACCCAGGGGAGTTGGCATGTCCATCCTCTCACCTGGTGCTTGTTATATTTGGTTTGGGTTTTTTTTGTTGTTTTTTTTTCGGCACCACCCCATTGCCCTGGGGGTTCATCCACACAGTCAGCCTTTAAACATTTGGTCTGTGATTTTCAGAACAGCCCACAGAAACCTTTGATTTTCATCATTTTTGACTTTTTTTTTTCTTCCATTCACTTGGAACCACTACAGATCCATGTTCTGTCCCTTGGTTTTGTGAGAAGCAGGCCCACAGGCAGTTGGAGGACTTTGGTGGAACACATTTATTTATTGGATAGCCTGACAGTGGTCTGTGCTCTCAGGGCATGGAGAGGGACTGGGACACTGGGGTTACTGTGTTTTTGGTGTAACAGTTTCCCAATGTAGTGTTTCCCATTTAAAACTCCTTCTTGATTGTTATATAAAGGACCTGCAGGTGCAAGAGCCACCAAGGGCTGGCTGAGGCCAAGCTGGTGGCCATGGATGGGGTGGATTGACCTCTCTCCCATGGAATGTGGGGCCATCCCAAACACACACTGCTAGGTGATAACCAGCACAGTGTTGCTGGCAGCTGGAATAAATTGTGCATCTTACTTTCAGAGGCGTCTTTCTATCACTAATTCAGAAGCACTTTCCTTCAAACAAAAGAAAGAGAGAAAAAGGAACTGGCATTAAAAGAAAACGTAAGATCTCCCTCACTCCCAGCCCAGCCCCTGCCTCCTGCCCTGCTGCTGCCCCCCAGCCACTCAGCTTCTCTGCCTTTTGCCCTTCTCCCCACTCCATGCTTTTGGCTGCTCTCCCTGGTTTTGATTTGCACATCTCCCAGTGCTCCCTCATCCAGAGGAGCAGCTCTGGGTTTTCCCCCCTTTTTCTCCCTTTGCTTCACTGCCCTTGCCCTGATCCTTCCTTTTGATCCACGCTGGGGGCAGATGGCACAAGGCCTGGCTGGTGTCTGAGCCCCTCCTGCAGCAAGGGGAGTCCTCCACAACCCCTTACTTAGAGCAAGGAAGGTGTCCTGAGGGGAAAAAAAAATAATTTCCCTGGTAATTATTTGTTGTGGCTGCAGGTAAGAAGAGTTTGGGATGTGGAACAGGGGGAAGAGGGGGCAGCAGCACTGGCAGGTTGTGGAGCAGCCTTAGCAAGATGATCCATGAACCTTTTTGTGCAGAGGGGGCACATTGTGCTGTGCTTTATGTCCCAAAACACCAGTACTTTCTGTGTTCTGCACACTCCTCTGGAGGCAATGCCCTGGGATTCCTTCCCTGAGGAGCTGGCACTGCTTAGAGCCAGCCACATGTGCAGCCAACTCCAGCCCTGCTCAGGAGTGCCTTGTTCTTCCTTTCTCTCTCTTCCTTTGTCTCTCCTGCTCTCCCTCCCTCCCTAAGTGCCACCCCCACCCCAGAGGCTGTGTCCTTCTGAGCTCACACTGTCATTTGGGGCAGGCTCAGCTCTTTGGGGACTCCTCCTCCTGCTGCTGTCTGTGATCTGTCCCTGTGTCCTGCACTGGGGCTGGGGCTGTGACACTGCTCCCTCTCTGCTGCAGGGCGTCCCAGGGGCCGCTGCCCCAAGGCTCTGCGGGGTCCCTGTGACCAAGGGGTTGTCATCAAGATCAGCGATGACAGCAGCACCGACTCGGACATGGGGCTGGACAGCGACCTCACCTCGTCCCCAGAGTCCCTGCTGGAGACAGACGATGTCATCTTTGTGGATCACACCTTCAGTGAGGACAGGGGTGAGCAGGGCAGTGACAGGGAGGGGTGGAGCAGTTCGTTTGGGGTCCCCAGGGTCTCCCTAAGCTGTGGGTTCACTGGGAGCAGCAGGCAGGCAAGGAGACTCCACACAGCTCAGATGAGGGGTTTATTGGGGGTCCCACCCCTGGGAGCAGCATGGTTTGTGAGGGAAAAGGGAGGGAGGGGGAGCCTAGGGGGAAAAGGGGCCAAGAGAGAGTCTTCTCCCACAGCTTAACAGGGAGATTCAAACAGGGAGATTCTTTACAGAGAGCTCAAAGTGGGCACAGAATAATCCTTGGGCCAATGGGATTACAGACCCATGATACTTCAGGGTAGGAGCACAGGCTTGGAATAAACCCTACATTTTGGAAGGATGAGACAAATGTAACACCACAGAGGGGAGCACTGTGTCCTGCAAAGATCCCTTCAGGTTTGGGACAATTTTGTGATCCTAGCTGGATTATATCCTGGGGTCACTCTTGTGGGGTGGATCCACATTCCCCACTGGATCAGCGAGTGTGGCGGTGTTCACAAGGGTCTTAGGATGAGGGAAGAGAAGAGGATCTGACTCCATGTTTCAGAAGGTTTGATTTATTATTTTATGATATATATTATATTAAAACTATACTAAAAGAAAGGATTTCATCAGAAGGCTAGCTAAGAATAGAAAAGGAATGAATAACAAAGGCTTGTGACTGACCGAGACAGTCCAGACAGCTGACTGTGATTGGCCATTAATTAGAAACAACCACATGAGACCAATCACAGATCCACCTGTTGCATTCCACAGCAGCAGATAATAATGTTTACATTTTGTTCCTGAGGCCTCTCAGCTTCTCAGGAGAAAAAAATCCTAAGGAAAGGATTTTTCATAAAATGTGTCTGTGACAAGCGCTGCCCTGTGTGCTCCTTCCCCCAGCAGAAAGGAGAAGCCCACAGGGAATTCACTTTGTGCTCAGCATTTATTGCAGGTCATAGTGCCTTTGTCCAGCAACATTGGCCCCAGAAACCCTCTGGGACAACTTTTTCCCTCCTCTCTGATGTGAGTTACCAGGGAACTCTAAAATTCTGCCTTTCCCATTGTAGGTGGTTTCCACATGCTGCCTTCTCAGAAAGAGCTGCACAGCCTGAGAGAGCTGAAGGTTGAAAAGATGAAACAGGACCTCCTAGCAAAAGTGAAGGCACTGGGCCAAGAGCTACCTCTCAACACCTTGGATCAACTGATTGATTATTTTGGGGGCCCAGAGAATGTGGCTGAGGTACTTCCCACTGTCAGTGTGTTTTGGTGGCACTGGGTGACAGGGAGAGGGGCCAGCAAAGACTCAGAGAATCATGGAATGGTTTGGGTGGAAAGGGACCTTAAAGATCATCTCATTCCACCCCTCTGCCCTGGGCAGGACACTTTTCACTATCCCAGATTGCTCCAAGCTCCATCCAGCCTAGCCTTGGACACTTCCATGGATAGGGCAGCCACGGCTTCTCTGGGCATCGAGAAAAATTTCTTCCATTAAAAAACCAGAAATTTCTTGCTGGCAGAGGGTTTCCTCTCCCTGTTGGGAATTGCCTGGCTGGCCTTGCAGGGCTGTGTGGCTCCCCAGGCTGCAGCAGCCCCTGTCCTGTGTGCAGATGACGGGCAGGAAGGGACGGGTGGTTCGCAGGCCCGACGGCTCCGTCGTGTTCGAGTCGCGCGCCGAGCAGGGGCTCTCCATAGACCACGTCAACCTGAAGGAGAAGGAGCGCTTCATGCAGGGGGAAAAGGTGAGCTGGGCTCTCAAAACCTGCACAGGACTGATAGGGGGAGGGCAGGGAGGGTGTCTGTGCCTCCCTGTGCCCTGCCAGCAGCTCTCTGTGGGTTTCACAAACCCTCCCAGGTCCCTTTGACGGCTGGGGCTGCTGTGGTACCTAAAGCTGTTTCTTGAAGCTGTTTAATGTGTTTTCAGGAGCCTGACTCTGTTCTCACTCATCTCTCTGTAGCTCGTGGCGATAATCTCAGAGGCCTCCAGCTCAGGGATCTCCCTCCAAGCAGACAGACGGGTGAAGAACCAAAAGCGCCGGGTGCACATGACCCTGGAGCTGCCCTGGAGTGCAGACAGGGCCATCCAGCAGTTTGGTGAGGGCTGGGTGTCCCTGGGCACTGTCACCTGCCCTGGGTGTGGGCCCTGGGAGGGTCAGGTGTGGTGGCAACCCAAGGTGGATTTAGGGGATGTCTCTGTCAGGTGGAGGCTCAGTCACTGGTGCTGTGGGATTATAGCCCTGAGCTCTGGGGCAGAGGATGGACTCCCCAGGGTGAGAGATGTGGGCATTATGTGGCTTTTCTGGTTACATTCCCACTGCAGACAGGCCATCCCAAGCTCCTGTTCCATCCCTGTTCCCATGCAGGCCGAACTCACCGATCCAACCAGGTCTCTGCTCCCGAGTACGTGTTCCTCATCTCAGAGCTGGCAGGGGAGAGGAGGTTTGCATCCATCGTGGCAAAACGCCTGGAGAGCCTGGTGAGTGCCCACAGCTGTGATCCCAACACGCTTCTGATTCCCTCTGAGGAGATTCTGGGTCAGAGCTCCCACCAACATGGCCAGGGGAGGAGTGTGTCACCCCTGGCTGAGGCATTGCAGTCATGGAATGGCTTTTGGCATCCTGGGATTTGGGAAAGGAAGTGAGGAGAATGTGTAACTGAGGCTTTGGGAGGAATTTCAGGGCAGCAAGCACCTGCTTCCAGATGCTGCAATTTCCCCACTATTACTGGAGTATACACCCATATTATTCCCAAAAAGCTTATGAAATAATTAATGGAATAATTAGTTTGCCTCTGTTTCATTTTCTTCACGTCTGATAAATCCCCAAATCCTTTGGTAAAATCTCAGTATTCTGGAGGAACACTGCCTCCCCATGGCACATTTGCAGACATGCCTTTGGCCATCCTTCCCTGGTGTTTTCTAGCAGCTCAGAATAAAAACCTTTTGCTCCATCTGCCTTCCCAGGGTGCCTTAACTCACGGGGACCGACGGGCCACCGAGTCCCGAGACCTCAGCAAGTACAACTTCGAGAACAAGGTGACAGGGCTGGGCTGGGGCAGCGTGGCTGGGAGGGGGTTGGAAGTGCTGGGAGAGGGAGCCAGAGGCAGGAGGATCATTGCTAATGGCTGCAGGCAGGGCCCAGCCTAGCACCGAGCTCCTGCGAGCTCAGAGTCATGGTCACACTGAGGATTCTTCCACCAGGAGCTGGGAAGGGCACCCAGTCCTCTGTCCCCAGGGAAGGGCCTGGGGACATGGGAGGCACACACACAGCTTCCCCCTTGCCTTGTCTGTGGCATTCCTGGGGTGACAGTGTTCTCTGTGATGTGTGACACCCTCAGCAGTGTCACCCTCAGCAGTGTGACACCCTCAGCAGTGTGACACCCTCAGCAGTGTGTGTCCCCTCAGCAGTGTGTGACCCTCAGCAGTGTCACCCTCAGCAGTGTTTGACACCCTCAGCGGTGTGTGTCCTATCAGCAATGTCACCCTCAGCATTGTGTGTGTGTCCCCTCAGCAGTGTCCCCTCAGCAGTGACACTCAGAGCAGTGTCCCCTCAGCAGTGTCCCCTCAGCAGTGTGTGTCCCCTCAGCAGTGACACTCAGAGCAGTGTCCCCTCAGCAGTGTGTGTCCCCTCAGCAGGGACACTCAGAGCAGTGTCCCCTCAGCAGTGTGTGTCCCCTCAGCAGGGACACTCAGAGCAGTGTCCCCTCAGCAGTGACACTCAGAGCAGTGTCCCCTCAGCAGTGTGTCCCCTCAGCAGGGACACTCAGAGCAGTGTCCCCTCAGCAGTGTGTCCCCTCAGCAGTGACACTCAGAGCAGTGTCCCCTCAGCAGTGTCCCCTCAGCCCCAGCCCAGCTGCCATGTCCGTTCCTCCTGTGTGTGACTCTGCTCTCCTCCTGCAGTACGGGGCCAAAGCCCTGGACAAGGTCCTGTCCACGATCCTCAACCACTCTGAGAGCAGAGTTCCTGTGCCCAGGAGCTACGAGAGAGGGGAGGATGCCTTTTTCCGTGGTAAGAACATTTCCAGCTCCAGGGTTTCTGCTGGATGGGCTGGTCTCAGGTTTAGGATGCTGGAAGAACCGAGCAGGAGGTCAGAGGGAAAAAACAAAGGGGAAAGTGCTCTGGCTTATGTCACCTGCAAGGCATGGGGAGTGGCTGAGTTCCTGAAGAGGAAACAGTCCTGCAGGAATGCTGGTGGGAGGCTTAACCCCAAAATACAAAAGATGTCTTCTGCCATTGCAGAAATGAAGCAAGGGCTCATCTCCGTGGGCATCTGCTGCAGCCAGATGAAGTATGGCACTGTCTCAGTGGAGAAGGGTAGGTGTGGAGCTGCTCCTGCCCAAGGCAGGGGGCACATGGAAGAGATGGGAGTGTCATGGCTTGCCTGACCTCGTGGGGTTTGCTGGGCACCAAAATGTTTGCTTTGTGGGGAAGGTTCTGTGCTGATGGCCCTGCAGATCCCATGGCCCCCCAGCTTCCTCACAGCCCTTGGACTGGGCTGCTGTCAGAAGGAACATGGGGGGCTCTTGGGGAAGGGGCTGGTGGGTTCCATGTCCAGCTGCACCACATCTCACCTGACCCACTGTGCTCTTGCAGACTGCTCCATCACCAAATTCCTGAACCGCATCCTGGGCCTGGAGGTGGACAAGCAGAACATGCTCTTCCAGTATTTTTCTGACACCTTTGACTACCTGATTGAGAAGGACAAGAAGGAGGGCAAATATGACATGGGCATCCTTGGTATGGAGAAGGAGGGGTGGTCACAGCTCTGGGGTTCCAGTTCCTCCCTGTGCAGTGTCCTTGGCTAGCACAGATCTGAGACCCAAGGAGGTGCTTTTGGGAGGATGTTCTTTACAACAGCCTTTTCTCCTTGCACAGATTTAGCTCCAGGAGTGGATGAGATCTACGAGGAGAGCAAGGAGGTTTTCCTGACCCCGGGGCACCCACAGGATGGGCAGGTTGTGTTCTACAAGGTGGGCACCAGGTTGTGTTCTACAAGGTAGAACCAGGTCTGTGCCTGGTTCTAGGCTGTGCTGAGGGGAGGTCTGTGAGGCAAACACCGAGGCACTTGTCCTGCCCCTGGAGTCACAAATCCCTCTGTGTGTCCCTGTTCAGATCAGCGTTGACAGAGGCTTAAAGTGGGAGGAAGCCTATGAGAAGTCGCTCAAACTGACAGGAACCTATGATGGGTTCTACCTCTCCTACAAGGTATGTCCTGGGCTCTGCCAGGGTGGCACCTCAGCTCAGGGGTGATCCCAGCAGGAAATCTGCCATGGTGGTACAAGATCACTCTTCCTGAGGGCTGGGAAATGCCTCCAAGGACTTCCATGCTGGCAGGAAGGGGTTGGTTTAGAGAAATGTGGGGAGGAGGGACCAGGCTGTGACCATCAGCTGTACCCCACAGGTGCGAGGCAACAAATACACCTGTCTGCTGGCAGAGCAGTGCCGTGGGAAGAACTTCATCCTCTACAAGCCAAACATTGGGAAGCAAAGCCAGCTTGAGAGCCTGGACAGTCTGCAGAAGAGATACCGACGGGTAGGTGGAACCTGCAGCCCCCAGTGTTGGAAGGGCATTCATTGTAACCCTGTCACAGCTCCTCGTGGCTCTGCTGTGGATGGGCAGGGATGATGTCCTGACTCCCAGCCCTGGATTTCACATCTCTTCATCCTGGACAGTGGAAAATTCCTAATGCTGGGTGTTCTGCTGCAGGTGCTGCCCGAGGAGGCCAAGGAGCACTGGGAGAGCAGCTACCACTTCTCCTTGAAGAACTGTAACCACGCCGTGTGGTAAGGCAGCTGCAGCCCCAGCCTGCCACAGAATCTCAGCATGGCTTGGGTTCAAAGGGACCTTAAATGAAGCCCATCCAGTTCCATGGCAGGGATGGATAGCGAGACCTTCCACCAGGTTGCTTCATCCAACCTGGATGGATGCCTTGAGCTCCTCCGGGAATGGGGAGGCCAGGCCCTCACCACCTTTTCAGAGAGGAATTCCTTTCCAACACCCAATTTACATCTCCTCACTTTGAGCTTAAAGCCCTTCCTCCCTCCTGCACCCTGGGGCTCCCTGACCGTGGCACTGGGGGAGGCTGTGGGGACGCAAATCCCGCTCAGCTCCAGCAACCTCTGCTAATCCCAGTGGTTTTCTCCCATGGTCCCTGAAGGAACAAGAGCTGCAGGCTGATCCAGGAGGGGAAGGAATGCTTCCAGGGCATGCGCCTGAGGCACTATTACATGCTGTGTGGGGCCCTGCTGCACGTGTGGAGCAGGATCGCCGGCGTCATGGCAGACATCACCAGCAGCAGCTACCTGCAGATCGTGCGCCTCAAGACCAAGGAGAAGAAGAAGCAAGTCGGTGTGTGCAGTGATTTCCTTCTTAAAAGGGGTGTGGTCCAGCACATGGGGTGGTAGCACCAGTTCCTCCCTTCCAGGAGGGCAGTTGGATGTGTTGGGGCAGAGGGGGTGAGCCAGGCTCATCATCCTCCTCCCCACTGTCCCCACAGTGCCCCGTCCCTTCCCAGAGGGCTGTGGGGATGTTATGGATGGAGAGGGGAGAGCTTAGACAGATCCCTGCCTTTGACAGGTGTCTGGCAGTAGGCAGCACCCCAAAACCCACTCTCACTTGCAATGACTGATCAGGCCATGAATTATTTATTTGAATAGGCCAAGGAAAACAGACATAAGCAGATTCACTTGCTACACAGAGAATAGAAGTTTCTTTTGTTTAGAAATTCTGTCTAAACAAAAGAAACACCACTAGTAGATAAAGGTACCTATGTTACAGCTGGCAAAAAATAGTATAAATTAGGAATCAATGTCACTGAGCAACAAATTATAGCAGTGTGCAGAGAATGTCCTTAATTTCTCTCAGTCCCCAGGGGAAGTAACTTGATGCCCATGTCTTGGTTGTTGAGAACTCTCCACACACGCAGAGAGTGTATTAGAGACTTCTGCTTTCATGAAAATCATAGTGGTCTCTTGTAGTTGTAAAACTGCTTGTGTTCTGTTTCCTTTCTCACACCAAGACAGAATGCTCATTGCTGGCTAAGGAGGTTTGCAGCTAAGATAATTAATCACATGACAACTCCAGTGTGACTTAGCCACGTGTCACAGGGAGATAACTTGGGGGTGAAAGGTCCTGCCACAGGGGACTGATGTCTGTTCCTCCCCCAGGGATAAAGATCCCCGAGAGCTGCGTGCACAGGGTGCGGGAGGAGCTGAAGCAGATGGACGAGGACGTGAAGAGGAAGCAGAGCCGGCTGCTCCAGGCCCAGGAGCAGAGCTCCCCCTTCTCCCTGCCCCTGCACATCCTGCCGGGGCCAGGGCTGCCCCTGCCCTCCCTGTGCCACGATGAGATCCTGGACTTGACCTACAGCCCTCCCAGCAACAGCATTCCTGACTTGGTGTTGAACCCAGAGACCAGAGCGCTCTGCTTCTCCTCGGAGCCCCCCCTGCAGCCCCAGCAGCCCCCCCAGCAGCAGCACAGGTTGTCCTTTGGCTTTGGCCACGCTCCTGGCCTGGAGGGCAGCACAGCCCCCGGCCCCTCACTGCACGAGCCCCCTGCCCTGCCTCCCCCAGCCCCCCTGCAGCAGCCACAGGAGGATTTTCTCCAGCAAGACGGGAATATCAATTTTAGAGAGATCCTGGAGGACATGCTGAGGACGTTTAGCGGGCCCTCCCAGGAGAACTTGCTCCCCCCGGAGCGCCAGAGCGTGATCCAGTTCAGTTCTGGGCCTTTCCCAAACTCCTGAGTGCCAGCTGGGAATGCTGCTGTGGATCTGTGTTCTCTGGTGCAAAGGTGAGAGCTGAGGAGCCCTGACTTTTCTGCTGGTTTGGACTGACTCTGCTCTGGTTTTGAGGGAAGAAAGAGCCTGGAGTTTCTTAAAGAGAATTTTATTTATATCTAATATCTAGTCAGGCATGTGCAGGTTTGTATGGAACGTGCCCAGGGAGAGCTGAGCAGGTCCTGCTGGGCTGAGGGCTCTGCTGGGTTGAGTCCTGCTCACAGGTCAGTGCTCAGGTGGGATTGAAGGGAGACCCCTCCTGTGCCCACCCCCTGCAGACTACTGAGTGTCCGAGCCTTGCCCAGCCCTCCAGGCCTGCAGGAGGGGCATGGCCAGGCTCTGGAATGACCACATGCTGGTCACTTAGGGAAGAATGAGAGTTCAGCCCCCAGCTTGGGCTGCCCCAGCACTGCTGCACACCCTGGGGCTGTGCTGGCAGGCTGGGATGAAGGGGAAGGGAATGTTGTCCCAGAGGAGCTGGGAGATGCTGAGCTCAGGTGTTCTCTGGCAGGGCTGTGCAGGTGCAGTGAGAGATCCAAAAATGTTTGTGCTGCCCTTGCCAGGAAGGGACCTTGAGCTGGCTGCACCCCACAGACAGAGCTTGAGTCTGGCAGAGCTCAGCCACGCCAGGATCAGCAGGATTCTCCAGAGCAGAAGGGACACATGTCCCTTTGTCCTGCACTTTAACCTCACCAGGTCGCCGTGACCAGATGTGCTTTGGCCAGTTTCCTGCTGTCACATGTTGTCCCTTCACCTGGACATCTCGCTGGTCCTGCCACTGCCCTGGGCCAGGGGTCTGGGTCAGGGCAGTGTCATTGTCACTGCTGGGGTGTGTAGTGTCTTTGCACTGGCCAGGATGTGCAGTGTCATTGTCACTGCATGAAATATGCAGTGTTCCTGTCATTGCCCAGGATGTGCAGTGTCACTGTCACTGTTCAGGGTGTGCAGTGTCATTGTCACTGCATGAAATATGCAGTGTTACTGTCATTGCCCCGGATGTGCAGTGTCACTGTCACTGTTCAGGGTGTGCAGTGTCATTGTCACTGCCTAAAAAATGCAGTGTTCCTGTCATTGCCCAGGATGTGCAGTGTCACTGTCACTGTTCAGGGTGTGCAGTGTCATTGTCACTGCCTAAAAAATGCAGTGTTACTGTCATTGCCCAGGATGTGCAGTGTCACTGTCACTGTTCAGGGTGTGCAGTGTCATTGTCACTGCATGAAATATGCAGTGTTACTGTCATTGCCCAGGATGTGCAGTGTCACTGTCACTGTTCAGGGTGTGCAGAGTCACTGTCACTGCCCAGGACATGCAGAGTCGCTGTTGAGGGTGTGCAGTGTCACTGTCACTGTTGAGGGTGTGCAGTGTCACTGTCACCACCCGGGATTTGCAGTTTGGCTGCTCCTGCTGCAGTCTCCCTCTCAGATACCAAAGAACAAAGGCTGCTTTGCAAAGCACTGCCCCACCCCCTGCTGCCTCCACCCCAGCACCGAGGGCATCAAAGCCTTTCCCAAAGTGGCACCGGGATGATTTCAGGCAAGGACCTGGGCCCTTCCTCAGAGAGCCCTTGGGGCAGGGGGTACTCTGTGCCCTAACAGGGCAGTTTTGAGGGGGCTGGAGCTTCACAGTGCCTGGTGGTGTCACCCCCGTGTCCCCCCAGGGCTCAGGGACTGGCCCAGTGCCCGTTTGGTGCTGGGAATTGCTCTGGGTCTGTGTCCAGGCGTTGTGAGCTGACTCCTGACACCGACCTGCCCTGCTGCCACACAAGTGGGCTCAGTTTGAGGCTACTCTGGTCCCTGAATTTCGTTTGGGGGGATGCTGTCCTTACCCCCCTCCCCAGCTTAGCACCAGCCCAGGCTCAATCCCTGCAGTCAGGGCCACATTTCACCTCCTTCCTTACCTCAACGTGATCACCAAAGATGGGGGAGCCCCCTGTGCCCCGCCAAGCCCTGCTGGTCTCCCCAGCTCTGCTTCTCTCCAGCCCTGCAGCCTTCCCCAGGCCGGGCAGAGCCAGGCTGCCCCTCTCCACACCCTCCCCTATTTAAAGCACTGCTCGCTTGGGGCCGAATTCCCAGCAATGAGGGAAAAGGACGCCGGGAAAACCCAGCTCAAAGAGGTTTAAACTCAGGAATAGCGAGGGGGAATTCCCTGCTGGGCACCCTCTGCTGTCACCGGAGCCTTACCTGGTGGCTTTGACCTTAACTTTAAAATATATGCAATCTTCCCTCCCTGGTCTCTGGAAAGACAGAGGCCACCTTCAAGGATTCCCTTTCCTGCCCCAGTCCCATGTTTTTTGTCAGGGTTAATAATATGTAATGTTACCTTTTAACTAAATTATTCTGCAGTTGTCCTACTGATTGTATTTTTAATGAGTCCCTGTTTTCTTCCCTGACACCTTTGTGTTGGCACTTTTTAATCTGCTTGTTGTTTGCCCTTGTTTCTATGTATATTTATAATTAAGTTGTATATATGTAAAGAGATTTTTTAGACTATGTGCCTTGGACTAATAATTCCTGAATTTTCTACTTGCCTCGGATAATTTTTCATTCTGCTCAGTAAAAACGGAACAGAAGCCACATGTGAGATTTCTGTAACTCCCAGCTCTGTCTCTATCTCTTGGTCTATCCAGCTTGCTCCAAGAGCCCAGCAGGGACTTGGATCAGGAATCCAAGGCTGGCAGCTGGACTTTGTATCTCCTGTGTCACCAAATCAGTGACATTGAGGGCTGTTGTCCCAAGTCTGTCCTTGGGAGAAGGAGAGGAGGATCCTGGCTGGATCCAGCCTTGGATGAGGCAGCTTCCTCCTGGCTTGGCTGGAAAAACACAGATAAAGGAGCCTCTGTTCCAGTGTTCCCCCAGCTGTGGGATGTCACATCCAGGCACTGCTGGATGGCAGGAGGGATGGGGTGAGCCCAGTGAGTGATCCCTAAATGTGAGCAGGATCCTCCCAGCATCCCTGATGTGCTGGAGGCTCTGCAGGGTTGTCAGACTTTGGGAGACCCGGGGATTTTTCCTGGGGACAACCTCCCTAAGGGGGCTGTGGATGTGACAGGGAGAGCCAGCACTCCCCAGGCCCTGGCAGGAGGTGCAGCAGCATTCCTGCACGGCAGAACCTGAGCTGTCCCTGCCCACGATGGGACACCAGCCCCATGGGCTTGGCTGGGCACGGCTGTGGCTTCACAAGCACCAAGACGCTGCCCCGAGGAGGAGGAGGAGGAGGATGATCCTGCTCGCTGTGGTCAGACACATCCCTGGCTGCAGGGCATGTTTTGCCGTGTCCCAACATGCCTGGCTTCTGTTTTGCAGGAATTTCTGCTGGCCAGGGCTTGTACCATTGCTGGACCCATCCCCTCTGCTGCCCTGCCAGGATTCCTGGGGACAGGAGGGATCCCAAATGGGACAGGGAGGATCTCACAGGGGACAGGAGGGATCCCAAATGGGACAGGAAGGATCTCAGAGGGGACAGGAGGGATCCCAGAGGACACAAACCTTCCCCAGCTCTGCCTTTGCCCAGGGAGCCCCTCAGGAGCACACATCATGCCGGATTTGCACTTCCTCCTCAACGCTGAGGATTATCCCAGCTTGGCTTAGGAGTTGTGTAAGGTCTTGGCTTGCCAGCAAACAACTCCAAGCTGTCAGCAGAGCGGCGCAGCAGCCCCAGCCCCATCCCTGCTCCATCCCACAGCCAACACAGCAGCTCATTCCTAACGCCTTTATTGCAGGGGGACTCGTTAGTGTGAGGGGGCTCTGGCTGCTCCTGCCCGCAGCGGCCACGGCCCCTGGAGCCTCTGTCCAGCAGGTGCACGCCGTGGGTCAGGGCTGCCCCACCAGCAGCTGGGTTGGAGGCAGCCCTTCATGGGGCTGGAGGAGGCTCCGTGGGCAGCAGGGCTGGCACGGGCAGGGGGACAGCAGAGCAGAGCTACAGGTAGGCAGGCAGGTCCTTCTCGATCACCTGTGGGGAAGAAGGGAGTGTTGTACCCTGAGAACATCCCCGGCTTTCCCCTCCTGCCCAGCAGCAGCAGCACTTACAATGGGATCTTCCATCGGGCTGTATCTCTTCACCACTTGACCTTCCCGGTTAATGAGGAACTGTGGGAATGAAGCAACCCCTGGTGAGTGAGTGCAGAGTGAGAGCCCCCACAGGCTCACTTCCCCCTCAGCTGTGCTCTGGGCAGGGCAGGGGTTCCCAAGGGTCTCTGGACACAGAAACCCCTGCGATGCTCCTGCCCTGACACCTGAGCAGAGCCCTCCTACACCAGCAACCCCCCTCAGATCCCCAGAGGAGGCAACCATAACCACTACAGTGTCCTACCTTGGTGAAGTTCCATTTTATTGCACTAGGAGAGAAAAAAACAGGAGTGAGTTTTGGGCAGAAAAGCCCTTCCTCACCCTCCCTGAGCCAAGCCCTCCCTGCTGGCTGCAGGGCTGTGGCTCCCCAGGGCTCTCCCTTCCACACTCACTTGCCCAGAGTGCCTCTCCCTTTGGGCTGCTCCTTCAGCCACTTCCAGAGCGGGTGAGCATCGTCCCCGTTGACATCGATCTTGCTGAACATGTCAAACTTCACCCCGTAGCCCTCAGCAAATGCCTTGATCTGAGCGTTGGTCCCGGGCTCCTGAGGGGCCACACCAGCACCGTGAGGGTTCCTCGATCCATCCCAGCACTCCCGGGGAACCCGAGCCCCTCAGCCCCACGTACCTGCTTCCCAAACTGGTTGCAGGGAAATCCCAGGATGCGTAAACCCCTCTCAGCGTATCGGGCGTGCAAATCGACAAGCTGAGTGTAGTTTACCGCCGTTTTCCCTCACTTGGAGGCCACGTTGGTGATGATACAGACGTCGCCCCTGCAGAGGGGGTGGATGAGCTGCCCTTCCCCGCAGGGCACGGCCAGAGGTCCCTCACCCGCCGGGCCGAGGCGTGAGGGTTACGCAAGAGCCTCTGTGACTCAACCTCGCCCCAGCGCTGCATTCCCGACCCCTCCGTCCTACCGGTACTTTTCCAGGGACACGTCGTTGCCATCGATGTCGAGGGCGACGAAGTCGTAGATGGCCTTGGCCGAGCGCCAGTCGTCCGCGTGGGCACACTGCGGGGCGAGAGCATCACTGCGGCGCCGGCCCCGCCACCTCCGCTCCGCTCCGCTCCCCTCAGGGACCCTGCGGAGCCTCCCCGCGGCCCGTCCAGGCCCGAGCCCCCGCCAGGCCAGGCCTGAGCCGCCGCCGCCCACCCCGGGCACCCCGCAGGAAAGACCCGGGCCCATCCCCAGGCCCAGAGCGGTCCCAGAGCAGAGCGGGCCGTGCCGGGCCGAGCTCCCGGGGCCGCCCCGCGCTCACCATGCTGCGCGCCGCGATCAGCCCTGGTCCCAGGAGCGCTGTCCGCGCCGCCGCCCGCGCGCACCACAGCGCGCCCCGCACCGCGCCGCCCCAGCCCATCCCGCACAAACCCCGCCCTTTCTGGCCGATCAGCCAATCAGCGCGCAGAGAGGCGGCCCCGGCGGCGTGATGGATGGAAATTTGACCAATAGAAGGGCAGGATAGGCGGGGTGGCCGCAGGGGTGTTTATCGGGAGAGACCACGAGGGCGGAGGGCAAGGGCAGAGCAAAGGGCGGGGTTGGAGACAGGTGCTGCGAGCAGCGGCTCCTGGGCGGCGATTCCCTCCTGACCGGCCGCGGGTTCCGAACAGCGCCACAGCCTCACCCCGACAGCAGCAGAGAGATGCCCGTTCCCTCCGGAGCCAGCGGCGGGGAGCAGCTGGCGGCGGACTACATCTCCCAGGAGGCGCCGCGGCTGAGGACCCCCGTGCACGTGTGCAGGGCAGGCGGCAGCGTGGGCAGCCCGCGCAGCCCGGAGCGGCCAAGATGGACGACGAGGAGGAGACGTACCGGCTATGGAAGATCCGCAAGACCATCATGCAGGTCCGGGGCACCGGGAGGGCTGAGCCTGCCGTGTGGGGAGTGCCGCAGGGTGGAGGTGAGGGGACGTGGAGGCCAGTCGCCGTGCCGATTCCTGAGCCTGGTGCTGTCCCCGTAGCTATGCCACGACCGCGGGTACCTGGTGACCCAGGACGAGCTGGATCAGACGCTGGAGGAGTTCAAGGCGCAATTCGGGGACAAACCCAGCGAAGGCCGCCCCCGTCGCACCGACCTGACCGTGCTGGTGGCTCACAACGACGATCCCACGGACCAGATGTTCGTGTTCTTCCCCGGTGAGCAGCGCCGGCCCGCGGGGTCTGGGGCTCGGAGCGTGGGGAGGCTCTCGGTGAGCCCGGGTCCCCCGGTGCCCTCAGGGCACGTTCCGAGCTGAGCCCCCGGGGAGGGGAGTTCTGAGGGCTCTCAGTGACCCCAGGTGTGGCTCTTCCCTCAGAGGAGCCCAAGGTGGGCATCAAGACCATCAAGATGTACTGCCAGCGCATGCAGGAGGAGAACATCACCCGGGCGCTGATCGTGGTGCAGCAGGGAATGACCCCCTCGGCCAAGCAGGTCTGTGTCCCCCTCGGGGGCTGTGGAGGTTTTCCTGGTCTGTTTCTGGGTAAATAAAAGCCCTGAGTTTCCCTCCAGAGAAGAGGTTTTGCTAGAGCCTGTTGTGCCTTAGCACAGGCTCTTTTTTAGCACCCAAATGTGTTCAAGCAGAGCAGCAGCTCCTGGTGGCAGTGGCACAGCTGAGGACCTACAAACAGTCAGGAAGGGGAGGGAAAAAGAGATATTTCCCTATTCCAAGAGATCCATGGGCTCATTCCCAGCCTGCCTGTGCCTGTGTGAGCCCAGGTGCAGTTCTGAGCCCTGCCAGGGCTGCCCCAGCCACCTCTGATGGACTTTTCCCTTCCAGTCCCTGGTTGACATGGCTCCCAAATACATCCTGGAGCAGTTCCTGCAGCAGGAGCTTCTCATCAACATCACGGAGCACGAGGTGAGCAGGGGGTGGGATTGTCACCATGATATTTTATGAAAAATCCCTTTGCCAGGATTTTTCTCCTGAGAAGCTGAGATGCCTCAGAAAATAAATGTAAACAGTAATTATCTGATTATTTGGAGGTTGCTTACCAACAGGTGCACCTTTGATTGGTTCCACGTGAATTGTCTCTAATTAATTACCAATCAAAGCCAGCTGTGTTGGACACTCTTGAGTCTGTCATGGGTTTTTATGATCATTCTTGTCCAGCCTTCTGATGTCTCCTTTCTCTTTCTTTAGTATAGTAATATAATATAATATAATATAATATAATATAATATAATATAATATAATATAATATAATATAATATAATATAATATAATATAATATAATATAATATAATATATCATAATATATCATAATATATCATAATATATCATAATATATCATAATATATCATAATATATCATAATATAATACATAATAATATATCATAATATAATATATCATAATATATCATAATATAATACATAATAATATATCATAATATAATATATCATAATATATCATAATATAATATATCATAATATAATATATCATAATATATCATAATATATCATATAATATATCATAATATATCATAATATAGTATATATCATAATATAATATATATCATAATATAATATAATATATAATAATATAATATCTTTAACGTAATATATGTAATATATAATATATATAACATAACATAGTTAATACAGTGTGATATATTATATAACATATAATTCTTATAATGCATAATGTATAATTAATATAATATTAAAATATATAATGTAATATATATTATATAATATAAATTATATAATAAATATAATATTATATCTAATTAATTATATGAATAATTAATTATATTATGATATTATTATAATTAAATATTATAATAATTATAATATTTATAAATTAAATAGTAAATATAATATTATATATCATAAACAGTAAATATAATATTATATATAATTAATATAATTCAATATATAATTAATTTAATATTATATATATAATTAATATGGTATAATAATAAATCAGCCTGAGGACCCTCACAACACCACAACCTAGGATGGTCCCTCCCTCCTGCTGGCTGCATTCCTGCTGCTCCCAGAGTCCTTCTCCTGCTCTCTGGCTGGGCTGAGGGACACAGTTTTCCTTTTCCCCTCCCAAACTCGTTGTCTCCAGCTGCTGCCTCATCTCAGCCTGTCTTGTGTTTGCAGCTGGTGCCAGAGCACGTGGTCATGACAAAGGAGGAGGTGACAGAGCTGCTGGCCCGATAGTATCCTTTGAGTGTCCCTTTGTGTGTCCCTCCATCCTGCTCAGGTGAGATGGAATTGGGCTGAAAACCCCTCCTCCTGCCATGGTTTATTTCTGTTTTGTGAGCTGCCAGCAGCCCCTGGTGTGTCAGAGCTTCTCCTTGACTCCCAGCACAGCAAGCTGAGGGAGAACCAGCTCCCCAGGATCCAGGCTGGGGACCCTGTGGCCCGGTACTTTGGGATAAAGCGTGGCCAGGTGAGGGGAGCAGGCTGAGGCAGCAGCTCCTGGGGCAGGGCAGGGAGGGGATGATCCTTGAGGGCATTTTGGAGCAGAAAAAGTGTCTCCTCCTCTTCCTCCTGTTCCTGAGCTCTGTGTCTGCCCTGCAGGTAGTGAAGATCATCAGGCCCAGCGAGACAGCGGGCAGGTACATCACCTACAGACTGGTGCAGTGACACAGTGGGTAAGGATGAGGGGACCCCCTGTTTGGGGGGGGGCCTCTGGGCAGTGCCAAGGGATGTTCCAAGCTCAGTGTGAAGCAGCTGCCTCCAGGGAAACATCTCAGAGCTTTAAATGGCTGATGGAGGGAGCTGGTGGGGAGAGCAGGGTGAGGCTCCCCTGGCACCTGTGCCTCTGCTCAGGCTGTGCAGGTTTGGGGTGTTCAGAGGGACCTGGAGCAGGAGATGATTCCCATCCCTCCTTCTCTTCCAGGTGTGAGGAGCTGTGTGGCTCCCACCAGCATTTCACGGGCTCTTGGAGATTCGTGCACTTCAGAGATGGCCAAGGAAATCCAAGGAGATTCCCACACTGCCTCTCTGCAGCCCCATCCCTGGGCCTCATCCCTTGTCTTCCAGCTTGGACTTTGTGGTGACCCCTCAGTCCCACCCAGGACTCAGCCATGGGGGAAAACAAGTGGGGAAAGCCTTTTGCTTCCCTGTTTTCTGGGCTCTTGTTTGAAATAAAGCTTTGTACACCCTCAGTGCTGCAGTGTTGCTGAGCCTCTCCCTGTGGCAAAGCCTCAATACTCTGTAAGTTCCCATAATTTTCATTCTGTTTGGAATCTCTTCCTGCTGAGCCCTGCAGAGCCTTCACTGGCTGCTCTGGGCAGTTTGGAAGTTCAGATTTAACTCCTTCCTTCCCTGATCTGGTTTGGAACTCTGCTGTTCAGACACTGCAATGGAGAATTGCTCATCACCCCCAGCTGCACTCATTTCAATCCATCCCAGCACTCTGGGGGGCTTTAAACTTCATTTTTTTTGTGCCACAAACACTTGGATTTGGCCTGGAAAACCCTGCTGCCCAGGACAAACACGGGTCAGAACACACTGGTTTTATTGGGTTTATTTTGGGAAGCTTGTCAATATGAACACAGCAAGGCAGCATTGTGCAGCATCAGGACAAACACAGAATCCACACAACCTGGAGGGAGCTGCTGTTGTGGGAAGCTCAAGTGCAGCTTTAGCTCCTTCTCTCACTCACACTCACCCTCATCATCCTCACCCACCCTCACACGCACGCGGTACCGCCGTGGCAGCAGCATTCCCACATCCTCCTGCTGCCCTGGAGAAATCCAGCTGCTCCCCTGAAAAATCCTGATCTGTGGAAGAGCTGGAGGGCACAGCAAATCCTGCACGTGTCCAGCTCTTCCCTGGCTCAGTTCCAATCCTGTGAGTTAACCTGGGTTTCTGTACCTTTGCTGAGATGGGCTCTCCATCGACTTCAGAGGGCTCCAAACTCCTGTCCATTGCCTGATTCTGCAGTACCAAGGTATCTGAGACCCTCCCAACACCACCTGCTCTGTCTCCCACAAGCAGGAGCACGAAGGAAAAGGCTCTCAGCTCATTCCAAGCTAAAACTCAACTTATTTCTCTGTGCCTCAGTGCAGGAAAATTCTCATAGCTTTAAAAATCACCGAAACCACTTTGGTTTAGTGCCTTAGCCAGCAGAGGTAGTGGAGTCACGTTGAAGGGTTGATTATTGTCTTTACAGAAAAAGAAAGGAAGCTCAAGATTATACTGGCTGGGGCTGTGCTGGCTGCAGGCCGTGGTGGCCCTGAGGAGGAGGAAGAGGCACTTCCTCATGGGAAGAGTTGCAAGAGCAGAGGGAGATTGTCCTGGACTTGCAGCGCAGCTTTGTGGAGATGAAATGATTGTACAACCAAACCATGAGAGCTCAGCAGGGCTCAGGACATTGCAGCCTGGCAAATGTGCCCTCAGGCTGCTCCTTGCATGTCTCCTGCCAAGGAGGGAAATGCCCACCAATCCAAATGCCCACCAATCCAAATGCCCACCAATCCAAACAGCGATGAAGATGCAATCAGCTGGGCCACAGTGCTGAGGGTTTGGGGCAGGAAATCCATCCTGAACCCTGCTTAAATCAGGTGCCAGTGAGGGACATCCCTGAGATCCTGGCACAGCCCCAAAGCCAAGCCTGGCTCGGGGTGAGATGGTGCAGGGGCTTCACCCCAATCCCAGCGCTGCTCCAGCTGTGTCCCTGTCCTGTGAGGTGCCTTCAGTTCCATCTGCTCCTGTGGTGTAATCCTGCCCATTTTGTGTCATCCTGCCCATCCTGAGGGATTGTTGTTCCCATGTCACTCCTGGAAGCCTTGGCTCCCTTCCAGCCTCAGCCAGCAGGGATGAGCAGGTCCTTTGACTCCTCCAACCTCGATCTCACAGCACAGGTGTGGCATTCAGGGATTTGGGAGCACAACAACAATAAAACACCTGCCGCAGGCACAGCCCTGGGTTCCTTCCCAATCCTGAACAAGGGTTTGCCCAAACTCAGCTCCCTCCCAGGCAAAAATCCTTCATGGCCCTGGCTGTGACCCTGTTCTCCAGCTGGGCACTGAGGGACTCAGGGGTTTTGTGTGCAAGCTCCAGCCAGGAATCAGCCAGGACTCCCCTGCAGCTGACACACCAAACCCCCCTGGGCCGCCCCATGTCCTTCCCACCCCTCCCCATTCCAGTTTCCAGCATCTGGGCAGCCATGGGGATTTGCTCCTTTGTCCATCCCAGTGTCTGGGGTACCTTAGATGAGCCGGGGCTGCAGCTCGTGGCTGCTGTGGCCCCGAGAGGCGCCGGGCTAGTTGGTGCCATCCCTGGGGGTGGCAGAGGTGCCAGGCTGGGTGGTGCCATCCCTGCTCTCAGCCTGTTCCTCCAGATTGCTTTGCTCCTCGGCAGCAGAGCCCTCTGCATCATCGGACTGGCCCACGCTGCAGCTCCTGCTCCGCAGCCCCTCCTCGTCACAGAAATTAACCTCTTCCGTGCTGGTCTCACTGCCCTGCTTGGTCAGGTGTGTCCGTGGCTCCCCGCCGTCCTCCAGCTCTGAATCAGAGTCCACGGAGCGGTCACCGGACTCTGTGGGACACAGGAGCTCTGTGCCACCCTCCAGCCCAGCACGGTGGCATCAGCAGGGGTCCCTGGGGTGGCAGGGGGTGGGTCTGTGTGCCCCCCCCGTGCCTCCCAAGGGACCTGTGTGCCCCCAGGGGCTCTCACTGACCTGCAAGGGAGTCGGCGCTGAAAGCCAAATCCCCTTTGTCCGAAGGCCGCTCCAGGTAGGGGCTGGTGGCAAGAGGAGCCACGGGCTGGGAGCCTGCAGGGGCCTGGGGGGGAACAGGGACGGTGGTGAGGGCAGGGAGGAGATTTCTCACTCCCTGGGAGCTGGGTCAGTGAAGGTTCATCTTGGAACATCCAGGGAAGAAGACGAAGAAGGAGGCGAAGCAGGAGGAGAAGAAGAGAAGAGAGAGAAGAAGGAGAAGGAGGAGAAGAAGAAAAAGAAGAAAAGAGGAGAAGGAGAAGGTGAAGAAGAAGAGAAGAGAGAGGAGAAAGGAGGGGAAGGGAAGGGAAGGGAAGGGAAGGGAAGGGAAGGGAAGGGAAGGGAAGGGAAGGGAAGGGAAGGGAAGGGAAGGGAAGGGAGGGGAAGGGAAGGGAAGGGAAGGGAAGGGAAGGGAAGGGAAGGGAAGGGAAGGGAAGGGAAGGGAAGGGAAGGGAAGGGAAGGGAAGGGAAGGGAAGAGAAGAGAAGAGAAGAGAAGAGAAGAGAAGAGAAGAGAAGAGAAGAGAAGAGAAGAGAAGAGAAGAGAAGAGAAAGAGAAGAGAGATGGTGATGAGGGCATGGAGGAGATTTCTCACTCCCTGGGAGCTGACTCAGTGAAGGTTCATGGAGCATCCCCCGAGCATTCCCCCTCCCTGGGGGTTCCTACCTGCTCAGCACCACTGGCCACCTCCTCTGTGGCACCTGAGCCATGTCTGCTGGGTGCCAAGTCCTTGTGCTCGAAGATGGTGGGGTAGAAGATGATGAGTGCCTCAATGATCCGAGCTTGGTGGGGATAATCCACCAGTGAGGACAGGGAAATGGTGGCATCCGTGGGCCTGGGGCGCATCAGCGTCGGCCCAAAGACGATGCCCAGGTTGCCTGAGGTCATCTTGTTGTCCTGTTCCACTTCCATGATCCTGGGTGGGAGGAATAGCTTGTGAGAGCAAGGAGGGAGAGGCGAGGATGGGCAGGGCTAGGGGAGACACCAGGGAGCTGCAGCCATCCCTGCACCTTCCTCCTGGCTCCAGAGGCTGCCCACCCCTCCCCGCCCCAGGGGACAAAGGGAAGGTGCCCAGCAGCCACCCAGGCTCTGGCCATGCCCCTCTCACCTCCTCAGGTGCTGCAGGAGGAACTGGAGCGTGGCCATGTTCTCACGGGGCAGCTCCTGGAGCAGCTCCCTGAGCTTCAGCACCAGGCCCAGCACCACCGGGTCGGTGTCGGCTCCTCTGTCCACCAGCTCGGGGCCGCCCTTCCCAGCACGGCCCTTGGCCTCGGTGCCCTGCAGGCTCTCCTTGGCCAGCCCCATCAGCTCGTTGTACAGCCTGAAGGGCATCAGGGGCTCTGGCAGCTGCAGGGGAGGCGAGAGAGAAATGGGAGAGGAGAGAAAAAGAGGAGAGAAAAGGAGAAGGAGGAGAAGAAGGAGAAGAAGGAGAAGGACAAGAGGAGGAGAAGAAGGAGGAGAAGGACAAGAGAAGGAGGAGGAGGAGGAGGAGAAGAAGGAGGAGAAGAAGGAGGAGAAGGACAAGAGAAGGAGGAGGAGGAAGAGAAGGAGAAGAAGAAGAAGAAGAAGAAGAAGAGAAGAAGGAGAAGAACGAGGAGAGAGAAGAGAAAGGAAAGGAAAGGAAAGGAAAGGAAAGGAAAGGAAAGGAAAGGAAAGGAAAGGAAAGGAAAGGAAAGGAAAGGAAAGGAAAGGAAAGGAAAGGAAAGGAAAGGAAAGGAAAGGAAAGGAAAGGAAAGGAAAGGAAAGGAAAGGAAAGGAAAGGATGAGATTATCCTGGTCCTGGGAGCAGTTCCCACCTCCATAACATCTGGACCTGTGCCAGGCTCTGAGCTGGCACCACCTGGGGCATTTCTACAGTGAGGAAACATCCCTGGAAGTGCTCAAGGCTGGCTCGAAGAGAGCCCAGAGCACTTTTAACATCCATCTCAGAATTCCACGAGTCTGTGACCTGCAGTGCTGCAAACCTCTGCCCAGAGGTGACATTTATTTATTTATCCATCTCCTGGAGCGTGTCAGTGGACCCTCGTGAGCCCTGGCCAAGGATCACTTGTGAAGCTCAAGCCAAAAGCAGTGCTGGATCCACCCCTGCTGGGTTGAGGCGCAGGAATTCCCTTTTTTCCCTGGAAAACCCCTGGCTGGGATGGGGCCAGCTGGAAGTTCCCCAGCTGGCAGGAAGAGGACGGGGATGGTTGTTCAGGGTGGGGGAAGCAGAACGTGAAGGGCACAGGATGTGCAGGGCACAGCCTGCAGCAGAGGTGGAGCTGCAGCCGCAGGGGAAACTCTGCTTTGAGGTTGGTGTGAAGCAGAAAAGCAGAAGGAGCTGGTGTTGACTGCTGGGTGTTCCACACCGCTGGGGATGTTTTCAGAGCAGCCTCAACGGATGTTTTGGGGACAGGCTGCCTCCATCCACCCCTTTATAGAAGGACTTTAACCCATTTCTCTGCAGCAAGGGCTCAGCACTGATTTCCCCCCTCTCTTTCCACTCTGCTTCCATGGAAGCCACTCAGAGTCCTTGACTTCTGACGTGCAGGAGCCCAAGGGCAAGTGAGGTAACACAGAGCTGCCCTTGGGGAGGGGAGGTTACAGGAAAAGGCAGCACAAAGGGTTAACCCAGGGCTGCTTGCAAGAGAGAAGCAGCTTCCTGCCTTGTGGTGGTGGCTGCTGGAGGATGTGGGTGACAGACGCTGTATGCAACGACAGTTTGGGTACAGAGTGGGGGGTGCTGGGGCTGAGCACGCGCACTGGGGTGGCCCGAGGGGCAGAGACCACACTGAGCCCACCTTGGGGTGATCCCAGGGGCAGAAACCCTGCTAAACCCACCCCAGGGTGATCCCAGGGGCAGAGACCCCACTAAATCCACCCCAGGGTGATCCAAGGGGCACAGAGCCCACTGAGCTCACTCCAAGGTGACCCAAAGGGCAGAGACCTCACTGAGCCCACCTTGGGGTGATCCCAGGAGCAGAGACCCCACTGAGCTCACCCCAAGGTGACCCAAGGGGCAGAAACCCCACTAAGTCCACCCCAGGGTGATCCAAGGGGCAGAGACCCCACTGAGCTCACCTTGGGGTGATCCCAGGGGCAGAGACCCTGCTAAACCCACCCTGGGGTCACTCAAGGGGCAGAGACCCCACTGAGCTCACTCCAAGGTGACCCAAAGGGCAGAAACCCCACTAATCCCACCCAGGAGTGACCCCAGGGACAGAGACCCTGCTGAGCCTATTCAAGGTGAGCTCAGAGACCCCACTGAGCCCATCCCAGGGTGGAGACCCCACTGAGCTCTCTCCAAGGTGATCCAAGGGGCAGAGACCCCACTGAGCCCACCTTGGGCTGATCCCAGGGGCAGAGACCCTGCTAAACCCACCCCAGGGTGACCTCAGAAGCAGAGACTCTGCTAAGCTCACTCCAAGGTGGCCCAAAGGGCAGAAACCCCACTGAGCTCACCCCAGGGTGGAGACCCCACTGAGCTCACTCCAAGGTGATCCAAGGGGCAGAGACCCCACTGAACCCACCTTGGGCTGATCCCAGGGGCAGAGACCCTGCTAAACCCACCCCAGGGTCACTCAAGGGGCAGAGACCCCACTAAACCCACCCCAGGGTGACCTCAGAAGCAGAGACCCCACTGAGCTCACTCCAAGGTGACCCAAAGGGCAGAGACCCCACTGAGCCCACCCCAGGGTCAGAGCCCACCCCATGGGGACATGACTCAGCCCCTGCAGGGTGACCTTTGCTGGCCCCTTCCCTTTTTGGGCGGCCACTTCCCCACTTGGAGGGGGTGGAGGTTCCTCGCTCGGCGCTCCTCTGGGCGCGTCGCTGTTCTGCGGCCGTGACCGCAGTGACGCCGCGTGGGACGAGCTGGGGGAGGATCACTGGGGCCCCATCTCCAAGGCCAACCCACTCCCCATCCCTCCCAACCCGCCCCGAGCCCAGCTGGTGCAGAATTCCTCCTGCCAGGTTCGTTCCTCTGGCCAGCTGCCCTCCCTCAGCACCTCACCTGTCTCAGGTAGAGCTTCAGGACGTTGCTGATGTCGTGAGGGGAGGCCTGGGACAGCTCCACCAGCTCCTTCCCGTTCTCAAAGGCCTGGCAAAGCTTCTCCACACGTGTCTTGACACCGTTAACTCGGTAGATGCCCTGAGAAGGAGAGTAAAGTGGAGCTGAAGTGAGGGGATGGGTTCCTCTGCATGTTTGCATGGGACAGTGAGATGTGTGTGCTCCCACCCTCTCCTTTTGGAGTGGGAAATCCCTTTGGGAAGTCATTTTGGGATATCTCCTTCCAGCTCACTCATTCCTGCCTCAGAGGAAAGCAGGAGAGGTGATTTCCCAAAAGCAGAGCTTGGGGGATCTGGGCCAAGCTCATCCCTGGCTCCCTGCCCTGGGGAAATCCGAAATTTTCAGCCTGTTGGTTTTCCAGAGGATCCTTCCAAGGGCCTGTGGCTCAGCCAGCTGAGGAGGAGAGGGGAGTTTTTCACCTTTGTTTTCAGGGCTCTCTTCTCAATCTCTGAGACGCATTTCTTGACGATGAAGGGGATCCCATCCGAGCTGCCCTGAGACGCCTTCGTGAAGTCCTGCCCGAAGAGCTGCAGCTTCCCTTGGAGCTTCTTGTGCCCACACTGGATGGCCAAGGTCTCCAGGCACTTCTTGTGGCAGGCCAGGCAGCACTGGAAGAGAAAAGGGAACACGTGGAGGTTGGGGGCAGCCACAGAGACGCCAAGCACTGCTCAGAGCATGGTGAGGGACAGGAAAAATAAAAAAAAATACCCTGGGGATGCTGCAGCACTAAAGGAAAGCACCGTTTTCCACCTGGAACCCTCCCCAAAGGAGAAATGTCCTCCTGACCATGGTCAGAGCTGGGTTCCAGCCCCAGCTGTCCCAACCCACCTCCTCACACTCGGCTCCCTGGAAGTACACGTAGCTGTTGCACTCCCGACACTTGGAGGGGGCTCGGAGCTTCCTCAGCCGATGGGTCTGGGCAGCCTTGGACAAACCAACGTTCCTGAAGGGTCCTGTGGGAGCTGCCAGCTCTGGGGTGATCCCATTGATGCCTAGGGAAAAGGAAATATAGGACAGGCACAGCTTGAGCAGGGCTGTCACTGTCACCGCTCTGAGCGGGGCTCGTCCCTCAGGGCTGCTGGGGACACTGTCACAGACATCTTTTCATTAAAAATCCTTTCTCAGGGTTTTTCCTCCTGAGGAGCTGAGAGTCCTCAGGAACAACATGTAAACAATGGTTATCTGCTGCTGTGGAATGCAACAGGTGCATCTGGGATTGGTGTTTGGAATTAATGGCCAATCAGCAGAGCTGGCTCAGACAGAGAGTCTGAGGCAGCTGCCTTTGTCATCATTCTTTTCTATTCTATTCTTAGCTTAGTCAGCCTTCTGAGATGAAACCCCTTCTTCTATTCTTTTAGTGTAGTTTTAATGTAATATATATCATAAAATAATAAATCAAGCCTTCTGAAATATAAAGTCAGATCCTCATCTCTTCCCTCAACCTGAGACCCCTGTGACCACCATCACAGCAATCCCCAGGAATTGCTGTGTTTGCCTGCAGAACTTCTGAATTTGGGAAAAGCAGCCCTGTTGTGGTGGGCAGCACTGTCACCTCCCAGAAAAGGTGTCCCAGGTGTCACCTACTCTGCTCAAAGGGGGTGCTGGTCCCGTCCTTCTCCTCCAGCTCCTCGCTGGAGGACGCGGTGCCGTTGGAGGAGAGCCTCTGGAGCTTGTGGCTGAATTCACCTGCCCAAGGAGAACCCACAGAGCAGTGAACCCCCTGAAAAGCTGCTTTTCTCCTGAGAGCTCACCCCATCCCAGCAAATCCCACCCTCTCCCACTGGAGATTGGGGTCAGCAGTGTTCTCACAGGGCAGGTAAAACAGGGGATGCTCCTGCCTAACTGGGAAGCTCTGGGTTCGGACTGGTTGTGCTGGGAGGGGCTCCTGGGCTGTTCCCATATCTACCTGCATTGGAATCCAGGCTGCTGTCAGCCTCAGCCACAGAGGATGGCCAGGATTTATGCACCTGGTGTCCCCTCCCACCTGCAGAGAGAACACACAGTGCCTTGGGATTGCTGCGAGGGAACGGCTGGAGAAAAGCCTGGGTGCTGGGGGAAACTGGGGGAAGCTGCTGGTGGGGTTTGGTGCTTCCAGGGACACCCAGCAAGGAAAGGGGAGATGGGAAGATGATGGGAAGATGGGCAGTGGTTTCTTAGGGAGCAAAATGCCACAGATCTGATTTAGTGTCCTTCAAGAGGAGGCTCCCCAGCCCGTCCTGCTGCTGACAGCAAAGCCTCACATCAAACCTTGGGGTTTCCACTCTGCTCCTGCCTGGGGGGGACATGGGAGAGCTCTGGGATTCCGGACTCACCTCTTCTCTCAGCTGCTCCAGCCCCACTTGGCGACTCCTTGGCTGCTGCTGCTCCCTCTGAGCCTGCCCCAGCCCCCTCTGCACTCGTGGAGAACTCACTGGCACTGAAGCTGCCCTTCTGTGGCTGAGTAAAGGGAGACCTGCAGGGGAAAAGGGAGCGTGGATGGGAAGGAAGGACACTTGGAGACTTCATCCCTGGCTGCCATCCACCAGTCTAGGGAATCACAGTCTCTTAAATACTCAACAGCCTGTCTAATCTGGGCTAAATTGAAGGATAAGAAGGTAATTCCCAGCTGAGTTAAAGGGAGACCTGGAGGGGAAAAGGGAATGTGGATGGGAAGGAAGGACACTTGGAGACTTCATCCGTGGCTGCCATCCACCAGTGTAGGGAATCACAGTCTCTTAAATCACAGCCTCATCTAGGCTGAATTGAAGGACAAGAAGGCAATTCTTGCCATGAGCCTAGCTGAGTAAAGAGAGACCTGGAGGGGAAAAGGGAATGTGGATGGCAAGGAAGGACACTTGGAGACTTTATCAATAGGTACCATCCACCAGTCTATAGAATCACAGTCTCTTAAATACTCAACAGGCTGAACTGACGGATAAGAGAGCAATTTGAACTGGTCAGCACAGCTGAGTTAAATAGAGACCTGGAGGGGAAAAGGGAATGTGAATGGGAGGAAAGGACACTTGGAGACTCTATCCATGGCTGCCATCCACATTCTCTTAAATCACAGCCCCATCTGGACTGAACTGAAGGATAAGAGAGCAACTCGAACTGGTCCAGCCCTGGCAGGAGCCGCCTTCAGGAATGCCGAAAGCATCCTGCCTCCTGCAGGACAGTGTGGGTGGCAGGGGATAACGAGGGCAAGGCAGGGCAGAACTGAACGAGGCAGGAACGAGGCCTGTCCTCCCTCACCCACCAGGCGTTGTGGGACACGTAGGGCTCGAAGTCGTACTGCACGTCGGGCTCGTCGCCGCGCTGCAGCTGCCGCACGTGGGACGCGTACTGCTGGCCCGGGTCGTAGAGCTTGCTGCTCTCACACAGCGTCTGGAAATTCACCGGCAGCGCCGCCGTCTGCATGTGCATCAGCTGGTAGAAGGAGATGGTGGCCTAAAAGCGACGTGGAGAGGGATGGATGCGGGCTCGGTGGGCTGGCAGGTGGGGAATTGGGAGCACAAAGCGGCGCTGCTCTGAGTTATGAGGGAGAGGGGAGCTCTGCATCCATCCAAATGCCCTCTGGAATAGGGGCAGCTCTGCTGGGAGGCAGCTCTGAGCTCTCCAGAGCACCTCCCACCTCTCACAGACGTGTTTCCATGAAAAATCCTTTCCTTGAGATTTTTCCTCCTGAGAAGCTGAGAGGCCTCAGGAACAAAATGCAAACAATGGTTATCTGCTGCTGTGGAATGCAACAGGTGCATCTGTGATTGTGGTTGTTTCTAATTAATGGCCAATCACAGTCAGCTGTCTCAGACTCTCTGTCCGAGACACAAACCTTTGTTATTCATTCCATTTTTCCTATTCTTAGCCAGCCTTCTGATGAAATCCTTTCTTCTATTCTTTTAGTATAGTTTTAATATAATATATATCATAAAATCAAGCCTTCTGAAACAGAGAATCAGATCCTCATCTCTTCCCTCATCCTCGGACCCCTGTGAACACAGTCACATCCCACCCTGGGGACACCCCACTCACCGATTTGATGACCTGGTCAGTCTGTTTGATCACTTCGTGGATCTGGCGCAGCGAGTTCACCTTGGTGTCCTCCAGCTCCTGCTTCTGCGTGTTTGCATCGGCCACGCAGGTGCGGTACGTGGCCATGGCCTCTTCTGCCTGGGAGTTGGGAGAGCAAGGCATGGGAACAGCTCACAGGTGAGGAGAATAAGAAGAGCCCCTTGGACCCTGTCCATCCAGGCATTCCTGAGGATCACTTCACCCCACGAAGTGGCTCAGGGGACAGCAGGAGCAAGGAGCCCCCTCCAGGGCTGTCACCTGTCACAGACATCCTTTATGAAAAATCCTTTCCTTAGGATTTTTTCTCCTGAGAAGCTGAGAAGCCTCAGGAACAAAATGTAAACAATGATTATCTGCTACTCTGGAGTGCAACAGGTGCATCTGTGATTGGCCTGTGTTGGTTGTTTTTAATTAATGGCCAATCACAGAGAGCTGGCTCAGACAGAGAGTCCAAGACACAAGCCTTTGTTATCATTCTTTATTATTCTATTCTTAGCCAGCCTTCTGATGAAGTCTTTTCTTCTATTCTTTTAGTATAGTTTTAACATAATATATATAATAAAACAATAAATCAAGCCTTCTGAAACACAGAGTCAGATCCTCATCTCTTCCCTCATCCTAAGCCCCCTGTGAGCACCGTCACAGCCACCCTCCTCCTACCTTGTTCTTGGCTTCCTCCTCCAGCCGCCTCTTCTTGTCCAGGGTTTTGGTGGTGGTGCTGCTGGTCGTGTTTTGCTGCTCCTCCTCCGCTTTCACCGCCATGTACTTGGCCTTGTCGTGCTCCTCGCTGCGCTGCATGTATGTCTGCTTGGCCTTGCGCAGGTTCCCCTCGGCCTCTTGCTGCCAGGGAGAGGATGGAGCACAGAGAGGGGGTCACCAGCTCCTACCAGGCTCCCCCAGCACAGCCAGGGGGTCACCAGCTCCTACCAGGCTCCCCCAGCACAGCCAGGGGGTCACCAGCTGCTACCAGGCTCCCCCAGCACAGCCAGGGGGTCACCAGCTCCTACCAGGCTCCCCCAGCACAGCCAGGGGGTCACCAGCTCCTACCAGGCTCCCCCAGCACAGCCAGGGGGTCACCAGCTCCTACCAGGCTCCCCCAGCACAGCCAGAGGGTCACCAGCTCCTACCAGGCTCCCCCAGCACAGCAGAGGCCACCCAACACTGCTGGAGAGGGTCAGGGTGCACAGTGCCCTCAGAGGAGGTTGTTCCTTGTCAGGAGCCAGGACATCCCTCTGTCTGTCCTGAGCAGCCAAGACCCTGCCAGGGGGCTCAGAGACCCTGGCACAGAGCCCAGAACACCTGTGGGTTTGATTGTCACCAACCTTGTATGAAGATCAGCAAGCCACAACAGTTTAGGTAGAATAACAGTGAAGTTATCACAGGGTGGAGAAGGAGATTTTGGGGTTTTTGGTATGGGGGTTCAGGGGGCAAGATGGAGGGAACTGGCTGTGCCCAGCCTTTCTCCTTCTTCTTCTTCTTGGCCTCCATCTTCTGCTGTGATGTTTTTAGATTGGTTTAGAGTAGAAGCTCACTGTCTAACACAGGTGATGGGTATTGGAAAGTAATTGCAAATATTGTATAAGTAGTTTTTAGTATGAAGACATAACACTGCCCTGGGGGCAGGCAGAGTGCCTGGAATTGTCCTGCTAGACAGATCTCGGCAGGGTAGGAGGAAGAATTTTATAGATAAGATACAATAAACAACCTTAAGACCAAGAAATGAAGAGCCCTGACTCCTTCTTCAAGCGCCGGGCTGCTCAAAGAGACTTTCAAACTTTTCTCAGGGTCACTCTGACCAGCTGGAGACCCCAACAGCTCCTCAGAGCCATGAGTTGCTCCAGGCTGGCATTGGGAACACAAACCCAGTCACTCACCAGTTTCCTCTGAGCCCGGTGCCACTGCTCCTTGATCTCCTTCCTGCGTTTCTCATGTTCCAGGCGTCTCACCATCAGTGGCTGCGTGGGGAGGGAGGGAGGAACAGCCCCATGATGGCCTGAGCTGAGCACTCCTGCTCTGCCCTCACCAAGATTTTGGGTGGAGAAGCGTCACTGTCACTCCCAGGACAGCTCACAGGCACTGCTTTGTGCCAGGGGTGAAAAATCTACAGTTCTGGATGCAGGATCCCTCTGGACTGAGCTGAGGAAGCAACACCAGGACCTCCAGCCCCAGGAAGGGCCTCCTGTCCCCTCACCTGAAGGAAGGTTTGCTGCTGCAGGGTGGTGGCTGCCTGCACCATGGAGGCCCCGTGCTCCATGTCCTGCTCCAGGGCCAGCAGGTAGATGGACAGGAAAGGCATGCTGGTCTGGGGAGAAGGAAAACACATTTCCCTGAGCCCCAGAACCCGGACTGAGCACAAGGAGATGCATCCTTCAGGGAGGAAAAGCTAGAGGCAAGGTGAGGCTGGTGACTGCTGGCAAAAGCCCCATCCTGAATTTCTCCAGGCAGGGCTCCATGTCCTCCTGAGCTGGGGCACATGGAATGGGCTCTCCAGGGCTGCTGGCTCCCAATCCTGCCTGGCACTGGGGGCTTCAGGGACTTGGGGACTCACCTCCTGGCTGATGGTTTGCTTGCAGCTGTTTGCCATCTTCTGGAGCCCTCTGGCAAACTCTAGCTCTGGAAGGAAAAGGTTGAAAGTGAAAAGACAAAGGAGACACTGGGATTTCCCTGGTGGAACCCGATCTCCTTTTGAAAAATCAATCAGGAACTTGAGGAGTGAGGTTCCCACTGTCCTGGCAGCATCACCCTCCTCCAGGAGGGACCTCAACCTCAACCTCAGCCTGTCCCATGGCTCAGACCTGCTCCAGAAGGGACCCACCTGCTGTCCCCACACTCACCCAGTGCGTTCCTTTTCTCCATGTATCCCATCAGGTCCTTCATGTACTTGGAGATGGTTTTGGCGTACTGGAGGGCAGCGTCCACGCCCCCCTCGCAGCGCTGCAGCATCACATCCACCTCCTCAGCAGCAGGGCGGGCTGTGGAGGGACAAACAGACAAACACCCCATGAGCTCCCATTGCAAACACCCCCAGCCCTGTGCCAGCCCTGTGCCAGCAGCTCTGCTGCCTTTCCCCAGCTGAGCAGTGAACCAGGGCAGCAGCGATGATGAGGAAGGTGCTGCTTCCTGCCCAGACCCCCAAACCCTGCACCCAGCCCCATGTTGCTTACCTGTGGCACAGCTGTCCGTGCCTGAGGGCACTCCATCTCCTCTGGGCCCAGGAATGCCCCCATAGAGGCTCTCCATGGTCTTTGGGAAGTGGGAGAGAAGAGGGATTGGTCAGCCAAGAGGATGGGGAGCAGCTGGAGGGGCTGCCCAGGTGGGTGGGAGCCTGAGCTGCTGGAGCCTTTTTGCCACTGCTGGGAGTCAGCTGTGCCCAGGGGCTAATGAGACTGTCACCCTGCTCTGGGCTCACAGCAGAGCTGAGGGGAGCAGCCAGAGCCCTGCGTGAGCCCCACATGGCATCCAGGACTCCGGGCATCCCTCACCTGGTTCTGGTCGCTGGGTGGAATGGAGAGGATGGTGCTGCTGTCCACCTCCCCCATGAGGAACTCAGACACCCTGTGGGGAGAGGAGCACGGCTGGACTCAGCACAGGGACACGGGCTGGCTGCCCAGACTCCTTTACAAACTGCCAAACACCCCCTGGAGCTGCCCAAACTCCCTTTCCCAAACATCTTTACAAACTCCCAAACATCCCTTGGTTGCTCCAGAGGATGGTTGCCCAAACTCCCTTTCCCAAACTCCCAAACTCCCAAATATCCCTTGGCTTCTCCATGGAATGGCTGCCCAAATTCCCAAACTCCCAAACTTCCAAATACCCCCTGGCTGCTCCAAGGCATGGCTGCCCAAACTTCCAAACTCCCAAACACCCCCTGGAGCTGCCCAAACTCCCTTTCCCAAACATCTTTACAAACTCCCAAACATCCCTTGGTTGCTCCAAAGGATGGCTGCCCAAACTCCCTTTCCCAAACTCCCAAATATCCCTTGGCTGCTCCATGGAATGGCTGCCCAAATTCCCAAACTCCCTTTCCCAAACATCCCTTGACTGCTCCAGGGGATGGTTACCCAAACTCCCTTTCCCAAACTCCTTTACAAACTCCCAAACATCCCCTGGCTGCTCCAGGGCATGGCTGCCCAAACTCCCTTTCCCAAACTCCCAAACCCCCCCTGGCTGCTCCCTGCCCAGCTCCCTCACGTGCTGCTGAAGGACACAGCGATGGTCTCCACAGCCTTCTCGAACTCCCTCTTGTCTGCCTCATTGTTGGATTCATAGTGGAAACCTGGAGGTGAGGAAATGTGACAGCCCTGTTGCCACAAGCGCCCGTCCCTGTCTCAGCAGAAAGACAAACTGCCAGCTCATGCTGGTACCAGGGAGGGTTTGGGGGCTGGGGTGAATCAAGGGAGCAGAGGGAAGGATCATCCCCATGGGCAATGGATTTTTCCTTTTTCCAGCACAGCAGTTTCCCCCTCCTTCTCCTCAGGACTGATATCCCTGACAGCATCCCTTGGCTCGTGTTTCTGTTTATTCCTGTTACTCAGGGCTGCTGGAAAAGTGCTGCTGGACCTGTTCCACTGCCTGCCCTGCCTCATGGCCCCTCCAGACCCCTCTCCAAGCAGGATGAGCTCCTCCAGGAGGGCTCTTGCCCGCAGACAAATGAGGAACCACCACCAGCAGCAGCAGGAACTGGGGCTGACAGCGCTTGGCAGGCTCCCATACCACGGGACAGCAGCAACCAGAGCTGCTGGGCAGGCCTGGCACAGCTCTTGGGGTGGGCAGGGGTCTGCTCCAAGGCCATTCCCTCCCATTCCTATGTGGAACCAGCCCTGCTGCCATCCTGTCCCCTGTGGTTGCTGTTGGGTGACTCGGAAGGTTGTGCCTCAGTTTCCCCAGGTGGGGATCTGTAGCCACGATATTTTCTGAAAAATCCTTTCCTTCAGTCCCCTGTGGCTGCCGCTGGGTGACTCAGAAGGTTGTGCTGTGCCTGTGGTGGGTGACAGCAGCAGGAGGAGGTGCCCAGCTGGGATGTGACCTCCCAGACCCCGCTCCACAAACACGAGAGGCTGCCAGGAGCAGGATCTGATGATTTCAGTGTTTTTCCTGCGGCTGTGCTGCCTGGAAAGCCCCGGGCAGGATCTGGCATTTCTGACACGACATCATCCTTAAAGCTGAACCGCACCAAGAGGCAGACGACGCTTCTTCCCTCTCCACCAGCCCATGGGGCACCTCCACACCCCATAACCCCTTCATGGGCTCCCCAATTCCCTCTGTGGGGCAGCGGGGGGGTGGCTCAGAGCTCCCAGCACCGCTGTCTCACCCTTGACTTTGGAGATGAGGGTCCCAGCGGCCGTCAGGGTCTCCAGGGTGTTGAGCAGAGGGTATTTATTGATGACCTGGCGCAGGATGCGGAGGGTTTCACCCAGGCACTCGTGGGCCAGCGGCCTCTGGGGCTCCTTGGGGTCTGCAAGAGAGGGGGGCTGAGGTGCTGTGTCCTTGTGCCACGTCCCTGCCCTGTGTCCCTGCCCCCTGGTGTCGCAGACATCTTTTATGAAAATCCTCTCCTTAGGATTTTTTCCTCCTGAGAAGCTGGGAGGCCTCAGGAGCAAAATGTAAACATTGATTATCTGCTGCTGTGGAGTGCAACAGGTGCATCTGTGATTGGTCTCGTGTGGTTGTTTCTAATTAATGGCCAATCACAGTCAGCTGTCTCAGACTCTCTGTCCAAGCCACAGACCTTTGTTATCATTCTTTCTTTTTCTATTCTTAGCTAGCCTCCTGATGAAACCTTTTCTTCTATTCTTTTAGTACAGTTTTAATGTAATATATATCATAAAATAATAAATCAAGCCTTCTGAAACGTGGAGTCAGATCCTCATCTCTTCCCTCATCCTCAGACCCCTGTGAACACTGTCACACCCTTGGCATTGCTCTGCATCCCTGTGTCCCTCCCCTGTTTACCTCCCAGCAGGGACCTGCCATCTCCCAGACTATTCAGGCCTCAGGGCTTCCCAGGACTGGCACAGCCACATCCTGCTTGTCCAGCACCTCCCCACATCCTGACCCTGTGTCTCCTGCCCAGCCTGGCACTGGCCAGGGGGGCACTCTGACCTTTGAAGCATTTTTTTCCCCTCCACAGTAACTTTTTGAAGCATTTTTTTCCCCTCCATAGCAACTTTTCCCCTCGAAAGCAGCTTGGGAATTTCCTCCATTTCCTTCCCTCCCTCCTGCCGGATGGACGCTCCCAGGGACAGGATCGGCCTGGTCCAGCCAGGCTTGTTGCACCCCACAGGTTCCCCCCATTCTGTGGGCTCCAGGGGTCTGGCCAGCACCCCCCAGTGCAGGTCTAGGGCTGGTTGGGAAGTTTTGGGATGGGGGATCAGCACCCACTGCCCATCCAGGCACAGACCCCTCCCCAGCTCAGGGTTGGGAAGGGATTTTTGCAAAACCAGCGCTGACAATGCGGTGTCCAACACCCGCAGACCACGGGATTAATACACTCCCTGTGTCCCCTCGGGCAAGGAGAGCCTGCAGCCCACCCAGCCCCTCCTGCTGGCCGCCCTGGTGGGCTGGGGGGCCGTGCCCAGCACCCCGTGGGGCCCTGGCAGGCGGCTGGCACGGCTGCGCTGTAAACAGGAAAACGGGCGGGTGAAAATAGCCCGGGCAGGAAGCGGCGTTATCCCGGCTCTGAGCTGCTCACCCACCACTCACCCACCACTCACCCACCACCGCTGCGCGCTCCCCTGGCCTTCCCGGGGCCTTCTGGCACAGCAGAGACCCCCTACCCACGGGGGGTGTGTGCCAGGGTGGGCACTCACTGAGGGTGGGCACTCACCCCAAGGGTGGGCACTCATGATGGATGGGCACTCACCGAGGGTGGGCACTCATTGATGGATGGGCACTCACCCCAAGGGTGGGCACTCACTGAGGGTGGGCACTCACCAAGGGTGGGCACTCACCAAGGGTGGGCACTCACCCCAAGGGTGGGCACTCACCAAGGGTGGGCACTCACCCCAAGGGTGGGCACTCACCGAGGGTGGGCACTCACCCCAAGGGTGGGCACTCATTGATGGATGGGCACTCACAAGGGATGGGCACTCACTGAGGGATGGGCACTCACTCACCAAAGGTGGACACTCACCCCAAGGGATGGGCACTCATTGATGGATGGGCACTAACCCCAAGGGATGGGCACTCACCCCAAGGGATGGGCACTCACCGAGGGTGGGCACTCATTGATGGATGGGCACTCACCCCAAGGATGGGCACTCATGAGGGATGAGCACTCACTGAGGGTGGGCACTCACCCCAAGGATGGGCACTCACTCACCCCAAGGATGGGCACTCATGAGGGATGGGCACTCACTGAGGGTGGGCACTCACCCCAAGGGATGGGCACTCATTGATGGATGGGCACTCACAAGGGATGGGCACTCACTGAGGGATGGGCGCTCGCTCACCAAGGGTGGGCACTCACTCATCCCAAGGGACGGGCACTCACTCCCTGAGGATGGGCACTCCCTGAGGGCACTCACTCCCTGAGGATGGGCACTCCCTGAGGGCACTCACCATCTCGCAGCACCACGTCCCGCAGCTTCTCCAGGGCCTCGGCGAAGCGCGCCACGTCCGCCAGCAGCTGCGAGATGTCCTCGGGGTCGATGAAGGGACCGTCCCCGCCCTCCATGGGGCTGTAGCACAGCGGGGTCTTGTGGCCCTTGGGCAGGGGGAAGCCGGCGGCGCTGGCATGGCGGCTCAGGCTGGTGGGGCGCTTCAGGGTGCCCACGGCGCCAGGGCTGCTGCTGAGCTTGGCACTGCCCGCGGGCAGCTCCGCCACGCTGCAGCCCGGGGCGTCCAGGCAATCCTTGCGGGAGAGCTCCTGGGGAGCAGGGAGAGCGTGAGGGTGCAGCAGGGTGGAACCCCACACCACCATCCTGGAGAACAAGCTGTTTCCTTGGGGGACTGGGGTTGTGCCTCAGTTTCCCCAGGTAGGGATCTGTAGCCGTGATATTTTCTGAAAAATCCTTTCCTTAGGATTTTTTTTTTTCTCCTGAGAAGCTGTGAGGCCTCAGGAACAAAATGTAAACATTGATTATCTGCTGCTGTGGAATGCAACAGGTGGGTCTGTGATTGGTCTCATGTGGTTGTTTGCAATTAATGGCCAATCTCTGTCCGAGCCACAAACCTTTGTTATCATTCCATTTTTTTCTATTCTTAGCTAGCCTTCTGATGAAATCCTTCCTTCTATTCTTTTAGTATAGTTTTAATATAATATATATCATAAAATAATAAATCAAGCCTTCTGAAACATGGAGTCACATCCTCGTCTCTTCCTCATCCTCAGAGCCCTGTGGACACGGACACAGGGATCCCCTTGGGCACTGTCATGGCACAGGGGGCAGGGTCTGGGCACTCCCCTGGCTGCCCCATCAGTCCCTGCCAGCTCCTCTGGGGCCGTGTTTGTCATGAAATGCACACAGTGACAGCGTTGGTGACACTGCTTGTCTGCCCCAGCACCCACCGTGATGGGGCTGCCCATCCCAGGGGGTTGGGAACCCCAAAAAAGCAAAATGGCAGCAGGATCCGGCCCACATATCTCTTCCTCTTTTTCAGCTGGGTGAGGAGGCAGAGACAGAGACACCTCCCAAACTACTGTTTCCGCTTTACAGGTGTTTTATAGATGGAGGAAGCTCCAAATTTCTAGGGGTAAAATTGCATTTCTAGGGGTAAAATGGCAGCAGGATCCGGCCCACACAGCTCTTCCTCTTTTTCAGCTGTTCCCATACTGGGTAAGGAGACAGAGACAGCGACACCTCCTAAACTATTGTTTAGGCTTTGCAGGTGTTTTACAGATGGAAAAAGCCCCAAATTTCTAGGGGTAAAATTGCATTTCTAGGGGTAAAATCGCACTGAGGAAGGTCTGGTACCCCTCCCTCAGCGTTCAGAGCTGTCATGGCTTGGGAGCCCCACATCCACTGAGAATCCCTGGGCACCGGGAGGGGACCCTGCAGCCCCTCAGCATCTCCCACCGGTGACCCCCAGCACCCGGTCAGACACGGACGTGCCGAGCCCGAGCATCCCCGGCCGGGCGCTGCCGGAAGCGGTTTTGCACCGGGGGAGCCCACACGGGAGCACCGAGAACACGAGGGCGAACGGGGGAGCCCATCCCCACCACAGGGGCTGCAATGAAGCACAGAGACCCCCGCCCCAAAACTCCTTTGGGGGGCCACCCCAGCCCTGTCCCGGGGTTCGAGCAGCGCCGGTGCCTCCCGTCCCTCCCTCCCTCCGGTGCCCCGGTGTACCGTCAGCCTCACGCTGGGCGTGCGGGGCAGCGAGTCCAGGGATCGCTGGCGGTGGTGGGCTCTGCCCGCCGCTGCCGAGGGGCTGTAGCTTTTCCTGCCCGCAGCCCGACCGAGCATCCCGCTGGCTGCCACCCATGGGATGGGGACGGGGATGGGTGTCCCGTGCTGGGGAGCCGCCCAGGGGCTCCGGGGATGGGGATGGGGATGGGGACGGGTGTCCTGTGCTAAGGAGCCGCCCAGGGGCTCCGGGGATGGGGATGGGGATGGGGATGGGTGTCCCGTGCTAGGGAGCCGCCCAGGGGCTCCGGGGATGGGGACGGGGATGGGGATGGGTGTCCCCTGCTAGGGAGCCGCCCAGGGGCTCCGGGCCGCGGTCCGCACGGTGCCAGCCCGGTGTGGCCGCACGCACCGGGAGCGGGGCGCAGGCGCGGGGAGCACCGGGGAGCCCCCGGCGGGCAGCGTTTCCTCCTGGCCCCGCCGGTACCGGGGGGGTTCTCGCACAAAGCGATCAATAAATATCTGGCAGAGCCAAAGCGCCGGGGATGGCCGAGCCTGCGGTGGCCCCGCTGCCATGCCGGGGTCACCAGGCAGGTCTGTGAGTCTGTCTGTCCTTCCCAAAGGCTCGGAGGGAGCCCCCCCATTTCCTCCCTGTCCCTTCCTGCCCTCCCGCCTCCCTCGGCGGCTGCTCCGTCCCCTTCCTCAGGGGCAAAATTCTCCCCCACCGGGGTTTTTCTCATTTCCTCCTCTTCATAAACCTCCTGGAAGCATCCAGGGCTCCACTGCCAAGCTCTGGCTCTACCCCTGGGTGCCCCAAAGCCCCCCACCCTGCCAGGGGGTGACACTCACCGGCAGTGTCTGTGGGACGGGGCTTCCAGCCCGGCTCTTCTTGGAGATGGAAGGGGTTTTTATCAGCTCTCGCTTTTTCCTGGAGAACATCGTTCCCGAGGGGCCGAGGCGCTGCCCGGAGCCCCTCGCTCGGCCCGTTCGTGCCGGTTCCTCACGGTCACATTCGCGGGGAGCAGGGGCAGGAGGGCGCGTGTGACGCCGCCTCGTTTCCTCATCGGCTTCGCAGCCCGACCTGAAACAGGAAAAAGCCGAACGCGCACCCAGGAGCGAGGCCGGGCCCGGGGGCACCCTGGCTGCCCTGCGGGGTCACGGGGGGCAGCGGGAGCCCCGCACTCGTGGGGGTTTGAGGGGGTTTGGGTGCTGCAGTTCGGGGATTACAGACTTGGGGGGAGGGGGGGGTGAGCCCCATTCTGTGGAACCAGTGAGGAACTCCCACCCTCAGCCTGTTTGGGGATGTCCATCCGCCCAGGGATGACAAACTCCATTCCTCTTAAAGCCCCAGGTGCGGGGCTGAGTGGGATGGGGGGCTCTGGGCTCCCATTTGTGGGATACTACCGGCTCTGCCCTTCCGTGAGCTCGGTGTGGGTGCCGGGACCGGCCCTATGGGGTCACAGCTCCTGTCCTCCTGTCCTCCTGTCCTCTGAGCACCCACATCCCACCCGTGACTTTCCCACTCGGGACGGCTGCCAGCCCCTGCGGGCAGTCGGGGGTTTCGCTGTCCCCTTCCCCGCTCTCCTTCATGCCGGGACCTCCCTACCGGGCCGAACCGGGCCGGACCGGGCCGGGCTGTCCCGCGTGGGGACACGGGCACGGCGGAGGGTGGGCCAAGGGGAGCGGGACGCGGTCGGGGATGGGTGGAGGTGCGGGGACGATGGAAAGGGCACGCGTGGCCTGAGTGTGTGCGTGACCGTGGGTGCGCGCAGGAAGGTGCGTGTCAATGTGTGAGTGAGCGAGTGAATGTGTGAGTGGGTGTGCGTGGGTCGGGGGGTGCGTGTGGGGTGTGTGTTGGTGTGTGTTGGTGTGTGTGGGGGTGTTTGGGGGGTGTTTGGGGTGTGTGTGTTGTGTGTGCGCGCACAACGCGTGCCCGTGGGCCAGGGTGCCCACTCCCGTGCATAGGGATGCCCACGCGTGTGTCCGTCTGTCTCTGTGTGTGCGTCCGTCTGTCTCTGTGTGTGTGTCCGTCTCTCTCTGTGTGTGTGTCCGTCTGTGTCTGTGTGTGTGTCCGTCTGTCTCTGTGTGTTTGTACCCTGTGCCCGTGTCCCAGCAGGGACACCTCCAGTTCCAGCCCCGGGTCCCCCCGGCTCCCGGTGCCTCCCGGTGCTCCCCGAGTGACACTATCGGGGTTCGTGACCCTCCCCTCGATCCGTTTTGGATCCTGCCCTTATTTGGACATTTCTCCCTCCAATCAACGCCGGGGGGGGGCCGGGCCCGACCCCGCCCCCGCCCCGCCCGAGCCCGCTCCGGTACCGGCCCCGTTGCCCGCTCCCCTCTCCGGTACCGGCTCCGTTCCCCGCCATGAGCAGCTCGCAGTTCAACAAGGGCCCGTCCTACGGGCTCTCCGCCGAAGTCAGGAACCGGGTGAGCCGCGGTGGGGGCCGGGCGGTGCCGGGACCACCGGGCTCGGGTGAAGCGGGGGCCGGGGGATACCGGGACCACCGAGCATCCCGGTGCTGCTGGGGCGTCCCGGGTGCATCCCGGGCTCTGGAGAGGCGGCGGTTTATCCGGTATGCCCCGGGACTGCAGAGCCGGCCGGCAGCGGAGAAGTTGGGGGATTTCGGGAAGATGGAAATCCGGGGCTGCCCGGGAGGATGCGGAACTGAAGGACTCAGAGGTCTCTGAGGGTTGGGGACACCGAAGCTGAGCTCTCGGTCTCGGGGTGCCCTGAACCTGCCTAGAGGGTCCCAGGGCGTGTTTGGGGACCGCGGTTGGGTCCCTCCCGTGCGGTGGCTCCGCTGTCCCGGGCAAACCGCGGGGATCCCATCCCGTCACTCCCGGGCTGGGGGCATCTCCTCGGTCCTCCGCGGCTCCGGACCAGCTCCACAAAGCTCCTCCACTTTCTGCTTCACTTCCCCGCAGCTCCACATCGCTGCACGGGATGCTCCGACCCTCAGCATCCCCGCGGTTTTCTCCGGGGATGCGGTTTTGGTGCCGGTGGCTTCCCCGGGAGGGGAAGGAGGGATGGGAGCCTCCGGGTGCGCTGTTTGCACCCCTCGGCGGGCAGAAATCGAGCCGCGGTCACCCCAGGGCTGGTGGCCGGTGGTTTGAGTGTGTTCTGCTCCAGGGCAGGCAGGAGAAGGGACAAGCGGTGGCGGGATGGGATGTGGTGGCTCCTTACGGGAATTCGGGATTTGCATTTCGTAACGGGAGCAGGGCTGGGATGAGCCCCGGCCTGCCCGGGGCTGGGCTGCCCCAGCTGAGAGGGTGACACGCACCGGGGCCTCGGTGCTTCGTGTTGATTCAGCAAGACGTGAGCCAGTCCGACTGCCGCGGTGTGTGTGATGGAGGTGACATCACCCACTGGGAACCAGTCGGACCAGGGACATGCTCCCAGCCTGTGGGAGCCCTGCTCCACTGTGGACTCCCCGTGCCCTGGGAAATCCTCAGGCTGGCCGTGGGGAGGGAAGAGGAACTGGCTCCAGCTGCTCACACTCCAGACAATCCGCGGGTGGAACTCTAGAGTCCCCCAGGCAGGACACATGTGGTGTCATGAGGGTGATCTGCATGGCTCCAGCTTCCATTTGGAGCTGGAGTGTCCCAGCTGTGCCCATCCCAGTGTCCCCCTGTGTCCAGGATCCCCAGGAACTCATGGCACATAACAGGACCACGATGGGTGGGAGGTTGGTGGATGCTCTGGGGCCACCCCCAGGTGCCAGCTGAGCACCAGAGGGGCTGTGCTGGGGCAGGACAGCACTCTGGCTTTCCAGGCCCTTCCCTCCCTAGGCCAGGAGAACTTTCCCTTCCCTTGTGGGTCAGAGGCTGTGATGACAGAGATGCTGCTGGCCCTGGCAGCTGGTCTGCATTTGGGAGGAGACGTCCACATTCCTGGCATAGCCGCGGTGAGGGAGGAATCTGTGCTGGAGGCTGGGCCTCGCCAGAAGGGAAAGGGAGAGCATCTCGTGGCCAGAACCCCTGGGGCTCACAGCTGAGCTCCCACCAGACCCTGGGGCTCACAGCTGAGCTCCCACCACATCCTGGAGCTCACAACTGAGCTCCCACCACACCTTGGGGCTCACAGCTGAGCTCCCACCACACCTTGGGGCTCACAGCTGAGCTCCCACCAGACCCTGGGGCTCACAGCTGAGCTCCCACCACACCTTGGGGCTCACAGCTGAGCTCCCACCACACCTTGGGGCTCACAGCTGAGCTCCCACCACACCCTGGGGCTCACAGCTGAGCTCCCACCACACCCCTGGAGCTCACAGCTGAGCTCCCATGGGCTCCAGCAAACAGCAGAGACAAATCCAGGGGTTCACTCCCCCCTAACCCCATGGGCAGCCCCTTCTCATGCTGTTGGAATGGTTCACAAGCTGCTGTGTGTGCTGGCAGCATCACCCTCATGCTCCTGTCCCTGCTGCCATACCAGGGAGGGGGGGAATGTCCCCATGAGGGGTTTGGGGTGCACATGGGGCCCTGCCTGAGCTGTCCCCTCACTGTCCCCCAGCTTGCCCAGAAGTATGATCCACAGAAGGAGGCTGAGCTGCGGACGTGGATCGAGAGCGTGACAGGAAAACAGATTGGACCTGACTTCCAGAAGGGGCTCAAGGACGGGGTGATCCTCTGCGAGTGAGTCCTGGGGGGTCCCTGAGCACGGCCCCCAGCCCCTGCTGCTCCAGCTGGGAGGAGATGGGGGTACCAAGGAGCCTCACCAGCCCTTGTGGTGGGAAGGGCGGGCTGGATGTGTGCCAGAGCCACCCCCAGGGCTTCTGTGTCTGGGGAGAGCCCTGAGGACAAACAGGGATCTGGAGGGGGAAATTTGCCCCACATGAAGGAGGCCTGGGCAGGACCTTCCCAAAAGGAGCCTTTGCCCTGCAGCTCCTTGAGGTTTTTCCTGCCACAGCCTCATTCATGTCCCCCTGCCTCCCTCCAGGCTCATGAACAAGCTGCAGCCCAACTCGGTGAGGAAGATCAACCGCTCGGCTCAGAACTGGCACCAGGTAGGTGCAGCTCTGCTGCCACCTCTCTGCTGTTCCTCTGCCATGGCCCTCCAGGGCTCACCCCTCTGCCTCTCCCCAGCTCGAGAACTTCTCCAACTTCATCAAGGCCATGGCCAGCTATGGCATGAACCCCGTGGACCTCTTTGAAGCCAACGACCTTTTTGAGAGCGGGAACCTGACGCAGGTGCAGGTGTCGCTGCTGGCGCTGGCGGGAATGGTGAGCACAGAGGGAGGATGAGCACTTTGGGACCCCGAGTTTGGGGTGATGCCTGTGGGATCCCACAGCTCCCCCTGCCTGGAGAGTGGGTGGGGGGGGGTTTGGGACCCTTCCTCACAGCCACTCCTGGCAGGCCAAGACGAAGGGGCTGCAGAGCGGGGTGGACATCGGCGTGAAGTACTCGGAGAAGCAGCAGAGGAATTTTGATGAGGCCAAGATGAAGGCTGGGCAGTGTGTGATCGGGCTGCAGGTGAGCTGCCATGGCTGGGATCTGGGCAAAGGGTGGCCAGGGTTCTGAATTCTGTCAGATTCTCAGCATTGTCACAGCTCCAGGCATTGCTGGAGCGACCTAAGGCATGAGGGGCCTCAAGTGTTCCTGGGATCTGGGACCATCTTGGCTCTGTGTCCAGCGTGAGATGGGTTAGGGAGCATGAGATGGGTTAGGGAGCACTGGCTGTGTTCCCCAGGCTGGGGATGGGGACAGGGGGAGAGGGGACATATATGGGGCACCATGGATGGGGGAACATGAGATGGGTTAGGGAGCATGAGATGGGTTAGGGAGCACTGGCTGTGCTCCCCAGGCTGGGGATGGGGACAGGGGGAGAGGGGACATATATGGGGCACCATGGATGGGGGAACATGAGATGGGTTAGGGAGCATGAGATGGGTTAGGGAGCACTGGCTGTGCTCCCCAGGCTGGGGATGGGGACAGGGGGAGAAGGGGCACATGTGGGGCACCATGGAGCATGAGATGGGTTAGGGAGCACTGGCTGTGCTCCCCAGGCTGGGGATGGGGACAAGGGGAGAAGGGGCACATGTGGGGCACCATGGATGGGGGAACATGAGATGGGTTAGGGAGCACTGGTTGTGCTCCCCAGGCTGGGAGGGATAGGGACAGGGGGAGAAGGGACACGTGTGGGGCAGCACACGTTCCTCACCAGCCCCCCTTTTCAGATGGGCACAAACAAGTGTGCCAGCCAGTCTGGCATGACTGCCTATGGCACCCGGAGGCACCTCTACGACCCCAAAAATCAGATCCTGCCACCCATGGACCACTCCACCATCAGCCTCCAGATGGGCACCAACAAGTGTGCCAGCCAGGTGAGCCCCCCACACCGGGCTGGGGAGGGATGGGTGGCCACAGCTGAGCCCTGCTCCATCCTGTCCTTCCTTCCAGGTGGGCATGACAGCTCCGGGCACCAGGAGACACATCTACGATTCCAAGCTGGGCACAGAGAAGTGTGACAACTCCTCCATGTCGCTGCAGATGGGCTCCAACCAGGGTGCCAACCAGAGCGGGCAGGTCTTTGGGCTCGGCCGCCAGATCTACGACCCCAAGTACTGCCCCCAGGGCAGCCAGGGCGAGGTGGCCAACGCGGCCGGGGAGCAGAGCGGGGACCCGCCCGGGTACCGCTACTACCGGGAGGAGGAGGAGAGATACTGAGCGGGATGGCTCCGCCCCAGCCGCACCATCTCACCAACAGCCACATTCCAGCCTCCACTTTCATCATTCCCTCTTTTCAAACTCTTTTTTTTTTTTTTTTTTTTTTAAACTTTGGAAATGGATCTATTTTTCTGAGCGAGGAAATAAAGGACCCTGTTTGTAGAGAGGTGCCCAGGCGATTCCCCCCAGGAGCTGCAAGCAGGATGGTGGCAGATGTTCCAGCAGCTGGGGGAGGACAGTGTCACCTCTCACACACCCCTGGGATGGCCCTGGATCCCTCAGCAAGGAGCAGGAGAGGCTGTCCCTGGTGCTGCTGCTCGTCCTGTGCTGCAGGAGCCTCCTCAGCCCTGTGGAGGAGAGGGACTGGGGGCACGGGGGAAGCACATCTGGGAGAGACCTCGGGATTGTGAGTGTTTGTGGGTGGATGTGTGTGTGCGCGCAGTTTTGTGCTCTCTAAATGCTGGAAATGCCCTTTTTGCAGAACTCGTAGAGACCAAGTTTTCCAGGCCACGGTGATGGCTGCAGGGCTGGGCCGGGAGCTGGCACAGCTGGCACACCCAGCACTGCAGCAACCTGATATCCCAGGCTGGAGCCAAGGCTGACTCCAACGCCTGCATCCCGCACCGGGGCGGTGCCCTGCCCATCCACATCTCCCCTCCCGTGTGGTTTTAAAGTGGACGCTCTCAGACTGAAACCATTTATTTGAAAAAAAAAAACAACAAAAAAAAAAAAAAGAAAAGACAAACCTTTCAACACAAACGGGAGCTGGTCTGAGCTGCAGGCGCCTCCTCCAGCCCCAGGCAGGTCTCTCTGTGCCTGGGGGGCTGCAGACCTGGCTGAAATCCCCGATGCTGGGTGGGGGGAGAGGGAGCTGGGAAGGGGCTGCGGGGTTAAGAGATGTGCAGCTGATTAATGAGTGATTAACAATGCTAACGGGGTGGGACTGGATGTGCCTGTCTGGGAAGGCATCCCCCTTTTTTGGGTGAAATGTTGTGTTTTGAAGAGCCGTGCTGCCCCGTGGGGCTCCCAAGGGTGGGGTGGGGTGGGGTGGGATGGGGTGGGATGGGGTGGGATCCATGGGATGGGGTGGGGCAGGATGGGATGGGGTGGGATGGGTGGGATCCATGGGAGGGAATGGGGTGGAATGGGGTAGGATGGGATGGGGTCCATGGGATGGTATAGGACAGGATTCATGAGGTAGGATGGGGTAGGATGGGATGGGATCAGTGGGATGGCATCCATGGGATGAGATAGGACAGGATTCATGCGATGGGATGGGATCAGTGGGATGGGATAGGACAGGATTAATGGGGATGGGATCCATGGGATGGGATGTGATCTGTGAGATGGGATGGGATGGGATGGGTGGGATGGGGTAGGATGGGATGGGATCAGTGGGATGGGATCCATGGGATGAGATAGGACAGGATTCATGCGATGGGATGGGATCAGTGGGATGGGATAGGACAGGATTCATGCGATGGGATGGGATCAGTGGGATGGGATGGGATCAGTGGGATGGGATAGGACAGGATTAATGGGGATGGGATGGGATCCATGGGATGGGATAGGATGAGATGGGATCCATGGCATGGCATGGCATGGCATGGGGCGGGATGGGGGCGGGATTCCCACTCCCCGCCCCCCTTTGCCGTGCCTGCCCCTTTAAGAGCCCGTGACGTCACGCCCACGGCTACTCTGTAGCGCGGGGAGGGGCGGGGCCCGCGCGCGCCCGGCGGATTCGCGGGGTCTCTTAAAGAGGCCGCGCAGCAGCTTCAGGTAACGGGGGTCCCGGGCCGGGGGCTGCGAGGGGCGACGCGAGAGGCGAGGCCGTGTCCCGGCCGCTGCTCCCGGCCGGATGCGTCCCCCCAGCGTCCCCCGAGCTCTTAGTGCCACCCCGCCCCCCCCCAGGCTATCCCCGTGTCCCCATCGCAGCCCCGAACTGTCCCCATGTCCCCCATAGCCTGTCCCCATCGTTCCTTCGTGCTGTCCCCATGCTCCCCCTGGGTTACCCGTGTCTCCCCTGGGCTGTCCCCACATCCTGCCGGTGACTCCGCACCCCGCCCAGAGCGGGGCTCCGTGCGGCCGAACCGGGCTGGGGGACGCGGGCTTGGAGGGCACCGGGAGCTGCGGTTGCTCCGGCGGTTGCCGAGTTCCGCCGAGCTCCCCGGTGCAGCGATGCGGCGTGTTCGTCCTCGTGTGATGAGTGAGCAGATTCCCACGCGGGTCCCCCGGGAGGATCCAGGGATTCTCTGGTTGTTTTGTCCCGAAACGAGCCGCCCTCCCCGCGGGGCTGGGGCTCCCCCGCACCGGCAGTTCCGCTCCGGTTCCAGCGGATGGGGACACTCGGACACCTCTGTCGCCCCGTGTCACCCCCGCCCCGCAGCTCCTTCTTCCTCTCCGTGTCACCCCAGCTGACCCCGGTGCATCCCTAGAGGAATCTACCCCCGGACCCACTCGTGTCGGGCCCCGCAGGCGGATTAGGCGGATTTCCCAGCCGGGATCCTAATCCCGCTGCCCCGTGCCCGTTTATCCCGCCTGCTCCCGGGACCCGGCTTAGCCCCGGGCGCGGGCGGGCGGCGGCAGCGCGGGGCGCCGGTGAGTGCGCGGCCCCGGGGCAAAGCGAGGGGCAAATCCGGGGCTCCCGGTGGCCGGGGAGCCGCCCCGGAGCTCGGTTCTCCCCGGGGCGTGGGCGGGTGCAGCGGGCGGAACGCGGCGGGTTGGGTCGTGCCACCGCCGCCGCCACCGGGCTCGTCACGGAGCCGCCTTGGCAGAGCTTTGCTGCCGGGCCCCGGAGCTGCTGGCGCCGCTCCAGGGGTGGGTGAATTCCCGGGAACTCGGCAGAGAGGGATGCGGGTGTCCGAGCTCGCCCTCGAGCCCGCTGCACCGGGGCAATCCCGCTCCTGGGCTGATGAGAGCCCCACCCGCATCCCTCTCACGGGGAAACTGAGGCACGGGCAGGTCTCAGCCTCTCCCAGGCTGCCCAGCTCGTTGCTGGGGTGCCGGCATGGGCAGCGAATCGTGCTCCTGGCTCCCGGACAGAGCTCATGCCCTATTCTGCTGCTTTTGGTTTAGGAAAGAATGTGATTTGAGCCTTTAGCTCCGCAAAGGAGCTTTGCTGCCGGAATGCCGTCCGGCTGCTGCCGGCCCCGGAGCTCAGCGCTGTGCCCGGCACCGTGCCCGGGCTGTGATATGCCCCGAAGCAGAAGGAGGTGAGAACGCCCGATCGTCACCCCCAGCTCGGGGCTGCCCCCCTGCTCTCAGCCGGACCGAGCGATGGCCGTGGGCACCCAGCTGGGGCTGCTGCTCTGGAAGAACTTCACCTACCGCCGGCGGCAGCGGGTGAGTGCGCGATCGGGGTGGGGCAACCCCGAGCCGCTGGTGCCTGGCAGAGCCCTGGACGCTGATGGGCACCGGGAGCCCATCAGCCTCGCGTCTCCCCCAGATCCAGCTGGCGATCGAGATCCTGTGGCCCCTCTTCCTCTTCCTTATCTTGATCTCAGTGCGGCGATCCCACCCGCCCTTCAAGCAGCATGAGTGTGAGTGTCCCTGAGCCAGCCGAGCCCCCTCTGTGTGCCCTTCGGGGTGACACCGGGGTGACAAACACGGGAGGCGGTCACAGGGTGCTCGGGTGTGTGTGTGTGTGGGGTCCCGCAGTGCCCCCCTGAACCTGCCTCCCTCTCCCTCAGGCCACTTTCCCAACAAGGCGCTGCCCTCTGCGGGGACCCTGCCCTGGCTGCAGGGCATCATCTGCAACATGAACAACCCGTGCTTCCGACACCCCACGGCGGGAGAGGCCCCGGGCGTGGTGGGCAACTTCGATGGCTCCATGTGAGCGGCGGGGCTGGCGAGTTGCGGGGCACAGCGGGGCTGGGCGGGGGTCTCACTGTCGCCTGTCCCGTGTCGCAGCGTGTCCCGGCTCCTGAGCGAAGCCCGGCAGCTCCTGCACCGCGGGCACGGCCGGCGCCTCCTGAGCAGCTTCGCCCGGCTCCTGCCCGCCCTGCGCCGGCTCCGGGACAGCGGCAACCAGCGGAGGGGTGAGCACCGGGAGCGGGGGGTGCCGGGGGTGCCAGAGCCCTTGTGTGACCGCTGCTCCCCCAGCTCTGCCGGTGAGGGAATACTTGAGAGAGGACGAGACTTTCTCCCGGTTCCTGCGGGCCAACACATCGCTGCCCCCGGCGCTGGTGGATGAGCTGATGGGGGCTCGGCTCAGCCCCCGCATCGTGAGTGTCCCGCGGTGCCCGCTCCCGGTGCCCGCTCCCGGTGTTCACTCCTGGTGCCCATTCCCGGTGTTCATTCCCCGTGCCCGCTCCCCGTGCCCGCTCCCAGTGCCCATTCCCGGTGTTCACTCCTGGTGCCCATTCCGGGTGTTCATTCCCCGTGCCCACTCCCAGTGCCCACTCCCGGTGCCCATTCCCGGTGTTCACTCCCGGTGCCCCCTCCCGGTGCCAACTCCCGGTGCCCGCTCCCGATGCCTGCTCCCAGTGTTCACTCCCGGTGCCACTCCCGATGTTCACTCCCGGTGCCCCCTCCCAGTGCCAACTCCCGATGTTCACTCCTGGTGCCCACTCCTGGTGCCACTCCCGATGTTCACTCCTGGTGCCCACTCCTGGTGCCACTCCCGATGTTCACTCCCGGTGCCCACTCCCGGTGCCCACTCCCAGTATTCACTCCCGGTGCCCACTCCCGATGTTCACTACCGGTGCCCACTCCCGATGCCCGCTCCCGGTGTTCACTACCGGTGCCCCCTCCCGGTGCCCACTCCCGATGCCCGCTCCCGGTGTTCACTCCCGCTGCCACTCCCGATGTTCGCTCCCAGTGCCCGCTCCCTGTGCCCACTCCCGGTGCCCACTCCCAGTATTCACTCCCGGTGCCCCCTCCTGGTACCAACTCCCGATGTTCACTACCGGTGCCCACTCCCGATGCCCGCTCCCGGTGTTCACTACTGGTGCCCCCTCCCGGTGCCCACTCCCGATGCCCACTCCCGGTGCCCCCATCCTGACTGCCCCTCTCCTTCCAGTTCTCCTTGGCGAGCCTTCGCCTCCCGCTGAAGGTCCTGGTCTGCAACGCCTCGGTGCTGGGGGGATTCCTGGCGGGCAGCGACGCCGACTCCACCCGGAGCCTGCAGCAAGAGCTCTGCGCGCTGCCCAGCTCCCAGCTCCGTGCCATGGAGGGCTCCTTCCTCGCCCAGATGGACTTCCCACGGCTCCTGGCGGTGAGCCCCCAGCGCGGCCGGGTGCTGGGAGGAGGCGGCAGAGACCCCTGGCCTCCCCTGACCCTTCTCATGCCCCTTGTAGGAGCAGCTGAGCTCAGAGCTGGGCGGAATCGCTGGCACTGTGGAAGCTTTGGGCAGCTTCCTGCGGGATGCAGCATCCCTGGTGGAGGAGGTACGGCCCTCATTCCCCTGCCCATCCCACCGTGTCCCTGTCCCCCACTGCCCCTCTCCACTCTCACCCCACTCTCCGCAGGTCTCCTCCATGCCCAGCCTGGCTGAGCTGCGTCAGGAGATTGTGGGGCTGAGGGCCCCCAACAGCAGCACGGGTGCCTTCAGGGCCCTGTCCCGCATCGCCTGTGGCCACCCCGAGGGCGGGGGGCTCAGGATCCCCTCCCTCAACTGGTACGAGGACAACGATGTCAAAGCCTTCCTGGACAGGAACAGCTCAGAGCACAGACCCGTGGCCTCGGGCAGCACCAGTGAGTGTGGGGGGCTCAGCCAGGGGCTGTGGGGGGCTGCTGGTGGTGGGGGGCTGCTGGTGAGGGCTCAGCTCTGCACCCCCAGGTCCCTTCTGCAGGGAGCTGCTGCGCAGCCTGGAGTCCAGCCCCCTGTCACAGATCTTCTGGAGGGGGATCAAGCCCCTCTTTGTGGGGAAGATCCTGTACACCCCCCCTGGGCCTGGCCCCGACAGCGTCATGGCTGAGGTGAGTGGGGGCTGTGGGGGGCTGCAGGGGTTTGGGGGGGTCTCATCCTGAACCTGCCTCATCTTCCTCACTCAGGTGAACCGAACCTTCCGGGAGCTGGCCGTGCTGGGGGAGCTGGGGGGTGCCTGGCAGGAGCTGGGACCCCGAATCTACACCCTCCTCAACAGCAGCCTGGAGATGCAGGTGCTCCAGGTGTGTGAGCCCGGACTCCTGCCGTTGCTGTGGGGTGCAGGATGGGCTGTGCTGGGGTGCAGTGAGTGGGGTGGGATGCAGCTGCAGCAGGGTGGGCTGCATGGCCTCCCATACCCTGCTGCTTTGCAGGAGCTGCTGCTGGCCCCCAGCACAGCCCAGATCCTGGATGGGTTCCTCAATGGCACCTCCTGGAAGCTGCCAGAGCTGGTCACATTCCTGACGGGGCCAGCAGGGGGACCAGGCCTCACCTGGCACCGGGTGTACGCTGATGTGGACGCAGTGCTGAGCACGCTGTCGCAGTTCATGGAGGTTTGTGTCACCCTGCCGTGGAGGGCTGGCCCCTCGCACCACCCGTGCCCGCTGAGCCCACCTGCCCTCCCTCCCACAGTGTGTCTGCCTGGACAAGATCGAGGCAGTGGCCACCGAGGAGCAGCTGGTAGCCCGAGCCCTGGAGCTGCTGGAGGAGCAGCAGTTTTGGGCAGCAGTGGTCTTCCAGCCCCCCATCAATGCCACAGCCCCCGGGCTGCCACCCCACGTCCGCTACAAGATCCGCATGGACATCGACGACGTCACGAGGACCAACAAGATCAAGGACAGGTTGGGGGACGCTGTTTGTCTCCATGGCCACCCTGTGCTGCTTGCCAGGAGATCCCTGGTTGCCAGCACCGTGCTCTGCCCCCAGGTTTTGGGACCCAGGCCCTGCTGCTGACCCCTTCAGTGACCTGCGCTACGTCTGGGGGGGCTTCGTGTACATCCAGGACCTGGTGGAGCAGGCGGTGGTGAGGGTGCACACTGGGGCTGCCCCACGGACCGGGATCTACGTCCAGCAGATGCCCTACCCCTGCTACGTGGATGATGTGTGAGTAGAAGGGCAGCCCCAGACCCTTTGGGGACAGTTGGGTGATCATCCCCCTGCTGCAGCATCACTGCACCAGGGAGGTGGCACAGGGCTGGTCATGGCCTGGTGTCCCTGGTGCAAGAGAGGAGTGTGGAGCTAAGGGTGGAATGTCTGGTGGCATCTCCCCAGGTTCTTGAGGGTCCTGAACCGCTCGCTGCCTCTCTTCATGACTCTGGCCTGGATCTACTCCGTGGCCATGATCATCAAGGGGGTGGTGCACGAGAAGGAGACGCGTCTCAAGGAGACCATGAAGACCATGGGGCTGAGCAGCGGGATCCTCTGGCTCAGCTGGTTCCTCAGCAGCTTCATCCCCTTCCTCCTCAGCTCTGCCCTCCTCGTCCTCATCCTCAAGGCAGGTTGCAGGTCTCAGGGGACAGCATGGGTGACCCAGGGAACATCAGGGCTGGGAGATCCACAGGCTCCAACCTGCCTCCATCCACAGCTGGGAAACATCCTGCCCTACAGCGACCCAGCAGTCATCTTCCTCTTCCTCGGCACCTTCTCAGTGGCCACCATCAGCCAGTGCTTCCTCATCAGCACCTTCTTCCCCCGTGCCAACCTGGCCTCGGCGTGTGGTGGCATCATTTACTTCTCTCTGTACCTGCCCTACGTGCTGTGCGTGGCCTGGCGTGACTACATCACCTTCCCCCTCCGTGTCCTTGTGGTGAGCTGGGGGCTGCCCCTGCTGCTCTGGGTTTGCCCCCATGCCAGGCTTCGCCCTCACTGCCTTTCTGGCTGTCCTCAGAGCCTGCTGTCCCCCGTGGCCTTTGGTTTTGGCTGTGATTACTTCTCCCTCTACGAGGAGCAAGGGGTGGGCATCCAGTGGCACAACCTGGCTGCCAGCCCCGTGCCAGGAGACCCATACAGCTTTGCTGCAGCCATGGGGCTGCTGCTGCTGGATGCTGTCCTTTATGGATTGGCCACCTGGTACATCGAGGGTGTCTTCCCAGGTGAGTGCAGCCCCCCTGAGCCCCAGCTGCCGCTCAGCCCTGGCCCAGTTAACCCCTTCTGCTGCAGGTCAGTACGGGATCCCGAAACCCTGGAATTTCCCCTTCCTGAAGAGCTACTGGTTTGGGGAGTCATCCTCATCTGGGCACTCCCTGTACCACAGCAGCTCCCACTCTGCACCCCAAGGTGAGTCCCTGCCCACCCTGCAGCTGCGTGGCTGAGGGCAGTGGCCATGGAGCCCTCCAGCCCAGGCTGTCACCCCAGAGGAGGGCCCTGCACCCCATAGCAAGGGGACATCTCTGGGGACAGGGCTGGGGACAACTTTGGGGAAATCTTTGGGGACAGGGCTGGTGCTTTGGGAACAGAGTTGCTGGGGTGTTTTGGGGTCACTGCTGGGGAGGTTTTGGGGTCATTGCTGGGGAGGTTTTGGGGTCAGTGACAAGGGGGTTTTGGGGTCACTGACAAGGGGGTTTTGGGGTCACTGCCAAGGGGGTTCTGGGGTTGCTGTCGGGGAGGTTTGGGGTTGCTGCCAAAGGGGTCCTGGCCAGGGATGTGACCCCTTGGTGGCTTCCAGTGCTGGTGGAGGAGCCACCTGCTGATCTCCAGCCCGGCGTCTCCATCCGCGACCTGGTGAAGGTCTATGGCAGCAGCGGCCATGCAGCCGTCAACGGGCTGAGCCTGGACTTCTACGAGGGGCAGATCACATCCTTCCTGGGCCACAACGGCGCTGGAAAGACCACCACCATGTGAGCCACCCCAGAGGGGCTGCGTGGCCATGGCTGGGGACAGGAGCTGAGCCTGACTGTGTCCCCACACAGGACAGGGTGCCCTGGCCCAAGCCTTGCTGCCCCTGTGCTCCATTACCCGCTTTTCTCACCCCTTCCAGGTCCATCCTCACTGGCCTCCTGCCCCCTACCTCGGGCACTGCCTACATCCTGGGCTGGGACATCCGCTCCGACATCGACAGCATCCGCAAATCCATGGGGATGTGTCCCCAGCACAACGTGCTCTTCGACATGTAGGCGTGGCTGGGGCGGTGTGGGCAGTGATGCTGGGCTGTCCCCTCAATCCCTGTGCCAGGTCGTGGAATTTGGGGTTTATTGCAAAGGGTCTGGGTGCAGGGCCCTGCTGGGAGCTGCCAGGCACAGCTCGGAGAAGAGAGAGGATGAGAGGGTAAGAGAGTAAAAGGAGTAAGAGGGCTAAGAGACAAGAGCTAAGAGAGTGAGGTTCCCGTTACAATACCATAAATCTTCTTCTGTGTTGAATATTCTGATTCTCACTAACCAATCTAGTACAATATACAAATCCTATAGCATTTCCATACGGCCTATAAGAATCATTACATTACCATACTGTGCTACATTTTAAACCCTAAAAACTCCTCTTTGGGCCCCTTCTGCCAAGCTGTAGGGTCTGCTCTGACCCTTGGGCCTGTCTGCAAGCAGAGGGTGTTGTTCCATCAAAAGGGGATTACCTTCAGCCAGCCACACCGTTGTTTTCCCGTTGTTCAGTAACTGAGAGATCTCAAATCTTGCTTTCATTTCAACCTCCCTTATAGCTTCTATATTCTCCAAATCTCTTGCCAGACAATCGTATTTATCAGGCTTTCCTGTTTCATCTCCCCCAACACCCCTCACCTTGCCTTTCCCCCCTGTCCCCCCAGCCTGACGGTGGAGGAGCACGTCTGGTTCTACGGGCGGCTGAAGGGGCTCTCGGAGCAGCAGGTGCAGGAGGAGATGGAGCAGCTGCTCCAGGACACGGGGCTGCCCCAAAAGCGCCGGGAGCAGACCAGGAACCTCTCTGGTGCGTGCAGAGCTCGGCCTGGGTGCCTGGCAGGGCCTCCATGGCCCGGAGCCCCCACAACGCCGTCCCTCTTGCAGGCGGGATGCAGAGGAAGCTCTCGGTGGCCATCGCCTTCGTGGGCGGCTCCCGCGTGGTGATCCTGGACGAGCCCACGGCCGGCGTGGATCCCTTCTCCCGCCGCAGCATCTGGGAGCTGCTGCTCAAGTACCGCAAAGGTGGGAGCCTCAAATCTGACCGGGCAAGGGGGGATATTTACAGGCACGGACAAAACGGGGCTGCTGGGAAAGCGCTTCGAGCTGTTTAATTTTCAGCATCAGTCTCATTACGTGGTTATGACAGTGGGAAGGTGCTAGCAGCTCACAATTTAGGCGGTAGGCGAAAAAATGTAATGTTACAACTTGCTTTATAAGCTTCTTGACCGATCACACGAAGCAAAAGCACATTGACAGTATTTATATCTGTATAGTATATATTCTATATTGATAGTAGTTCTATCCAATCACCATAAGCACAGGTACCTTTGGTTAAACAATGCTTACTTATTTCGAATACAACACCCACTTGTAAGCCTCAATGCACAGAGCTCTATTATTAAGCTTTAACCCTCCTAATATCTTGCTAGATAAACTTTCTGCAGCTTAGAGAGCTATTCAGACAAGCATTAGAACACAGGCCATTGTTCTATTTGCTCTTGCCTTTTCTACAGTTTCAATAATTTTTCTTCTGACCTATCTCATGGCTGCTGCTTAGCTCTGATCACAGTTTTGCTGTATCTGAGGCCTGCCTTTTGCAGCTTTCCTAAAAATTAGAAATTTTATGGATTCCCACACAAATTCGCCCTCTGAGCCCCCCCAGCCTGGGGACAACCTGCAATGGGGGGGGGTCCAGCAAAGTGCTCAAGCCTGTTCCTGGTCGCCAGGTCGCACCATCATCCTGTCCACCCACTACATGGACGAGGCGGAGCTGCTGGGGGACCGCACTGCCATCATCTCCCAGGGCCGGCTCTGCTGCTGTGGGTCCCCCCTCTTCCTCAAGGCCAGGCTTGGCACGGGGTACCACCTCACCCTGGTGAAGCGGGACAGGAGTGGGACAGGCGGCAGCACCGGCACCGTCCCCGGCGTCACCAAAAAGGTGGGAGCCTGATGGTCGTCCCCCAGAGGGCAGCCCAACACACTGCTGCTCTCAAGGTGAAGAAAAAAGGAAGTTTATTTTCTGACTCCGACATTTATCGATTTTTCGAAAGTGCCAGTGGATTGGAAGGTGACAGTGCCACCTCTCCAGTGACACTGGACGAACCAACAGCCCATCAGATTTCTGCTCCGTGAAAGAGTGCAAAATAATGAGTTATTTACAGGAAGTGTGTGAGAAGGTTTGCTGCAAGAATATAAACATCAGAAGGCTTAGAAAATACGTAAAAAATCAGGGCGACACCCCCAGGGCACTGGCACAGATGTGAGGTGCCCCCATGTTGCTATAGGACATGAAACAACACACAGCTGCTCTCAAGGTGAAAAAAAGGGAACTTTATTTTCTGACTCCAACGTTTATAGATTTTTCAAAAGTGCCAGTGGATTGGAAGGTGACAGTGCCACCTCTCCAGTGACACTGGACAAACCAACAGTCCATCAGATTTCTCCTCCTCCTCACAAAAGAATGCAAAGCATTCTCAAATGTTAAATAAGTTAATAATAATTCTAATAAGTTAAATAATAATTCTGAATAAGTTGTTTACAGGAAGTGTGCGAGAAAGTTTGCCACAAGAACGTAAACATCGGGAGGCTTAGAAAATCTTAAAAAATCAGGGTGGCACCAGTATCTCCTGGGTACTGGGAGGCACTGGGAGCCAGGTGCTGCTGTGGGGTGCCAGCCTCCAGCCCCCCCTTTCCTGCAGGATGGCAGTGACTCAGAGCACAGCAGTGACACCGGCCTGGGCAGCGAGCGGGGCAGCGATGCCAGCACCGTGGGTGAGTGTTTTGTCCCCTCAATGTCACCCCCCAGCTGCTCCCCCAAACATCCCCCATCAGCCAGGGGGGCTGGGCGTGCATGTGCCCCCTCTCCCCCTTTCCCTGGAGGTGCACAAGGGGGTCTCCATCCCCTCCATCTCCCCTGGGGACCCTCAGGCTGGGCACACGGAGCTGTGGCCAGCTGTGCCAGCTGTGCCAGCGGCTCCTTCCCCTGAGGTTCCCAGCCCTCCCCATCCCTCCAGATGTGGCCCAGCTGTCGGCGCTGATCCAGAAGCTGGTCCCTGGCTCCAGGCTGGTGGAGGACATCGGGCACGAGGTGCTGTTTGTCCTGCCCTACAGCGGGGCCAGGGATGGGGCCTTTGGGGAGCTGTTCCGCGAGCTGGACGCGCGCCTGGCCGAGCTGGGGGTCTCCAGCTACGGCATCTCTGACACCACCCTGGAGGAGGTACCAGGGGGGGCTGTGCTCAAGGGGCTCCTGGGGTACCTGTGAGCAGAGGGTTTCCCTCTCTGGTGGTGTGTTTTTAACACCAAGCCTCCAACACCCCCAGATATTCCTGAAGGTGGCTGAGGACGCAGCACTGGATGATGGCACCGCAGGTAAAACCTCTCGGTGCTGGCTGGAGCTGAGCTCGGGGGTGCAGGGGGTTTGGGGAGGTGCTCAGCAGCTCAGAGAAGAGGGGTGGGGTGTCCTCAGCACCCTGCAAAAGCTGGGGGCACCGTGGATGCAGATCCACGTGTCCTTGGTCCTGTGTCGCTATAGGACACGAAAAAACGCAAGTGCCACCACTGTTGTTAAGGTGAAGAAAAAGTGAAGTTTATTTTCTTACTCTAGCACTTACAGTTGTGTAAAAGTGGCAGTGGATTGGAGGGTGGCAGTGCCACCTCTCCAATGACCCTGGACAAACCAACGGTCCATCAGCTTTCTCCTCCTCCATCAAAGAATGCAAAACAATGAGTTATTTACAGGAAGTGTGTGAGAGAAAGTTCACGACAAGAATGTCAACATCAGAAGGCTTAGAAAATCTTAAAAAAAAACCAGGGTGACAGTCCTGCCCTGGCATCTTGTCCTCTTTTTTCCAGGCACCATGAAAGGAGCAGTCCCTGGCGAGATGGGAGATGGGGATGTGGCTGATGGAGAGCTGGGTAAGGAAGGGGCAGTGGGACCCCTGAGCTGTGCTGAGAGACCCCCACCTCCATCTCCTGGGCTGGGGTGATGCCACGTGTCCATCTGGGCAGCTGTGCATCCCTTCAAGCTGGGGGACACTCGGGGACCCTCGTGCACCCCCGGTTTTGGGGTGTCCCCAGAGCAAAGATCTGGGGTGAGGATGGGTTTGGGGAAGCCCAGCTCTGCACAGGAATTGGGATGGGATGTGAAATCCCAGGGGGAGGAACTCTTGAGGGACAACTGGCATGGGGACAGCCATTCTGGGGGGGCTGTGATGGTTTGGGGCACCAGCTCTGCACTGGGGGGTGGGCACTGCTTTTAACCCCTCTCTCCTCTGCTTTACATTGAGCCAAAGGAGCCCGGCGAGGTAGGAGCTGGGGGGGATTTGGGGGGGCTGGGGGCTCCCAGTATCCCATCCCTGCTGGGGTGGGGGCAGTTTGGGGGGGCTGGGGGCTGTTTGGGGGGGTTGGGGGCTCCTGCATGCAGAATCCCATCCCTGCTGGGCTGGGGGCTGTTTGGGGGTTCCTGCATGCAGCATCCCATCCCTGCTGGGGTGGGGGCAGTTTGGGGGGGCTGGGGGCTCCTGCATGCAGCATCCCATCCCTGCTGGGCTGGGGGCAGTTTGGGGGGGCTTGGGGCAGTTTAAGGGGGCTGCGGGCAGTTTAGGGGGGCTGTGGGCAGTTTAAGGGGGCTGTGGGCAGTTTGAGGGGGCTGGGGGCAGTTTGGGGGGCTTGGAGCTCCTGCAAGCAGCATCCCATCCCTGCTGGGCTGGGGGCAGTTTGGGGGGGCTTGGGGCAGTTTAGGGGGGCTGGGGGCAGTTTGGGGGGGCTGGGGGCAGTTTAGGGGGGCTGTGGGCAGTTTGAGGGGGCTGTGGGCAGTTTGGGGGGCTTGGAGCTCCTGCACGCAGCATCCCATCCCTGCTGGGCTGGGGGCAGTTTGGGGCTCCTGCCTGCAGCATCCCGTCCCTGCGGGTGTATGAGGATACCCCTGCCGTTCCCCTGTGCCCCCTGGCACGACTCCCTTGCCAAATCCCTGGCTTCCCCGCAGCAGAGGAGCCCCGGGAGACCGACCTGCTGCGGGGCCCGGCGTGCGGGAGGGTGCGGGGCTGGGCGCTCACCTGCCGCCAGCTCCGCGCCCTCTTCACCAAGAGGATGCTCCACGCCCGCCGCAGCACCCGCGGCTTCCTGGCGCAGGTGAGGCCGAGGGGAGGGAGGGGATGGGGCAGGGGGAGGTAGAACCAGCCCTGATCCCCCACGCCGGGCTCCCCAGATCGTCCTCCCCGCCGTGTTCGTGTGCATCGCGCTGCTCTTCAGCCTCATCGTGCCGCCCTTCGGGAGGTACCCGCCGCTGCGGCTGCAGCCCTGGATGTACGGGCAGCAGTTCACCTTCTTCAGGTGTGTCCCCAGCGCTGTGCCCGCCGTGTCCCCGCTCCCCCGGTGCCACCAGCTCACTGCCGTGTCCCCCTTTAGCAACGATGCTCCAGGGGATGCCGACACAGCGCGGCTGCTGGAGGCGCTCCTGGCCGAGCCCGGCTTCGGCACCAAGTGCATGAAGGAAGAGGGGAAGGGGTGAGTGTCCGGGGCTGGCTTGGCCCCCTCCTCAGTGCCCTTTGATGCCCGCAGGGGGCTGTTGGCAGATCATGAACTGCTGTGGAATGTGGAGCTGTTTTATTTCCCAGCATCAGTCTCATTACATGGCTATGACAATGGAAAGATGCTAGCAGCTCACAATCTAGACAGCAGGATAGAAAACTTAATGTTACAGCTCACTTTATAAGCTTCTTGACCAATCACACAAAGCAAAAGCACATTGACAGTATTTATATCTGTATAGTATATATTCTATATTGACAGCAGTTCTATCCAACCACTACAAGCACACCTATCTTTGGTTAAACAATGCTTGCTTATTTCAAATACAATACCCACTTGTAAGCCTCAATGCACAGAGCTCCATTATTAAGCTTCAATCTTCCTAATTTCTCACTAGATAAACTTTTCTGTAGCTTAGAGAGTTGTTCTAGACAAGCGTTAATACACAGACCATTGTTCTATTCATCCTTGCTTTTCTACAGTTTAAATAATTTCTCTGCTGAACCTATCTCATGGCTGCTGCTTAGCTCCAATCACAGTTCTGCTGTCTCTGGGGCCTGCCTTTTGCAGCTTTCCCCAAACCCTGTAATTTTGTGGATCCCCACACCCATGGAGCAGCGCTGCCACCCGGTGTGATGCTGGCTGGGTCCCGGTGCCCCTGGCTCACACCAGGCTGGTAATGGGAGTTTCTCTCTCTCTCTCTTTCTCTCTCCTGGTGCCCAGGGCAGGCCTGTGCCCCCCAGCTTCCCATCCTGATGGATTCTCAACCCCTTCAGTCCCCCCATCCCTGCTGGAGGTGCTGCAGCGTGGGAACTGGACACGGGCAAAGCCATCGCCACCGTGCCAGTGCAGCGGGCCAGGGGCACACAGGATGCTGCCCGAGTGTCCCGAGGGGGCCGGGGGGCTCCCACCTCCCCAGGTAACCCCAGCCAGGCAGGGGCAGCCCCAGGGCTCTGTCAGTGCTGGCTGTGGGGGGCTCTGGTGTGTGAGGGTGTTCACAGGGCTCTGAGGATGAGGGAAGAGATGAGGATGTGACTCCACGTGTCAGAAGGCTTGATTTATTATTTTGTGATATATATTATATTAAAACTATACTAAAAGAATAGAAGGAAAGGTTTCATCAGAAGGCTGGCTAAGAATAGAAAAAGAAAGAATGAATAACAAAAACTTGTGTTTCGGACAGAGAGTCCAAGCCAGCTGAGTGTGATTGGCCATTAATCAGAAACAACCACATGAGACCAATCACAGATGCACCTGTTGCATTAACAGCAGATAATCATTGTTTACATTTTGTTCCTGAGGCCTCTCAGCTTCTCAGGAGGAAAAAATCCTAAAGAAAAGATTTTTCATAAGAGATGTCTGCGACATGGTGATGCTCTGGAGGATGCCACAGGGCTGGGTGTCCATCCAGCCCCTCTGTCCATCCCACAGGTGCAGAGGGGCACGGGGGACATCCTTCAGAACCTGACAGGCAGGAACATCTCTGACTACCTGGTGAAGACCTATCCCCAGATCATCCGTCAGGAGTGAGTGCTGGGGCTGGGAACACCAGGGACGCCAAGGGAACACCCCAGGGACACCTGGAGGGAGGGGACACTGCTGGGGACATGTGGGGACACCAAGAGAACACCTGGAGGGAGGGGACACTGCTGGGGACGTGGCTGGGTGGGCAGATGCTGCCCTAACGTCCCCTTGAGGGGTTTCTCTCTCCTCTGACTCTCCCCACCTCATTTCTTTCAGGCTGAGGAACAAGAAATGGGTGAATGAGCAGAGGTGAGCTGGGCCTGGCACAGCCAGGGGTGGAGGGAGACAGGAGATCCCTGGTGGGTTTGGGGAGAGCCTGAGTGGCCCCTGTGTCAGCATTCAGAAACACAATAATCACCAGAATGTTTCTGTGCAGGTGCTTTTATTGAAGAGCTCTGGGTGTCAGGGGTACAACCCCAAGTCTGACACGTTCCTCCCAAATTTTGGGATGAACGTGTTTTTATATTCTATCGTTATATAACTTTCATGTTCATTATTAAACTTATATTGTTCCATTGTATACATAGATTTCATCCAAACATGGGATCCTCGTGGCCCCCTTCAAACTTCTAACATAGTTTCTCATGATTCTTCCTAGGATTAAACAATAATTACATTTAATTACTAAACAATCATCACATCTAACAATTATATAATTTATCATACACTGCTTACACAGGTGCAATTTCACATGATCTGGCAAACACTAAGCCTAACATTTTCAGAGTCTATTTTCAACATTTTTCCAGGACCCCACTAAGTCTAGCTTCTTTCTAATTCCCCGAATTTTATGATTTTAAAACCTTTTACTGTCACCTGGGCAGAGGCTTCATCCAGGTGCCTTCAGCCCCTTGCTGTGTGTCCCTTACCTGGCACCTGGGTGAGCGGAGGGTTGAGTTTCTACAAGGGTGCCAGGTTTCCTAGAACTGTAGAACTTCCTGGGATGGAAAGGACCCACGTGGATCCTCTCAAGCCCAGCTCCCGGGAGTCTCTCTGGCAGGTTTGGGAGCTCCATTTCTCCTGCAGGTACGGCGGCTTCTCCCTGGGTGCTGGCAGCTCCCAGGCCCTGCCATCGGCAGCAGAGGTGGATCAGGCGGTGCTGGAGCTCCGTGCGCTGCTCAACATCACCCTGGTACAGCAGCACTCAGCCCCTGGCTCAGCTCTGGGGGTCCCAGTGCTGGGAGACCCCCTCCTCACCCCCGTGTGTGTTCCTGCACCCAGGGCAGCCCCTCGGATCGGCTCCTGGCCAACCTCAGCCGCTTCATCGAGGGCTTGGATGCCCGCAGGAACGTCAAGGTGGGCCTGAGGGGTGGGAGCAGGGGGCAGCAGGGGTGTGGCAGTGGTGACAGTGTTCACAGGGGTTCTTGGATGAGGGAAGAGATGAGGATCTGACTCTGTGTTTCAAAAGGCTTGATTTATTTTTTTATGATATATATTACATTAAGAAAGGATATATTACGTTAAGGATGAGGGAAGAGACAAGGATCTGACTCCATGTTTCAGAAGGCTTGATTTATTTTTTTATGATATATGTTACATTAAAACTATACTAAAAGAACAGAAGAGAAGGTTTCACCTGAAGGCTGGCTAAGAATAGAATAGCAAAGAACGATAACAAAGGTTTGTGGCTCGGGCTCTGTGTCCAAGCCAGCTGGGCTGCGATTGGCCATTAATTCTAAAAATCTAACATGGACTAATCACAGATGCACCTGTTGCATTCCACAGCAGCAGATAATCATTGTTTACATTTTGCTCCTGAGGTCTCTCAGCTTCTCAGGAGGAATTATCCTAAGGAAAGGATTTTTCATAAAGGCTGTCTGTGACAGCAGTGGTGTCCCCTCAAGGGTGACTGAGGATGGCTGGGGCTGCAGGGGAGCTGGAGCTCCCTGGTGGGGAGTGGGGATGCTCCTGGTGGGAGTGGGAGCTGCAGGCACAACCAGGGGCAGTGCCAGCTTGGCTGGGGGGCTCCGAGCTGCCCGACCCTCCCCATCCTGCAGGTCTGGTTCAACAACAAGGGCTGGCACGCCATGGTCTCCTTCCTCAACGTGGCCAGCAATGGGCTGCTGCGAGCCCGGCTGCCCCCCGGCGCCGACCCCGCGCGCTTCGGCATCACGGCCACCAACCACCCCCTGAACCTCACCAAGGAGCAGCTCAGCGAGGCCGCCCTGTGAGTGTGGGCACGGGGGTCCCGCAGCCCCCCCTGGCTCCCACTGAGCTCCGTGCCCTCCTCGGCAGGATGGCCACCTCTGTGGATGTGCTGGTCTCCATCTGCGTGATCTTCGCCATGTCCTTCGTCCCGGCCAGCTTCGTCGTCTTCCTCATTGAGGAGAGGGTCAGCAAGGCCAAGCACCTCCAGTTTGTCAGTGGGATGAAGCCCATCACCTACTGGCTGGGCAACTTCGCCTGGGACATGGTGGGGATGGGGATGGGGACAGGGATCAGTCCCAAAGGGTCTGGTCCCAGCCCTGACCCCTTTCCTTGCTTTTCCACCCCCTCAGTGCAACTACCTGGTGCCCGCGCTTCTGGTCATCCTCATCTTCCTCTGCTTCCAGCAGGAATCCTACGTGTCCTCGGCCAACCTGCCCTCCCTGGTGCTGCTGCTGCTGCTCTACGGGTGATGGGGCAGCAGAGCCCAGCAGGGGCTAGGGGGTTGTGGGGCTGGGGGCAGCTGGGGTGAGAGGTTGTGGTGCTTGGGAGGGTTTGGTGCACTCTCAGACTGAGATGGAGGGGATTTTGGGGCTGGGGGCAGCCGGGGTGAGGAGTTGTGGTGGTTGGGTGGGTTGGTGCACTCTCAGCCCCCCAGGTTGGGATGGAGGGGGTTGTGGGGCTGGGGGCAGCTGGGGTGAGGGGTTGTGGTGCTTGGGAGGGTGGGTGCACTCTCAGACTGAGATGGAGGGGATTTTGGGGCTGGGGGCAGCTGCAGTGAGGGGTTGTGGTGCTTGGGTAGGTGGGTGCACTCTCAAGCCCCCCAAGCTTGGATGAAGGGATTTTGGCGCTGGGGGCAGCTGGGGTGAGGGGTTGTGGTGGTTGGGTGGGTTGGTGCACTCTCAGCCCCCCAGGTTGGGATGAAGGGGTTTTGGGGCTGGGGGCAACCAGGGTGAGGGGTTGTGGTGCTTGGGAGGGTTTGGTGCACTCTCAAGCCCCCCAAGTTGGGATGTGCACCTCAGCCAGGCCCTGCTGTGCCCCCTGCAGATGGTCCATCACCCCCCTGATGTATCCAGCCTCCTTCCTCTTCAGCATCCCCAGCACTGCCTACGTGGCCCTGACCTGCATCAACCTCTTCATTGGCATCAACGGCAGCGTGGCCACCTTTGTGCTGGAGCTCTTTGTGGACCAGGTGAGCCTTGGGATGCTCTGCACCCCTCATTCCTTCCATGCTATGCCAGTGCCAGCTCCCCACCCCTCTCCTTGCTGCCCCATCAGAACCTCAACGACATCAACCGTGTCCTGAAGAAGGTTTTCCTCATCTTCCCCCACTTCTGCTTGGGCCGAGGCCTCATTGACATGGTGAAGAACCAGGCAATGGCTGATGCCTTTGAGAGGTTCGGTGAGTCTGGGGGCGTCAAGGCTGCTCCCCCTCCCCAAAGCCCAGCACAGGGGTTCCCTGTTCCTACAGCCCCTCTTGCTGCCTGCAGGGGACAAGCGCTTCGTGTCCCCCCTCTCCTGGGAGCTGGCAGGGAAGAACATGTTTGCCATGGCCATCGAGGGCATTGTCTTCTTCCTCTTCACCCTCCTGCTGCAGTACCACCGCTTCTTCCTGCGCCTGGGGTGAGCAGAACCCCAGAATCCCAGAATCACTGAGAATCAGAATCCCAGAATCCCAGAATCACTGAGAATCAGAACCCCAGAATCACTGAGAATCACAATCCAAGAATCCCAGAATCACTGAGAATCAGAACCCTAGAATCACTGAGAATCAGAATCCCAGAATCCCAGAATCACTGGGAATCAGAATCACAGAATCCCAGAATCACTGGGAATCAGAATCACAGAATCCCAGAATCACATAATCACAGAATCCCAGAATCACTGGGAATCAGAATCACAGAATCCCAGAATCACATAATCACAGGATCCCAGAATCCCTGAGAATAAGAATCACAGAATCCCAGAATCACATAATCCCAGAATCCCAGAGAATAAGAATCACCAGATTGGAAGAGACCTTTAAACTCATCAAATCCAGCCCAGCCTCAGCACTTCAACTAAACCATGGCACTGAATGTTACATCCAGGATTTTTTTAAACACATCCAGGGATGGTGACTCCACCATCTCCCCAGGCAGATGATTCCAGTACTTTATCACTCTTTCCATAAAAAAACTTTTTCCTAATATCCAACCTAAGTTTCCCTTGGCGCAGCTTGAGACTGTGAGCTCTGGTTTTGTCAGTGCTGCCTGGAGAAAGAGCCCAGCCCCACCTGAACTCAGCCACCTTTCAGGAGTTGCAGAGAGTGATGAGGGAACCCCTGAGTGTCCTTTTCTCCAGGCTGAGCACCCCCAGCTCCTTTTCTCCAGGTTCAACACCCCCAGCTCCTTCAGTCATTCCTTATAGCGTTTATGTTCCAAGCCCCTAACCAGCCTTGTTGCCTTCCTTCGGATGTGTTCAAGTATCTCAACATTCTTCCTAAACTGGATACAGAACAGGACACAGTACCCTGGGGGTGCTCAAGGGCGTGGACAGCCCTGGATGTGCCCTTGCCACTGTTCCCACAGCCCACGGGCTCTGGAGCTGCCCTCGCTGGGAGATGAGGACCAGGACGTGGCCAGGGAGCGGGCGAGGGTGGGCAGCATCCCCCCACACGGCCACCTCCTGCTTCTGAAGGACCTGACCAAGGTGGGTGGGTGGGGCTGGACCCTGCTGTGAGCTCCAGTCCCCCCAGGACCCCTGGCAGAGGCAGGAGGGAGCACCAGTGTCACCTCTGCTCCATGCAGGTGTACCGGCGCAGGAAGGCTCCGGCCGTGGACCGGCTCTGCGTGGCCATTCCCCCTGGGGAGGTGAGGGACAGACGGACAGACAGACAGCTCTGTGGGCAGGGCCAGGGCTGCCAGTGAGCCTGCTCTGCCCCCACAGTGCTTTGGCCTCCTGGGGGTGAACGGTGCTGGGAAAACATCCACCTTCAAGATGCTGACAGGGGACACGGAGGTGACGCTGGGGGAGGCCTGGTTGAAGGGGCACAGGTGGGTGAATGCAGGGACTCCATGGCTTGGATCCCGTTCCATGTCCCCACAGCCATCATCTCTGTCCCCTCTGTGCTCTTCCTGGCCCTTTGTCCTGCAGCTTGCTTCATCCTCATCCTCATCCCTGAAGCTGCTTCTCCCTATTCCCAAAGTATCCCTGGCACGTGTGCCCATCCCACAACATGCTCACCTGTCCCTGTCCCATACTCACCTGTCCCTGCACCATGCTCACCTCTCCCTGCCCCATGCTAAGCTGTCCCCATCCTGTGCTCACCTGTCCCCATCCCACAGCGTGCTCACCGACCTCCAGTCTGTCCACCAGCACATGGGTTACTGTCCCCAGTTTGACGCCATCACGGACCTGCTGACGGGGCGGGAGCACCTGGAGTTCTACAGCCGCCTGCGTGGCATCCCAGAGGAGGAGACCCCCAGGGTAAGGCCTGTTCCCTGTTGTCTTGGTTTGGAAAGACAGGAGTCTGCTAAGGAAGGCAGGAGCCTCCCCTGAAATGGAGAATGTAAACCCTCCCCACCCCTCTGGATTGCTGTAAATTTTAAATTAAGGGGCTCTCAGGCAAAAATATGGGAGCAGGAAATAACAGTTCTTTAATAGGAAAAATTAAAAAAAAAAAGGATAAAATAAACAATGCAGTAAACTAGAACAACACTGACAGAGTCAGAACAAAACCTGACACCCTGTGGGTCAGGGTGTTGGTGGCAGTCCCATTGGAATTGTGGCTGCAGCCCTCCTGCAGTGTCAGGGGTGGTTCTGTTGGAGCAAAGGGGATCTGTAGGGAAGGATGTATTCTTCCTCTGAAGACCCAGTGGAAGAAGACACAGATGCTGTTCCTCTGGGGAATCCAGTGGAGAAAGCCATGCTCGTGTCCCAAAAACCTCTGGATTATATTTGGGTAGGAATGCTTGGCTGGTGTTCCAGAATCTCCAGATTATATCCAGGCAGGAATGCTTGGCTGGTGTTCCAGAATCTCCAGATTATATCCAGGTAGCAATGCTTGGCTGGTGTTCCAGAATCTCCAGATTATATCCAAGCAGGAATGCTTGGCTGGTGTTCCAGAATCTCCAGATTATATCCAGGCAGGAATGCTTGGCTGGGATTCCAGAATCTCCAGATTATATCCAGGCAGGAATGCTTGGCTGGTGTTCCAGAATCTCCAGATTATATCCAGGCAGGAATGCTTGGCTCCTCCCTCTGGGCTCACATCTCCCAATGGGATGTGGTAGTTCTTATCAGCCATGCAGTGACATTCAATAGCTGTTATCAGCAGGTGTCCCCTTCCAGGGAGGTGTGAATGTGGTCACTCAAAGAGAGAGGTAAAGCAAACTGCCCACTTGACAAAAGACAATCTGCCATACAGACGTTAACAGAAAACATCTTACATTGCAACCTCCAACACCTGTCCTCCCCACGCCATGGGGAACCCCCCAGCCTCACCCCTCTGTCTCTCACAGGTGGCTCAGTGGGGCATCACCGCTCTGGGGCTGGCCCCACACGCCGACCGGCCGGCGGGCAAATACAGCGGGGGCAACAAACGCAAGCTCTCCACGGCCATCGCCCTCCTCGGCTGTCCCCCCGTTGTTTTCCTGGTGAGGGGGGCACTGGGAGGCCCCACAGCATGTCTTGCTTAGTTAGCTTCTGGATAATAAGTCATTTGGGCAGGAATCCTGTCAGGGGAGGGAGCCCTGCAAGGGAGAGCAGGGTTAGGAGCAGCGTTGCGTTTAAGGATGGAATTTTGGTTCGTGCAGTCATTAGGGTAGGTGGTTTTAAGACTTTGTGTTTAGGGTGAGGGAGACGGTTGCAGTTATTACAGCGTACAGGTAGGAGCTGAGGAGGGTGAGTTAAGGTTGTAGATGATGATGATTGCTATTCAGCCTAGGCGAGAGATGGGAGAAAAGGTCAGGATTTTTCAGATTTGTGTTTGGTTGAGACACATTCACCGTCCTAGGGCTGCTGAGAGGATAGCTAACATAGTTAAGAGAGTAGGATTTAGTGAGGGCGAGGTTATGTAGAGTAGTGTGATTGGGGAGAGTTTTATGATGGTGGATAGGAAGAGGCCGATGGTGAGAGGAGAGCCTTGCAGTAATTCTGGGAATCAGAAGTAGAATGGCACTAGTCCTGCTTTTGTTGTGATTGCTGAGGTGAGGATCAGGCTGGACGCTGGGTGGGTAAGTTGGGTGATGTCTCACTGCCTGGTATGCCATGTGTTGGTTACGCTGGAGAATAAGACAAGGGCAGAAGCAGCGGCTTGGCTTAGGGGGCACCAACTGACCCTGGGCCCGTTGCAGGATGAGCCCACGACGGGGATGGACCCGCAGGCCCGGAGGTTCCTGTGGGAGCGAATCCTTGGTGTGATCCGGGATGGACGGTCCGTGGTGCTCACATCCCACAGGTGAGTGGGTCCCCACAAAGGGGAGCACCCCGTTCTTAAGGCAGGGGAGGTGTTGGTCTCCCCCAAGCCCCCACAGCCCTCAGATTGGGCTTAACCCCGAGCAAAGCAGCTCTTATCCAGATAACCCAGTTCCTCTGGGAGACAGAGTGCAAATACCTATGCTGCTACTACCTTTGGCAAGCAAAGTGATTTTCAGCTCATTAGTGATTATCAGCTCTCTTAGGATTTCAGCAATCATGAGCTGGAATCCTCAGAGAGCTGATAACCCCATAGGCTAGGGGCAGAGCCAGACAGCAAGAGAGGAGAAGGAGAGGTCCTGGCAGTTCCACAGCGATGGTTTATTGAGGGGTCTGTGAAGGGTTCCAGCAACGGCCGAATGGGTTAAACCAGCCCCTTTTTGTAGAGTATAGGGAGATCCAAACTTGTCCAATAGTAAAGGTTAGGGAAAAAGTGACCTATGGGGTTACAGAGACAAGCTAGTCAGAAGACAGGAGCTTATTTTGCTGTCTCAGCAGTTCCTACTGTTAAGTCTCAGCCCTCCATGGAGTCTGCTACACCCCATAACCCCCCTATGGGCTAGCAGAGTGTCCCTCTGCCCTGGGGGGGCTCACACGTGTCCCCCCAGCATGGAGGAGTGCGAGGCGCTCTGCACCAGGATGGCCATCATGGTCAACGGCCGCTTCCGCTGCCTGGGCAGCGTCCAGCACCTCAAGAACAGGTACTGAGTGGGGGGCTAGGGGGGTCTCCAGAGGGTGGTGGCCATGGCAGCGCTCACAGAGTGTCCCCTCTCCCCGCAGGTTTGGGGATGGGTACACGGTGGTGGTGCGGGCGGGGGGCCCTGGCCCGGCAGCAGTGCAGGCCCTGCTGCAGCAGCATTTCCCTGGCATTGTGCTGCGGGAGCAGCACGGGGGGCTGCTGCAGTACCACCTCCCTGCCCGTGTCACCTCCCTGGCCGCCGTCTTCAGCCTTCTGGCCGCCCACCGAGGCCCCTGCCACATAGAGGACTACTCAGTGTCCCAGACCACGCTGGACCAGGTACAGGGAAGGCGGTGTGAGGGTGTGGTGGCCCTGACTCGTGGTGCCATCTCTCATCCTGCCCTTCCTGCAGGTCTTCATGCACTTTGCCCAGGAGCAGAGCGATGGGGACGCCGGGGAGGTGACAGCCTCAGGACAGGATGCAGCCCCCAACCCTGGGAGGAGGCTGAGCAGGTTCCTGGAGGATGACAGCTACCAGGAGAGCGCTGTCTGAGTGGGCCATGGTGTCCCATGGACCCTCCTTGGTTGTGACAGCAGCACACGCCAGTATCACAGGGCTTTGGGGTACTGCAGCCCCCCAGAACTGCACAGAAGAGGCCTGGGCACATCCTGCCACCATCTGATGGGACAGTGGGTGCTGGGTCAGAGTGCCAGGACAGAGCTGGCGCCGGCTCCCCGAGGTGGGGTTGATGCCCTGCACGGGGCTGAGCTGGATGGGGGGTCTGGGGCTGGCCTTGGGACCCCGCTTGCTGTAACCGAGCAATTCAATAAAAACCCGCGGTACTGCCGGGGGGCTCCACTGCCCTCGCTGGGGGACAGGGTGGGGGCACAGCGGGACACAGGCAGCATGGCTTCCATAGAAAACTTTTCCTAACACCCAACCTAAATTTCCCTTGGCACAGCTTAAGACCACATCCTCTCCTGTCAGTTGGACAGAGGGTTGATGTTCGCCTGTGCCAGGGCTGCACCTGGGGGCTCCCCCGACCTCGGAGGGGGCTGGAACGCTCTCGGGGGGACAAAAGGGTCGTCCCGGGTGGGGTCTTCGAGACGCTACCCGGGAAAAAATATGGAACGCTTCACGAATTTGCGTGTCATCCTTGCGCAGGGGCCATGCTAATCTTCTCTGTATCGTTCCAATTTTAGTATATGTGCTGCCGAAGCGAGCACGAATTGCGGAGTACCCACAGCGGTATTTAAAGCTTCCATAATCAGCAATTTTCTCCTCAGTGCGAGGTAGTCTTGTTTCCACTCCCTGCACTTTTCTTCACATAATCACTCTCCCAAGCGATGCATCCTAATGTTTTTATTCTAAATCTTCCGCTTTGGTGAAATTTTTGCCTTTTTTGAGGTCAAACGGCCGCTCGGAGGTGCCGCCCCGCGCGGTGCATGGTGGGAGGTCTCCTCATTTGCATGGGGGCGTGGCCTGACCGGAGCGTGTCCTCCACCGTCCCGTCGTGCCCTGGGCGCGCGTGCGCGCGCACGCGCACGAGCCGCCGTGGCCGGCGGAGGAAAATGGCGGCGGAGCGCTGAGGGACGGGACGGGACCACGCCGGGACAGCTGAGCCGCTCGCCGCTCCCGGGCCCCGCCGCGCCTCCCCGGCCTGTGGAGAGACTCCCATGGCCGCGGGGACATCCCGGCAGCCACGTCCCTGATGTGTCTGCCCTATCCGCGTAGCTACCGGGCACCACTGAGCACCCGGGCCTGACCCGTCGGGCCTGACCCGCCGCCGCCCCGAGGCGTCTGCGCCGGGCAGGGGCCGGGGAGGGGGACGGAGGCAGCGCCGGTGCCGCGCCCGCCCGGCCCCAGCCCGGCCCGCGGAGGTGCAGCAGCGTTTTCAGGCCCAGCCCTCAGCGGCCCCGCCGTCAGGATGTCCGAGAACCAGCCGAACGCCAACAACCACCACCCGGCCAACAACGCCGGGGCCGCCGGCGGCAACAACCGCGGCGTCCGCAACCCCAACCTCAACCAGAACCCCCTGATCAACGTGCGGGACCGCCTCTTCCACGCGCTGTTCTTCAAGATGGCAGTGACCTACGCGCGCCTCTTCCCTCCCTCCTTCCGCCGCGTCTTCGAGTTCTTCGTTCTTCTCAAGGTGAGGGGCGGCTCCTGCTGAGGGCAGGAGTTTCATCAAAAACACCAAAAGTCGAGCCAGCTGTGTTTGGCCCATGCACACCGAGCTGTCCCCGGAGCTCGTGGGCTCCTCCTGTGAGGGAGACATTGATCTCCGTGGTGGTCCCGGTGTTCCCTGCACTCTGGCGCTCTTCCAGATCTGCAAATCAAAAAGAAATTGCTGAGCCAGCTTGCTGGGCAGCCAGGCTGCTTTCATTTTCTGTTTCCTAGCAATGGCACTTTTTGGATACATTTCCCACATGCCCTACTGGATTGTTTTGCTGGAGTCTTATCTTCCTGCTCCACAGCTTTCAGGGTGGGAAATCAGAGAAAGGAGAAGGGGAGAGAGCAGCTTGCCAGGCCACAGCAGCACACTCCTCTAGGTTTCAGCAAGAAAACATTGAGCACAGCTTGTCTCATGCTGTACAGACGGGTTTCCTACCCTTTCAGGAGATGTTTGGGTTTTTCACATCCCTGTTATCTCTCCCATTTGTCCATCTGCATCCCGGCTGGGACAGGGCTGGTGCTAACGGTGCAGTGGTCAGGCAGAGTGGCTGGGAGCAGTTTGTTGTGCTTGTGCCTCTGATCCCAGCTCCTCCCAGAGAAGGAAGAACTTCCTCAGGGCTCTGTGCAGAGCAGCCTGCAGGGTCAGGGGGCAGCAGGAACCCACATTCCCATCCCTAGCCCTGCAATTACCCCAGGCCCTTCTGTGGCTCCTGCAGCCAGGGAGGTGGCTGTGTTTTGCCTTCCCTCACATGTGCAGCTCCTCTGCAGAGTGATGTTTACCAGGCTGTTTGTTCATCACAAATAGGTCAGGACGGCGGGGCTGATGAGGACAGAGCAGAGCAGAGCAGGGTGGTTGGGAAGGGCTCTGAGCTCAGCAGTGCCAGCTGTGCTCACAGCTCTGAACTTTGGACGTCTCTGCTCACTCCAGGGAACAATATTTTTTATTCCACCCTGCTTTGCTGTGGTTTATGGCTGTTCCTGGCATGGAGGCAGGACAGGGAGCTGTGGTGCTCTGTGCACGGCCTCGGGGCCCAGCTCAGCCTCCTGTTCTTTGGGACAGCAGATCTGGGTTTGGGTCATGCTGCCCAAGGTTGGGTTGGTTTGCTTGGAATTTTCTTTATTCTGCCTTTACAAAGCTGGGCAGGCCTCTCTAGGTTTCAGCAGGAAACTCTTTGTGCTGAGGAGGGAAGGGTTGGAAGGCAGAGACGTGTTTCCATTTCCTTCAGTGTCCCCATCCCACCCTGGTGCTGTGTGTGGTGGGTTTTGGGGACACTGTTTGTGAGGGTCTTCACAGGGGTCTTGGGATGAGGGAAGAGATGAGGATCTGACTCCATGTTTCAGAAGGCTTGATTTATTTTTTTATGATATATATTACATTAAAACTAAAAGAATAGAAGAAAAGGTTTCATTACAAGGCTTAGTTAAGAATAGAATCAGCAAGAATGATAACAAAGGCTCTGTCTCGGATTCTCTCTGTCCAAGCCAGCTGTGCTGTGGTTGGCCATTAATTACAAACAAGCACATGATACTAATTACAGATCCACCCGTTGCATTCCACAGCAGCAGATAATCAATGTTTACATTTTGTTCCTGAAGCTTCTCAGCTTCTCAGGAAGAAAAATCTTAAAGAAAAGATTTTTCATGAAAAGATGTCTGCGACAACAACTGTTGGATGCGGGACCTGAGCTTTCAGAAGGCTGTCACTGTCAGCTCTCATGAGCAGGAACAGTTGATTCCTGATGCCTTTGGTGCTTTCAGAAGGCTGACACTGTCAGCTCTCATGAGCAGGAACAGTTGGTTTCTGATGCTTTTGGTGTGTTCCTCGCTGGATTGCCAAGGTCTGGCTGCTGCTTTGTTGATTCGGAGAAGCATCAAAGCTCTCGTCCACTCCCCCAGGTTATTCTGGTGTTTCACAGGCAGAGAAGTGCTGATGATAACGGGGGGATCTGTCTTGTCTCCTGCCCTTTAGGCTCTCTTTGTGCTCTTCATCCTGGCCTACATCCACATCGCCTTCTCCCGCTCTCCCATCAACTGCCTGGAGCACGTGCGGGATAAGTGGCCCCGCGATGGCATCCTGAGGGTGGAGATCCAGCGCAACTCCAGCCGGGCCCCCATCTTCCTGCAGTTCTGTGGCGTGGAGAAGTTCCCAGGAATGGTGGTGGAGTCCACCACTGAGGAAGAGGAGGAGGAGGAGGAAGAAATGTCCGTGGATATGTTTGAAAACAGCTCCATCAAGGTAAGGGTGTGGTGGAGAGGGGAGTCTGGGTGATGGGCTGGGGAGAAGTCTTGGTTGGAAGTGAGGTCTGTGTGTGATCTCTTGTTCTCCTGGGAACAAAGGCTGTTCCTGAGTGGCCTCTGATGGTTTAACACAGAAAGGAAACCACAGAAAATGTCCTTTTTGAGGGGGATAAGCCTTTGTGTGCATTGACAGAGCATGGCAGGTGAGAGGTACAGTAAATAGCTGCTGATGAGGCTTTCCCTGCTCTGGTTTTCCAACAGTTTGAGCTGGATATCGAGCCCAAGGTGTTCCTCAAGCCATCCCGGGTGAGCAGCACTGAGCTGCCCCACAACGACAGCCAGGAGTTCTCGTTTAGTGACACGGCCACTAAAGGTATGCAGCCTCTGCGGGAGACTGTGTCCGAGTTTGAGATGCTAGCCCGAGCAGGTAATCACACCTTCACTGCTACCCGTGCTCCTCCTTCCTCCCATCATCATCCTCCTCCCCACACGTCCCCTCCTGGCTCCTTGGGGCACCTGCACGGTGACCTTAAATGTTTACTTGGGGATAATCCTGTCAGTACTAACAGCAGCCCCACATCAACCTGTGCTCTGAGGCTGGGTTAGAAAATTTGCCAGGCCAAGAGGTTTCAGATCAACTACAGGTGAATCAAGCTCTTGGCCTGGCAGGTTCCTGTGCTATCTCAGATGAGCCTGAACCTCCTGTTCTGGTCCATTCACTGTCCCCTGCAATCCACAGGGATCTCCTGACAGTGACATGAGCAGGGTTTGGGCTGTGTTCTGGGTGCTGAGCCAACACCAGCACTTGGAGCAGCCAATTTGCTACAATTAATTAATCCCAAAAGCCACCCAGCGGGTTTTGGTGGATTGCAATACAGCACTGCTGTTCCACTCGGATGTTCCCTGGCCTTATCCCTCCCTTTTCCTGCCTGACCTAAGCTGCTCAGCACTTGTAAATTCCAGAGGCAGATTTAGTAGCTTTGTATTATTTAAAATGGAATTCCAGTGTGGAAAAACTTCTTTTTCTAGTGGTTAAGGCAGGAAATCTACTAAGGAATATTTATCTTAAAATAGAGATGTGGATTTGGATTCTTTGGGGGTTTTTTTTCACAAAATTTGCAAGAAGTTGGCCTCTTTCACCACAATGTTGTCCCTATGAATGCTGGAATTCTTTGCTCTGCAGACAAACTGGGGTTGTGGCTGTGGAGGAGGATGAGACTGAAGTCTTCTTCCTTGGCCTTGCAGTGGATTTGCTTGATGCTCATCCAGAGCTCATTAGTCCTGAATTAAAGGTCATTAAGACCAGAGAGCAGTAAATGTTTTTGGTGCAGGACCTTTATTGCTGGTGCCTGGGTTCTGAGGAGAGTCACGTTGTGCTGGGCTGGGGCACTGGTGGGAAGTCCCTTGTTTTGTTGAATGCCTGGTTGGAAACCATCCAGAAAAGGAGAGGAAGAGAACAGGCTGTTTCCCAGATTAGTTACAAAATTCACATCTTTAATTCAGTCCCAAATACCTGATTTTAATATTTTTTTTTCCAAGCTTTCAGTTTTCTCAGCGCACCAAATTTTATTTTTAGTCAGAATATTTTACCATGAAAAAAATATTTTATTCTACAAAGGAAGTAATTGTTTGTTGATATTTAAACCCTTGATTTCCTTTTGAGCTTTTAACTGTTTATAATGGAAACAAAAGACAAACCAAACAGCCCAGCTTGTGTTTGCTGGCCAATAAGGGGATCAGGAGATCTCTGTCAGTGCTGGGTCAGGTGTGTGTCTGTTCAGTTCCCTTTAACTGTCACTGTGGGTGGTGCTGGGATCTGCCTGACAGCTGCCTCCCCCTCCTGGAGATCCACCCTGGCAGGCTGAAAGAGCAGGGATTAAATTGCTTGGCTCTGGCTTAGCAGGAGGTTTTGTCCTTTCAGAGATGATGTAGCAAAAAAGCATCTCTTTGGAAGCTTTCTTGAAATAAAAACAAAAACCAAAGCAGAGAAACTTCAGGCCCCACCAGTTTTTGGGAAAGCTGTAATTGCTGCTGCCTTCATTTCTGACATGTAATTGCAGCAGTGACCTCAGTCCCCTGGGAAGTGCTGGGCTCTTGCCTCTGGAGCATTTACTTGGTGTTCAGCAGGTGTAAAGTGGATTTTCCTGCTGCTTCCCAAACAACATGGAAAGCAGAAATTGAGCAAAGCAAGAACCAGTGGCTCTGGGCTTGCCAGGCAAAGATGTGGGCAAGTGTTGGAGCTGCTGCCCTGAAGCTTTCCCAGAAGTCCCACATTAAGGACTAATGTCAAGGGCTGTAATTCCAGAGAATTTGTATTGATTGATGTTTAATTGGTTGAGGGAAGCCTAGAGCCCACATTTACAACCAGTTCCCTTTTCAAGAACATGATGGGAGGGAAAGAGGGAACCCAGAGGAGCTGATTTTCATGCTGGCTGTTTGCAGGTGTGGGTGTTGAGTCTCCTGTATCTCTCCCCCAGTGTGGCCACAGGAGGAGTACATTGTGGAACACTCTATGGAATACCAATTCCCTTTCCAAGAACATGATGGGAGGGAGGGAAGGAACCCAGAGGGGCTGTTTCTTCATGTCTGTTTGTAGATGTGGGTGTGGAGTATCCCTGTGTCTCTCTCCCAGTGTGGCCACAGGAAGAGAACATTGTGGAATACTCTCTGGAATACAGCTTCCTGCACCTTGCAACCAGTTCCCTTTTCAAGAATGTGATGGGAGGGAGGGGAGGGAACCCAGAGGGGCTGTTTTTCGTGCTGGCTGCTTGCAGATGGTGTTGAGTCTCCCTGTGTCTCTCCCCCAGTGTGGCCACAGGAGGAGTACATTGTAGAATACTCTCTGGAATACGGCTTCCTGCACCTTGCAACCCTAATTCCCTTTTCAAGAACATGATGGGAGGGAGGGTTTTTTGGTTTTTTTTGTGCTGGCTGTTTGCAGATGTGGGTATTGAGTCTGTCTCCCTGTGTCTCTCCCAGTGTGGCCACAGGAGGAGTACATTGTGGAATACTCTCTGGAATACGGCTTCCTGCACCTTGCAACCCTAATTCCCTTTTCAAGAACATGATGGGAGGGAGGGGTTTTTTTTGTTTTTTTGGGGTTTTTTTGTGCTGGCTGTCTGCAGATGTGGGTATTGAGTCTGTCTCCCTGTGTCTCCCAGTGTGGTCACAGGAGGAGTACATTGTGGAATACTCTGGAATATGGCTTCCTGCACCTTGCAACCCTAATTCCCTTTTCAAGAACATGATGGGAGGGAGGTTTTTTGGGTTTTTTTTGTGCGGCTGTTTGCAGATGTGGGTATTGAGTCTGTCTCCCTGTGTCTGTCCCCCAGTGTGGCCACAGGAGGAGTACATTGTGGAATACTCTCTGGAATACGGCTTCCTGCACCTTGCAACCCTAATTCCCTTTTCAAGAACATGATGGGAGGGAGGGAGGGTTTTTTTTTTTGTGCTGGCTGTCTGCAGATGTGGGTATTGAGTCTGTCTCCCTGTGTCTGTCCCCCAGTGTGGCCACAGGAGGAGTACATTGTGGAATACTCTCTGGAATACGGATTCCTGCGCCTGTCCCAGAGCACCCGGCAGCGCCTCAGCATCCCCGTCATGGTGGTGACCCTGGGTGAGTGGGAGGCATCTTCAGGGCTGGGTACCTGCAGTGCAGAGACCTCCACACCATCTCAGGGAACTCTTCCTGAAGCTGATGGTGCTCGCTTCCCACGCAGGAGAGCTGCATTGTGCAGCCTGTCTGCCTTTAGTAGGTCACAGCTTTTCAAAGGAGCTTTCTGAAATGGTGGAGCCTGGTTCAGTGAACCCTGATGTCATGCCCAGCAGAGTTTTCCCACATGGAGCAGGGAAGAGCTCTCTCCCTGGCAGAAGGCACTGAAGTTCTGAGCAGCAGAATTAGAGCCTGGTGGCCAGAGCAGCTGTGCAGGAGCTGGGGACACGCTCACAGATCTGTCACTCTGTGTGTGCTGCTGTGCCCCTGTGAGCAGCAGCAGGTCATTTCCCCAACCAGTGGTCTCCTCTCCTGGCATTTGCTCTGTTAAAACCTGTCCAAGTCAGGAACACATCCTCATCCTGAACCTCTGTAGCTGTTAGTGCAGCAGAGAGGAGCTCATCACTGCCTCCCACTCAAGCTGAAGCAGAGCTGGATGGGGGTTAAGCAGCTTTCCTGTGCAGTAATGAGCAGTCAGGATGAGCCCCAGAGATAGGCCAAGCCTAGAGGGCAAATTCCCTTTGTGTCTGTGCCAGCACAGAGTGTGACATCCCTGACAGTCCTTAAGTCCTGACTGCCATTTGCACTTCAGTGTGGCTGAATCTGTCAGGCGGGTGAGATTTTCCCTCCCAGTCCTCCCAAGTTTGGTTTTACTGCCCCAGATCCACATACTGACACAGCTCTGGAGGCACAAGTATCCCTCACCTTGTCCCTTTGTGGCTCCAGGTGTGCACAGTGTGGAAGGTTTTTTGTTTTCTCTCTAGATCCTACGAGGGATCAGTGCTTTGGGGACAGGTTCAGCCGCCTGCTGCTGGACGAGTTCCTGGGTTATGATGATATCCTGATGTCCAGTGTCAAAGCTTTAGCTGAAAACGAGGAAAACAAAGGTAAGGCCTGGAGCAGTCTCAGCAGAGGCTGCTTGGAGCAGTGGGTGTGTGTTCTGTGGATGCCTGACTATCATCTTCTGACTATTGATTAATCTGTAATGCAGGGAGCAGCTCCCTGTGTTATTGTCAAGGACAAAACGAGAGAGGCAGGAGGGGAGAGGTGTCTGGAAACGTGATTTCCTCCCACCTCACTGCCCTGCATGACAATGAGTGCTGCCCTGAGGATTTGCTCCAAATCCTGTTTCTTCAGCAAGCACTGGAACTTGGTTCTTAGTCTGTGGTTTAATCACACTGAGCTCGTGTTTGTGCTTTTTCTCCAGGTTTCCTTCGCAACGTGGTGTCTGGGGAGCATTATCGTTTTGTCAGCATGTGGATGGCCAGGACATCCTACCTGGCAGCCTTTGTCATCATGGTCATCTTTGTAAGTCCCTGGGAGCTGGGCAGTGCCTGGCCTCAGCCTGGTGCTGGGCACTGAGTGATTAAAAGCAGACAAGAGCTCTGCTGTATCACCAAAGTGTAGTTGGTGGAGGATGAGGCCCTGCTCTGGGGCATGTTTTTGTCTGTTTGGGGTTTTTTTTAAAGTTCCTGAAGTCCACCAGTGGAATGAGCAATAGAGCTGACCTAAAATGCTGTGTTGTTTTTGTTGTGAAAAGGGAGCTGCTGTTAATTTCTAAGTGTCCTTAAAACACTCCAGCTGTCAGTACAGGGTGCAGACATTTGTCTTTTAAGAGCAGCCCAGACTGATTTGCCAGGAGTGATCAAGATAAACCAAATGATGATGTGTGAGACGAGATGTTTTCAGATACACATCAGACAAGATCCCAAGCCATAAATACCTGGTGTTTGTTGTCTTGGGTGGCTGTGGGTGACTCTCTTTGTGTGTGGCTGTCCCACCCATGGGGCAGGTCTGTGCACAGTCCCACTGTGGGCACTGAGGAGGAGCTGAGTGCAGGGAGGAGCGGGACGGAGCACGGGAAAATCCCCGCTCCCAGCTCCGCGGGTTGGTGTGGCCCCAGCGCAAACATTCAGGCTTGGTCCCTTTACAAACAAATCCCTTACTGTCTGTTCCCCTGCAGCAGCACAGAGATTAATTGCTGTTTGTGAAGCCCTAATTACTCTTTGGGAAATGGCTCTGCACAGCTCCAGCTAATGAACGTGGGATGTGCAAGCCCAGGCTCGCCTGGGTCTGTGCCGCACTGCGATTCCGAGCGACTCCCTGCACCTGTGGGGCTCTAATCTGCCTCCCCTCCTCTCTCCTCTTGCAGACTCTCTCTGTCTCCATGCTGCTGCGCTACTCACACCATCAGATCTTTGTCTTCATTGGTAAGGACTGGCTGAAGGGTTTGGGTTGTGCTGGGCACTGTGCCTGCTGCAGCACGGGGTGTTGTAGAGTCACAGCAGGTTTGGGTTGGAAGGACCTTGAGGATCATTAGTTCCAGTTTAGAAGGGTCCTGCCTGTAGGTGCACAGGGAGTACATCCTTCTGCTCCCATTCACTGCACTTGCCAGAGCTTATTCTCTGTCCTGAGAAGCATTGGGTGGGGAGAGAGGATGTGGCTGCACTGTGGGGTGGAGGGTTCTGTGGCCCTCTCCATGCCTCAGCCTGTTTTTCCTCTTGCAGTTGACCTGTTGCAGATGCTGGAGATGAACATGACCATTGCATTCCCTGCTGCTCCACTCCTCACTGTCATCCTGGCTCTGGTCGGTAAGGACTTGCTTCACTGCTTGTGTCTGCAGCATGTCCCTCTGGGATCTGTGGGAAGTCTAATTCCCTGTTCCCAGCTGGCCACAGCAGGTAGTTACTGTGGCTGCTCATCACAAGGCAGAAGGCTCTGGAATTTGATGGCACAGTGAGCTCCATTGTCCTTCTGGGTCCCCTGGAAAAGCAGCAGTTTGTTGGGAAATCCCAGAATCCAAAGCTTTGTCTGTCCCTGGAGCTCGTTGCAGACTTGCACTGTGTGGCCACTTTGCATTTGTACAATTTTAATTTAAAAAGCAGCAAAACTTCCCAAAACCTGCACTGCAGAAAGCAGCTGATCTGTGGGACATGGCAGGCAGAGCATTCTTGGCTGTAGCTGATGTCCCCTCTGTCCCCAGGTATGGAGGCCATAATGTCTGAGTTCTTCAATGACACCACAACTGCTTTCTACATCATCCTCATCGTGTGGCTGGCGGACCAGTACGATGCCATCTGCTGCCACACCAACACCAGCAAGAGGCACTGGCTCAGGTGAGGGCTGCCTGTGGCCACATTCCCTCTGCCTGTCCTCCCCCAGCTGCTCTGATCCTTCCCAGCATCCCAGGCACAGCAGCCTCCACTCCTAAGGGTTTTATTTGTGTGGCTGCCCCACACATCACAGGGTCCAAAGTGAAATTTTTCCAGTTTGGATTTGGGTCTTGCAATCACCTTGGTCTTCCCCAGCCTCTTGTTTTGTCCTATTCGTACTCTAATTATCTGTTAATGAGTTTGTGTCACTCCTTGTGAGGTGCCTCAGCTCAGGCTGCTGTTGGGAGTAGAAGGGAACTCTCATTTTCCCTGATTTTTCTTGCTTTCTTGTCCAGATTCTTCTACTTGTACCACTTTGCCTTCTATGCCTACCACTACCGCTTCAACGGGCAGTACAGCAGCCTGGCACTTGTCACCTCCTGGCTCTTCATCCAGGTGAGTCCCTGCAGGGCTGCTGCACCTTTGTCAAACTTCCTCTCAAGCTGGGTTGGAGGGAAGGATCCTTATTTCTGGTTTGGAAATGGAGCAGCAGAATGAGGCTGTGGATGTTTGGATTGCTGCCATGGGTCTGACAATAAGCTGATGCCACAGGGCTGTTGGGAGAGGATTTCTGTCCTTCTGGAATAAATCCTGGGGAGGGTCTGCCTTGCAGAGGAGCTCTTTGGGTCTGTGCAGTGAGGAATGCTGGTGGGATCAGCTCCAAGCTTGTGACTGATATCCTGTATCAAGCATATTTGTCGGGTGAATTTAGTTGTTGACCTGCTGCAGGGTGGGGACAGGGAATAGAGGATGGGCCAGAGGAATGCTGTCACCCTGCTTTTCCCAGCCTTTGAAAGCAAAGAGGGGTTGAAAGGAAAGAGACAGACTGTGCCTGTCTTCGGAGAGAAATTATAAAGCAGCTTGCAGTAGTCATAGTGGAAGGGATAAATCTTTTCAGACTTGCTAGTGTCAGAGCAGCAGGATTCTTCAGGAGAAGTTTGGTTTGCTTGAGACGTGGTGGCCTGTGACACCTTTCCCTTTCCTCCGCCAGCACTCGATGATTTACTTCTTCCACCACTACGAGCTGCCAGCCATCCTGCAGCAGATCCGCATCCAGGAGATGCTGCTGCAGAACCAGCAGGTCGGGCAGGGCACCCAGACCACGCTGCAGGACAACCTCAACAACAACACCACGGCTGCCCCGGTGGAGGCCGGGCCCCGCCGGGCCCCGCTGGCCCCCGGTTCCCTCGGCGAGGGCGGCGCTCCGGCCGCCCTGAGCCCCGGCGAGGCCTCCAGCGTCATCGCCGCCGCCGCCGCCGTGGGCAGCGACCTCAACTGGGTGGCAGAGACGGCTGCCATCGTCACGGAGGCCTCGTTCCTGTCTGACCTGAGCAGCAGCCTGCTGGAGCCCGCCGTGGTGCACGAGGCCGTGGCCAACGGGACCCCTCCGGAGGCGGCCGCGGGCTCGGGCTTGGTGGCTCGCATCAGGGTCAGCAGCGAGCGCCCCGAGACGGCCGTGGGCTCCATCACCATCGAGGTCACCTCAACGTCCGTGGTGGCTGCAGCAGATGCTTCCCCCGCTGCTGGGGCTGCCCCGCTGCAGGAGGGGGTGGTCTCCAGTCCCTCCCTTCCCAAGCAGACTGAGGCTCTGGAGGGCTCAAACAGCCGAGCAAAACCCAGTGGTAAAAACTGCACGGGCAGCAGCGGTGTGGCAGAGCCCCTGCCAGCCTCGGGGGGGGACAGTGACCAGGACAGAGGTTTGGAGGACCGGGGGGAGAGCAGCCCCTGCCCAGCACCAGCAGAGAGAACGCCCAGCTCAGAGCCAAGCTCCAGGAACCTGTCCTGAGCCCCGTTGCTGTCACTCTGGACTGCCAGGAAGACATTTGGATTTTGTTTGTTACTATTTCTCACTTCACCATCATCCTTAACCCATGGATCCCTCTGAGCAGAGCCGAAGCAGCTGGGACAGAGCAGGGCTGCTGTGACCTCCCTCCCCTAGGAAAGGCACTGGGGGGCTGTGGGAAGGATGGGGGGTTTTGGTCCCCTGGCTCCTCTGAGGCCACAGGTGAGCCAGCTACCTGTTCCCACCCTGCCCAGCTTGTGCCCTGGCTTTTCCTTGTCCCCCAGTCCCTGGCTTTGCTCCTGCAGCTGTGTTTGCAGTCCAGGTGCTGATCCCAGGTGGGAGCTGGCCTGGGACAGGCCACAGGCATGGCAGCTTTGTGGTTAGAGTAGGAGTGGATAGAACAGAGTGTCCAGCCCCTGTGGGAGAACCACAGAGGTGATTCCTGATCACCTTTCCTGCTCCTGAGGGGAGGAGGAGCTCTTACCTTCCCCAGGCACAAAGTCTGCCCAGGCTAGGGCACAACCAAAGCAGAAAGCTGCAGTTCAGATCCCTTTTTTCTGTCCTTAAACTTCCCTTGGTGGGTGGGTTGGGAGGTGGAAGGTGCTGTGTGCAGGTGGGAGCTGCCATCCCAGGAGCCATGAGTGCTGCAGTGGGGTCAGTGAGGGCAGCAGCTCTGTCCATCCTGCACAGCTCTGCTCTGGCTGAAGCAGCTGCTTTCCAGTGCCTTGTTCCCTCCTGGGGGACACGTCTGTGTTTAGGATCAGCCCCATCCCAGAGGAGACAGCGGCTCCTCATGCCTGGATTTTTGCATGAGCTGATATAGCAGAGAACCAAAACACTAAAAAGCCAAGGCATTTCAGCTGGTTTTGCCACGTTTCCCTGGCAGTGGAGGTGAGGCTGGCAGAGCCTGACCTGTCCCAGGAGGCTGAGCTGGGGGTGCTGCCTGTGTTCCAGAGGGGCCAGATCCATGCCAGGCTTTGTGCAGGGAGGTGCAGCAGAGTGAGGCAGGATGAAGCTCTGGGAGAACCGTGGTGGGACAGGGCAGGGACAGGAGGTGACATGTGGGCACTCAGCTCTCTTGGGGACAGCTGGGTCCCTGCACAGATGTCCCTGAGTTCAGTGTTTTTCCCCTGTGGCTGAGCAGTGTCTGGAGTCCCTCCCCTCGGGGGGCTCCGTGCGTTTCAGTGTTACCTTATCAACACAGGGGGCTCAGAGCCCCCTCCTCACCCCTCTGCCTTTCCCACCTGGGTGCCCCCTTTTTGTTTTTTTCCTTTTTCACCTGGAGCAGCCTTGGTGCTGTTCCAGGGCAGGGGGGACCCTGCTGTGACCAGCAGGTCAAATCTTGCTGCTGCCCTCACTCCTGAGAAGGAACCTTGTGGCCAACTGGAGTGCCAGGCATGACCATGATGGGCTTTTCAGAGGAGTGGGTGGGAGGGGAAGGGGGGGACACCAAACCAAATGATTTGATGAATGAAAAGTAGAGTTCATTCTATTTAATGTACAAAATGTGTTTGTATATAATAATAAATATTATCTCTTAACAGCTCCTGCAGCGCTGCCCCATGTGCTGCCCACGGCTGTGCTGGGCTGATGTGTGGGAGTCCTGGGGGTGCCTCCTGCTGTCCTGGGGTGTCACCATCTGTCCCCTTGCAGGGTGCAGGGGCAGAGGGCTGAGCACCAGCCCTGTCCCAGCCATGCTCGGTGGTGCCAGGGCTGCAGGGCTGGCTCCTTCCACAGGGGCCATGGGAGCTGTTCCTCATCCTCAGAGCCCCGAGCAGAGCCTGTCCCGCTCCCCGTGCAGCCTCTCCGTCCCTCACCCTCCTCCCGAGGAAGGCTCCGGTTCTGCTTTGTGGGATCAGCCCGGTTTTGGAGCTGGAGCTGCCTCTCCAGAGGGAGGTTCCGGGCTCGGCCTGTCCTCCTGCCCCGTGCGTGTGGGAGCTTCCTCTGCCTCCTCCTCCTCCTCCTCCTAATCACGGCCGTCCTGCGGCGGGGCTGAGCTGGGCCTGCGGAGGAAGGAGGGGGAAGGGTTGTGTGGGGAAGAGGAAAAGCAGACTTGGTCTTCCTTCATCATCTTTATTGACATGGTGTAAAAACAGAGCCGGGGGCGCGGGGCTGAGCTTTGTCCAGGCACTGCAGGGACTTCTCACCCCAACTGAACCCCCAAAAAGCATCTCCTGGTCCTTCAAACCCCACTGCCAGCAGAAGGGATGGGGGAAAGAGACTGCAGAGATGGGGCAGCCCCAGGACATCCTCCCTCCCTTTTTTCGTTCCACTTCTCCAAGCTAGAGGAGCCCTGCCCTGCCCGGCCCCTGGGATGTTTTGGGGGGTCCCTGCTCCCCATCTCACCTCTCCTCCCGCTGTTCCTCGGTGGCCAGCGGGGCGGGCAGTGCCCGGCCGCCCTTGGCGGTGCCCAGCACGGACACCAGCTCGCTCTTCCTCAGCAGCGCCGCCCGCAGCTGCTCCCGCATCTCCTGGATCTTCTCCTCCAGCTGCCGCAGCTCGTTCTCGCCGGCCGCTCTGTCCAGGGGCTGCGGCGGCCGCCCGTTCCCGGGGTGCCACGGAGGGGACCCCTCCTCCTCCTCGGGGGGCGCTTTGTCCAGCTGGAAGCGCACCCGCCGCGCCTCCCTCCGCAGGGCGCTCCAGGGCTGCGGCGCTGCCCCCGGGGCCGGCCTCGGCTGCGGCTCGCACCTGTGTGGGGACGGCTGAGTCGGGATCTGGCTGCTCTGGGGTCCCTCCGCAGCCCCACAGGAGGAGGAGGAGGAGGAGGAGGCTCTCAGTGCCAGCCTTACCTCTGCTCCAACTTCAGCTGCTGGCTCTTCCTCTCCTCCGTGCCCATGTTGAGAGCCCGATGGATTTTCTGTGGGGAGCATGGCAAGAGTGAGTTGGGGGGGATGGATTGGAGGTTAACAGGTCAGGGATTATTTGGAAGGTGATGATCTGGAGGGTGACGGTCTGGAGATGATGGTCTGAAGGGTGATGGTGTGGAGGAGATGGTCTGGAGGGTGATGGCTTGGAGGGTGATAGTCTCTAGGTGATGATCTGGAGGATGATGGTGTGGAGGATGATGGTGTGGAGGAGATAGTCTGGAGGGTGATGTCTTGGAGGGTGATAGTCTCTAGGTGATGGTGTGGAGGATGATGATGCGGAGGTGATGGTGTGGAGGGTGATGATCTGGAGGCGATGGTGTGGAGGGGATGGTCTGGAGGTGATGATCTGGAGGATGATGGTGTGGAGGATGATGGTCTGGAGGGTGATGATCTGGTTCAGGTCTCAAACAGGGGTTGGTGATCCATAGCTGGAGAAGGTGGTGCAGTTTAGGAGTGAGCAGCCACATGGGCTTAGTTAGGGGTCTTTGGGACACTAAGCCCCTTCCCCTGGCCCCACCTGGCTGGTGTGCAGCCAGTAGTTGAATTTCTTCTTGCGGCGGATGCGGGGCAGGACGAGGCGGTAGAAGACGTGCTCGCCCAGCGAGGTGAGGAGGGAGCCGCTCAGGCCGATGCACAGCAGCACGAACAGCCCCGAGAAGTGGTAGATGCCCATCTGCAGGGTCTGCGGGTGGCAGGGGGTGTGGGCTGGGCTGCGGGGGGGGGGGGTCAGACCCCCGAGCCCCCTCCCCGGCCGGGGCGCTGCCACCGCACCTCAGTGACGGCGAAGACGCGTTTGCCGCAGGGCACCATCTTGTACCACTTGTCGTGCAGGAGGTCGATGAAGCCCGAGGATTTGTAGCGGCTGATGAACTCGGAGACGTTGGAGGTCAGCGGGGAGTTCTGGGGGAGGCCGATGCCGTAGCCTGGCCCCAGTGAGGAGGGGGAGAGAAAGGGGCAGTGTTGGGACAGAGGGTGCAGCCCCCAGTGCCCACCATGGAGGGGGCACCTCCCCACCCTGCGTGGTTATTGCACAACCCCAGCCCCACCACACACACACACACACACAGAGAACAGAATCCCCTTCCCAACACAGCCCCCCAAACCTTCGATGGCGAAGGGTTTGCCCACAGTGAGCAGTTTGCAGTCAGAGTCGATGGAGACCTCATAATCCAGCAGTGACTTGTCCATGATGAAGGCGTTGAGCTTGGCAGGCTCTGTCCTGTGGGCACATGGGGGGATGCTCAGAGAGGGGCTGCATCCCCCTTGAACAGCATCCCCCCAGCCTGACACCCCCCCAGAGGTGCACAGGCTCCAGGGCTGGGGCAAAAAAATGCCCTGGGAGGGGTAAAAGGTTGGAGAGAGCCCCTCATGCTCTCCCTGCCCCTCACTTGAGCATGGTGACACCGTCAGGGGTGGTGGGGACGTTGTAGCGCCGCATGTACTCGTGCATCTCGGGGAAGCTCTTCTTGATGTACTCCTCAGCACTGCTCTCCCACACCGTGCCGAAGCGGAAGCCCTGTGAGGGGTGATGGAGCTGGAAGGAGGCACCAGAGCATCAGCACCCCTGGCCCCAGGAATGTGTCCCAAATCCCTGGGGATGTGTCCCCAGCCCTGAGTCCCAGGCAGGGTGTCTGGGCAGCCCCAGAGATGCAGGAGCTCTTGGGGATATCTAGGAAAGAGCCTCAGCCTGAACTCAGCCCATTTCCCCCTGCCCTGGAGCTGAGGCTGGGGTTTAACACCAGTGGGAAACACACACAAAGCTTTCTGCAGGTCTCAAAGACCCCCTCACTCTTAGAAGGGGCCAAGACACAGAACTGGGGCTGGAGAGAAGAAGGAAGGTGCAAAAAGAAGGACAGGACCCCCCTCAGCCCCTTCCCTGGCCTTCATCCCTCTCCCAGCCCATCTGAAGCAGCAGAACACGCTCACCTTTGGGTCATGGATGCCCGAGAGCTCCTCGAAGGTCTTGTCCCCCACCATGACAGCTGCCAGGTTGGCCGTGTAGCTGGAGAGCACCAGGAGGCAGAAGATGGCCCAGAGGTTCATGAGGAAGCGGCCGGTGCAGCACTTGGGCGTCTTGCTGGACACAGTGCGCCCAAAGAGGATGGCGTAGCACAGGTTGAGGGCTGAGGAGTAGGAGAAGACCTTCATGCGGTTGCGCCCGTGGGGGGTCATTCCATAGGGGCTCTTCCACTCGTAGAGGGTGAGGAAGAGCGCGGTCATGTGCAGCGCCACGAAGATGCCCACCCACATGGTCCAGTGCAGGGGCCACATGAAGGCCCCGATGGGCGACGCCGTGTCCTTGGTCCTCACCAGGATGCCCAGGCTGGTGGAGAAGAAGGGGCTGGTGAAGTCGATGACTTTGCTCCTCGCCGAGTTGATGCTGAAGGAGGTGACGGCCATGTGGGCCGTGCCACTGAGCAGGTCCCCCACCAGCCCCGTCCAGCGCCCGTTCTTCCAGGCTCCGTATTTCCCATCTCCCACGATGTAGAGCTCGAAATCAAAGGCCATGTCCTCGGCCAGCTTCTCCAGCAGGTCGATGCAGTACCCGTAGCAGCATTTCTTGTACTCCTGTGGCACTGACCCGTTGCCACTGCCAATCTTCTCAAAGAGGGCGTCCAGCACGGCCGAGTCGTTTGTGCCGGGGTCCAGGCAGAGCTGCCCGGCCGGGCAGTTCCCTTCCTCATCCACCTCCCTGGTGAACACAAAGGGGTGCTCCACCAATGTCACCACCCTCAGCCGTGTCCTGGCCCCCTCGGCCGCCTCCCCGGGGCTCTTGTGCTGCCTCTGGCTCTGCCACACGACCTCCTCCAGCTCCAGCTTGCCGTGGCTCCAGGTGCCCGCCGTCATCCAGGTGGGGACCCCCTGCGAGTCCCTGCGCAGGCTCCAGATGCGGAATTGCTGCTCTGGCCTCACCAACACCGTGTTCTTCACACTCACCAGCCCTGTCTGGCCGTGGAAGGAGGTGTTGGCCAGGAACCTGCCAAGGAAAGGGTTTCACTGCTCCGGTGCTCAAGGGATAAAGCTGGGAGCTGGGAGCTGGGAGCTGGGAGCTGGGAGCGGGACGTGCCCGACGTGGGCAGGGACAAGGTCAAGGAGGAGCAGCAGGATCTGGCCCTGCAGCTTGCTGTGCTGCCAGGGCCAAGAGTTATTAATATTTATAGAGTGACCATGCTCGGGCAGTGTTAAGGAGATCTGAAGTGACACATTCCCCCTGTGCAGTGCTAACCACGTCCAGGGGGCTGAGCCCCATGGTGGTGGCTACACACACACATCCCAAGGGTCCCCTGCTCTGCCCTTACCCCATCCCAAGTCTGGGGCAGAACCTCCCATGCACCCCAATACCACAGAGCCAGGATAGGGATAAAAAGGAGCCCCCAGCTCCCCCTTACCGTGCAAGGAAGAGCCCTGGGGCCTCGCTGCCTGCCCGGTGCCTCTCATTGCAGCTCCCCGTGGTCTGCAGCTGTGCGGGGTCAGGGAGGCTCTGGGCAGCCTGGGCAACGGCCTGGGACACCAGTCCCACCATGTCCTGTACAAAGAGCTCCAGCGGTGGCCGGCTCACCTCCCCAAAGGCCAGCAGCCCCGGGGGCAGCCCCTCGGTCTGCAGCTCAGCGGGGCTGAGCGGGAAGCCCAGCATCCAGTGGAATTCCTGCAGCGGCAGCCCCAGCTCCTCGGCAGCCTGGAAGATGAGTCGAGCGCGGGGCAGGTCACAGCCCAGCAGCAGCACGGGGCTGGACAGGCTCCTGACACGGTCCCCGTGCTGCTGCAGGTAGCGGCTGGCCCTGGGCTCATCCAGGTAGCCCAGGTCCAGGACGGTGCGGAGGAAGAGCTGGGAGCGCTGAGCCCAGAGGTGGAGGAAGCTGTCGATGTCCCAGGGGTGGCAGAGCACCAGGCTGGTCTCCTGCCAGTCGTTGGCGTGCAGGATGCTCACCAGCACATCCACCAGCGTCTCCGGGGAGCTCTGCCGGTCCATGTGGAAGTGGAAGGGGCTCTGCCAACACACGAGGGTCCTGGCTGTGCCCCTACCCACGGGAAGAGCCCAGAGGCAGCGCCAGACATGGACCCACCTGCCCCGAGGTCATCCCACACTCCCTGGTCATCCCCTGCCCAATTCCTGTCTGGGATGCACTGCCAGGACACATCCCAAAGCCCTTTGGAGTGGGGATTGGGGCTGGGGGCTGCAGAGCTCCTGAGGAACCAGGGAACTTACCTTGGAGTGAAAGCTGGAATTGGGTCTGGGATAGAGCTGGGCAAGGAGCCAGGAGAGAGCTGAGATGGGAGCTGGGATAGAGCCAGGATAGGGCTGGAATGAGGGCCAAGAGGGGGCTGGAATAGAGCTGAGATGGGAGACAGAGAGCCAGGATGGGGCACAGGATGAGGCTGGGGTGGAGGCAGCATGGAGGTGGGAATGAGGATGGGAAGGGGCTGGGATGGAAGAGAAGAACGAGAGAGAACAGAGCCGGGTTGGATCTCGGAGATAGTCGGGATGCAGCAAGGATGAGTGGTTGGGATTCCGAATTGGAGCTGGAATTGAAGCCGGGATTGGAGGCAGGTCCGAGCCGGGAGGAGAACCCGCGGAACAGAGCCGGGATGGAATCGAGAGGGAGATCGGGATAGAGCCGGTATGGACCCGGGACGGGGATCGGGATAGAGCCGGTATGGATCCGGGGCGGGGATCGAGATAGAGCCGGTATGGACCCGGGACGGGGACCGGGATAGAGCCGGTATGGATCCGGGACGGGGACCGGGATAGAGCCGGTATGGACCCGGGACGGGGATCGGGATAGAGCCGGTATGGATCCGGGGCTGGGATCGAGATAGAGCCGGTATGGATCCGGGACGGGGACCGGGATAGAGCCGGTATGGATCCGGGACGGGGACCGGGATAGAGCCGGTATGGATCCGGGACAGGGACCGGGGCAGGAGCACGGACGGAGCCAGGACGGGAGCGGGGACGGGATCTGCGGGCAGTGCCGGCGCTGCGGGTCTCACCTGCGCTCGGAAGGGCAGCGGCCAGCGGGTGTCCAGGATGCTGACGAAGGGGACCTGGAGGGCGGCGGCGAGGAAGTCGAGCTGGAGCAGCTCCCGGCGGGAGCGGGGCAGCGCCAGGACGGCGGCCACGCCGCGCCCCGCCAGCGCCCCGCACACCCACCGCGCCAGCGAGCCGGGGTCCCGCGCCGCCGGGCCGCCCCCCACCACCTCCAGGCTGAGGTTGTGGGGCAGCGTCCCCTCCCCGGGGCCGGTACCGGTGCCGGCAGCTCGGGCCAGCGCGGCGCGGAGCCGGGCGCGGGCGGGCGCGGGCGGTAGCAGCGCCCCGAGGCGCACGGCGGGGCCGGGGCTGGGCCCGGGGGGCGCCGGGACGCGGCAGGGTTGGGGGTGTCCCCCCGCCGCCCCCAGAGCCGCCGCCAGCAGCCAGAGCGCCCGCAGCCCCGCCATGCGCCCCGCACCGGCCCCGCACCGGCCCCGCACCGGCTCCGGCCCCCCCGGCCCCGGGCAGCGCCGAGGCCCCGCAGCCCCCGGAGCGCCGCGGGTCCCGCCGGACCCGGCCCACGCAGCAGCGCCGGACCCGCCCGCAGCCGCCCCGTCCACGCCCACGCGCGGCGCGGGTCCCCCCCTCCCCGCCGCCACCCGCGCTGCCCTCCGAGCGCTGCCACCCGCGGCGCCCCTGGCACGGAGGTGCCCGCTGAGCACAGGGTGGTCCCCGATACCTCTGGAGCACTGGGATGTTCCTCCTCTTCCTCATCCTCATCTTCCTCCTCCAGAAAGCCCCTGGGGTGGTCCCGAGCAGTGAACTGCCGCCTTCATCCCGATAAAGACCCCCCAGCCCGACCCCTCCATCCCTCCTCAATCTGAGGGGCAGCTTCAATGTCCGGGGGTCCCGAGGCCCAGAGTTTTCCAGGGCTGAGTGATTCCTTCTGCTGTGTGGGGAAGGAGAAAAGGGCAGCAGCAGCAGCACAGCCTTCCTCTGCTGAGGGAGGGGATGTGGGGTCACCCTCCTCATCCTCAGCAGGGAAACTGAGGCTCAACCCAGCCCAAAGGGTCCCTGCCACCAGCACACAAACACCAGCAACAGGGGCAGGAGGCACGCTAAATTAATAAGGAAAAATGAAGGATGGAGCCAGAATCCATCTGGCAAAAAGCATCGATTCATGTAATATCAATAAATGTAATGAGTCACAGCTAATGAATTCTCCTGCGGAGCTGGACCTGCAGGGAGGGCAGCTCAAATCCTGCCAGAGCACGGAGGGTCACGGGGGGCTGGAATCCCCCTGACCACGGGCCCCCCTGGCAGGGATAAACACAAGGATAAACACAGGGCAGCCCTCGCCGTCCATGCAGGAGGGGCTTGGAATGAAAACCCCTCCCCAAACACCAAACACAGCATGAGGGGCTCTCTGGGAAGCCCCATCCTCCCTTCTGCTCTAAGTGCAGCACCCCAACAGGAACCCCACTGTGGGATGACTGGGAGGGAGCTCTGGGTTTTTTGTTTTTGGGCTCCCTGCAGCAGGGATGTGCTCCCACCTCTTGCCCCACTGCAGCCCCTGGCTCTGGGTGCTGACAGTGCCTGCTGCAGCTGATGAATGTTGATCCAAAACGTTGGGAGGAAGAGGAGGAGCAGGAGAGGAAGGGAAAGGAACAGCTCCAGTGATTAAGCTAAAAGCTTCTTCTCTGGAACTGGGGATGCTCGGGTGCTCTGGTTTTAAAAATGCACTTTAAATCAGCTGCACTTGGTGTATTGAATGGGAGGGGGGATGGCACAGAGGGATGGCCAAGGGACACCTCAACACCCTGTAGGGACAGGGAAGGACCCTTGGGGTGAAGGCAACAGGGCAGTTTGGGGATAAGGAACCACTCTGCCATTCCCAGTGGGCAGCCCAAGGATGCAGTGAGAGGTGGTCACGGTCTCGTGGCCACGTTAAAGAAACCAACACGGGCATCTTTCACTATAAAAACCAAATCTTTTATGTAAAAAATAAACCTAAACAAAACCCACAACCCCCGCTGCCATGCTGTGACAATACAAAAGGCCGAGTCCCCAAACACCGTGAAAACAGAGTCGTTGGATCCAAATATATATAAACTGTTGACTGAGGAGATTGGAAATAGCACCTTGCTGGTCCCCCCGCCCCTCCCCAGAGTGACCCTGTGCCCCAAAACCACCACCTGTGCTCCAAAGCCCAGGGACACCCCAGGCTCTGCCTGCCACACACATCAGGAGCCCCCTCCTCAGCCCTGGGAGCCAGGGACCCCCCACTTGTTGCAGCAGCCCCCCCAGAGAAGGAGCCCCTCAGCCCCTGCTGTCCGTGCAGAGTGTGGGGTCTGGTGGCACTGAGCAGCAATCCCCAGGACAGGGTGGGCACAAGGGGGTCTCCAAAATCCAATCTCAAACCGGTATTGAGAGAAAAAAAAAACAAAAAAAACAAAACACTTTTCTGTCTGCACTGCAGGGTCAAGTAACGAAAAGAAACAAAAAAAAAGGGGGCGGGGGGAAGAAACGGGGAACGAGCAGGAGCTGCATCCTGAGCCCTCCCAGCAGCCGGCGAGGCTCCTCCTGCAGCGGCCGCCCGAGAGTCCCCCGGCCCCGGAGCGGAGTGAACGCGGTCCCTGTGCTGTCCCCGCGCCGGTGCCAGTCCCGCGGCTCGGAGCAGGCTGTGCCGGCTCGGGGCAGGCTGAGCCGGGGCTCGCAGCCGGCTGGGCGGTGCTTCCCCGGGAGCCGGGCAGGGAGAGGCGGAGGGGTGCGAGGGCGGGGGGAGCCTCTTCACTTGGCTGGTTTGGTGATGATGCGAGTGGAGAAGTCAAAGAGGTCCTTGTTGATTTTGCGGAGGTTGCTCACCTCCTCCTCCAGCTCGCTCACCTGGATCGTCAGGTGCTCCTGGTCTCCCACCAGGTTCTGTGACACGAAAACACAACAGACAAGAGTCAGGGCCCCGGCTCTGACAGGCACAGGATGCTGCTCCTTCCCCAGCAGTAAACACCAAACCCTTCAGTCCCCTCCCTCCTCCTCCTCCTCCTCATTAAAGTGCAGCCCCATGGCACCAGTAGATTTTAGGGCTCTTTTCCCCTATTCCCACGTCCCAACTTGCTCCAATCAGTTGACAAGGATCCCCCTCAAAGGGCCAGTACCCAACTCCCAGCCTGGGAGCAGCTCTCACCTTTTCCCTCGTCGAGTACATCTGTGAGTACATCCTCTCTGCCTTCTCCAGGTAGCTCTGCCCAGGCTCCTGCAGGGACCAGAATGGAGGGGTTGGCAGAGCAGACACAGACCCTCTCCCCATGCCCCTGGACTGGGTTCCCCATGGGAGGAAGCCTGGCTGATCCATCCTGCTGTCAGGCAAACAGCCCCTTGGCCTGCTGCCACCGACCAACGGGGGAGCTTATCCATCAGCTCTGGGCAGAGGCAGACAGAGGCAGACACTGACAGTGGGGAGCAGAGAGGCTGGCATGGCTGGGCTGTGTGACCCTCCCAGCCTGGGGACAGCCAAGGAAACGGTGGGACAGCAGAGCCAGCCCACGCTGCAGCACGGGGCTGGGGAGGACAAATGACTGCAGCAGCCAGGACGGGGAGGACGCAGGAGGGAACACCAACGGCTTCCACCAGCTGGAGGAGAAGCTTTTCTCTGCCACAGCCCCTCCTGGCTGGCTGCCCCCCTGCCCAGTGCCCCCCAGTACCTGCTGGTGCAGCCCCAGGCGCAGCGTCACCCCCTCGGCGCCCGGCTCGTCGCTGCTCTCGGTGCCGTGCAGGTGCCGGCTGAACTTGGGCAGGGGCACGCTGGGCTTCCCCTCGGGGTTCAGCATGTTGGCAGGGGCCAGCACGATGAAGGCGTTTGTCACCGGGCCTGTGGGGACACAGGGGGACAGCTCAGGCTGGACCCTGCTGCGTTTGGGAGGCCTCGGGCAGCCCTGGCACAGGACTCTGCTCTGCCTGCCCAGGGCTGGTTGGGGACCCCAAAAGAGCAGAGCCCGGCCTCCCACCACGCTGAGCTGCCATCCATCAGCAGCTCTGTGCTGCCACAATCCATGGCAGAGCTGATGAGTGTGTTAATTACTGCATTAATTACTTACCCGCCCCCTCCCAGCTGCTGTGAGCTCCCAGTGCTGTCCCCCACGCCCTGTCAGGCACAGCAGCCCCCAGCCCCCCTCCAGCAGGCAGGGCACTGCTACCACAGCCCCACCATCCATTTCCCCTTTCCCATTTCCACCTTTCCAAGGTGAAGATGGTCCATGTGCACCTGGAGGGGGCTGCCAGGGCTGTGGAGAGGGGTGCAGGGTGAGGGAGGGGACATGGGGAGGCTCAGAGCTGCTGGAGGATTTTGGTCTCTGCAGAGCAGCTCTGATATGGATCAGGGCTCTGTCATCACCATCCACCCCTCCAGAGCCTGCTCCTAAATCTGATCCTCCCAGGATTCAAGGTTGGGTCCCACCAACAGAGCAGCACCTCTGGCCCCAAAGCTGTTCCTGGCCAGCTCTGATGGCTTCACTCCCTCCTTAAAGACCAGATCATTGTGCTCCATCAGTGACATTCCCACTGCACTGGCAGCTCATGGAGCAGTTAGAGAGGAAAGGTGGAGAGGAGAAAACCTCAGGAGTGAACCCAGAGCTCCCCAAACCTGGTCACCACCTGGACACAGCCCCACAGCCACTCTGGGGCTCCAGTGCAGAGGTCCTGTGCCAGATCACCTTGCCCCAAGGCCTGGGGCAGCAGGCACTGGGTGACCCTGGGCCAGTCTGGGCATGGGGACTAGGCTCAGCTGGAGGGAAATAACCAAATAACCCAGCTTCCAAGGCAGAGCTGCCAGCAGAACACATCAGCCAGATCATCCTGGGATGGCCTTGCAGGGGGAGCCCTTGGGATGGTCTGTGCCACGCTGTGATTGCAGTGACAAGGATGGAGCTCGTGTGACAGGATGGGAATTGAGGCCTGGAGGGATCTGGGGGCAGCACTGGCTCCCAGGCTCATCCCACAGGTCTCCTGCTACCCCCCAGAGTGGTGGCAGCCATGCAGGGTGATTGGGAGTAGCCCTGCCTCGCCAGCACTGCCACAACTCATCACCCAGGAGCAGCAGCTTAAATTCTCAAAGCCCACCCACTCTGCCCCTGCCAAGGACAAGCCACCCTTGGTGACACAGCCCCCTGCACCAGCCTGGCCCTGAGCCACTCTCCAGCTCCTTGGATTTAATTTGCAGCAGTGTTGAGGGGAGGGCAGAGGCTCCTGTTTGCCCCCAGGCACCCCCATGCCCAGCAAGCAGAGGGACAGTGCTGTCCCAAGGACACTGGGCCAGAGGCTGCTGTCACATCACCATGTCACAGCCCTGTCACCTCTGCCTTGGGGAGGGAGCAGGGACAGACCTTGCTGGGGGGCTCAGGAGAGGCCAAGCAGGGGACAGGGATCCATGAGAGAGGGCTGGCTTGGGACAGCAGATTCCCCCACACTGGGAGGCTGCAGGGCCCTGTGGAGATTCCAGAGCCAGGACAAAGCTCAGGGGTGCTGGAATCCCAGCCTATTCCTGAGCACACGCAGCCATGCCAGTGCCAAGGCTGCCAGGGAAACCAAATCCCTGCCCACAGGCAGCAGAGAGCCAGCAGAGCACCCACAGCGTGGGGTCAGCCTGGTCCTGCTCCTCCTGGGAAGAGCCTGGTCTGTCCATTCCTGCCTGCAGCCTCAGGAGGACTCCAGTGCCCGGCTCACAGCCAAGGCCTGGCCCCCCCTCCCCTCCTGGGATGACTCACAGCTCCATTTGGTTTGTTTGCAGCCTCTAGTGCCAGCCAGGCTGGATGGGCACTGCAGTGGGTCCCAATTAGGGACGGTCCTTGGCAGCCAAAGGAAAGAGGAAAAGGGTCTGCAGGCAGCCTGGCTTGCAGAGACTGCCCTGAGGCAGCAGCTCAATCACCACGGAGGAACACAGGGACTGGCTGTCCCCACCATCACCTCTGGGAGGGGTCTGGGCCATGCCCAAGGCAGCCCCACTGGTCACTGCAGCACCAGGGGCCAGAAACCACAGTTAACAACAGGAGGGGTAAATCCCCCACTGCTCTGAGGTGGCTGAGGCACCCAACTGCTGCTCCTGCAATTTACTGGAGCCATCAGACTGAAATCCCAGACAGCTGCTCATATGGGATTCACTTCAGGCCCCATGAGCTCACTGCTGGGGTCACAGAGCTGTCTCCCCTGCAGACACAGCTGGGGTGCATGTGGGGTGACTGCTCCCTGGGGAAAACAAGGAGGAGGATCCCGTGTGGCCTCAGCGACAGGGTGAAATCCATGACTCACTCCTGACAGAGCACAGGGGGTTGTTAACACACGGGGCAAGGTCAGGGCAGAGCTCCAGACAGCCCGGGCTCCCTCCAACGCCTCTGCCCATCCCAGGGCGTGAAGCAAGGGGCAAAAACACACCTGGAGTGCCCAGGGCAGCTCAGGTGAGACACTGGGCCTCTGGCAGTGAGGATCCTGGAGATAAGGACATTCCTACCTTTGTGATTCATCGTCTTGAGGCACTGCTTGCTCTGGATGTCCCACAGCCGGACGGTTTCGTCGTGAGAGCCCGAGAGCAGCAGGCTGCCATCTGTGGACACTGACAGACACGTCACCTGGTTCCTGGAATGGGGAAGAGGATGTTTAAACTCAGGATGACCCCAGGAGTGCCAGGAGCTGGTGAGGTGGGCAGATGGAGGCTGGCAGGTACGTCTGGTTCCTCACCTGTGCCCTTTGAAGACCTTCCCGTTCTCCCGCTCTGTCTGGAAGGTCCGGTCTCTCTGAACTGGCTGAAGGAATTCAGGAAGGAAAGGAAAGGAAAGGAGTTACAATTCAGGAAAGCTGAACCCAGCAGGTTCATCACCATGTCTGGAGGGGGCAGAGGAGACACAGAGGAAGCCTCCCATGTCCTGGCAGGTCACACCAGTCCCAGCAGGGAGGTGACAGTGGCTCGGGGTGACAGCCCCACACACTCACCCAGGCACAGAGGTCGACCTGGAAGATGGAGCCATCCATGCCCCCACAGAACATGTGGTACTCAGAGAGGTCCAGAGTCACAGCCATGATCCCCACGTCGAAGAGCACGGAAAGCAGGAGCTCCCCAGATGAGATTTCCCAGAGCTGGAGTGAGAGGGCACAGGAGAATCAGGGGTGAGAATGTTCATGGCAGGATTGGAGGAACACTGATAACCTGAAATTCCCTCCTGGATGTGACTGGGAAACTGAGTCCAAGGCAGAACTCAGGATCAGCCTCTCTGAGCAGGACAGAAGTTTCCCAGGCAGCTTCAAAACAGCTCTGAACCCTCTCTGTGGCCACCCTGCCCCCAGGGCATCCCCTCCCCACAGGCTCCAGCCTGCTCTGCTCCCTGTGCACATCAGCAATGGAAAACTGAGGAGCTGACCCCGACATTCCCAGGACAACAGGGACTGCAGCAGTCCAGCCTGGGGGCAGGAGCAGAGAAACTGCTGTTGTTGGAGAGGCAGAGCCCAGCTCTGGCAGCTCTGAGTCACTGCAGAGACAGCCAAGAAACGAAGCCACTGCAACCCGGCAAAGCTTGGGGACAGCTTGGGGACAGCTTCCTGCTAGCTGGCAGGAGCCTGGCTGTGACCCCACAGGGTCTGGCAGCTGTGAGATGAGCCTCACCTTGGCTGTCTGGTCGAGGGAGGCGGTGGCAGCCCGTGCCAGGGGCCCTCCAAAGCCGCAGCACAGGTCGGTGATGGGGAGGCTGTGCCGGGACCAGACGTGCCGGGGGTCGGGGATCTGGGAGGGCTCTGCCTGCAACACGCTGTGGGGAGAGCAGAGACAGGCAGGTCAGCCAGGACAGAGCCCCACGGGGAGCTGGGCCAGGCTCTGATCCCACTGGGAACGCCTCTGCTGGCTGCAGGGACCAAGGGGGACACGGGAGCTGCTGGCAGCCATGGCTCATGGATGCTGAGACCCCTATCCCACAGACAAAGAGCCTGGGGAAAGGGCACAATCCCTTCTGTGTCACCCAGGGAAAGAAGTCAGAACCATCTGCCTGCTCCCAAGAAGCCCCCAAGGAAAGGTTCCCTGCCCAGAAGGAGGGCACAGACACAGCTGTGGGCTTAGAGGGATCTCCTGCTCCAAAATCCCTGTGGCACACAGATACTGAGATTCCTATCCCACAGGGACAAACACCCTGGGAAAGGGCACAATCCCCTCTGTGTCACCCAGGGAAAGAAATCAGAACCATCTGTTCCCAAGAACAGGTGAGACCCTCAAGGAAAGGTTCCCTGCCCTGAAGGAGGACACAGATACAGCAGTGGGCTTAAAGAGATCTGTTCCAAAATCTCTGTGGCACACAGATACTGAGGCTGAGATTCCCGTGCCACAGGGACAAAGGGCACAATCCCCTCTGCATCACCCAGGGAAAGAAATCAGAACCGTCTGTTCCCAAGAACAGGTGAGACCCTCAAGGAAAGGTTCCCTGCCCATAAGGAGGGCACAGACACAGCTGTGGGCTTAAAGAGATCTCCTGTTCCAAAATCCCTGTGGCACACAGATACTGAGGCTGAGATTCCTATGCCACAGGGACAAAGGGCACAATCCCCTCTGTGTCACCCAGGGAAAGAAATCAGAACCATCTGTTCCCAAGAACAGGTGAGACCCTCAAGGAAAGGTTCCCTGCCCTGAAGGAGGACACAGACACAGCAGTGGGCTTAAAGAGATCTCCTGCTCCAAAATCCCTGTGCCCCCCAGCCCCCCTTACTTGTAGAGGTTCCACACCAGGGCCAGGCAGTCCTTGGCCCCTGAGAGGAAGTGGCTGCTGTCATCAGTGAAGCAGAGGCACGTGAGGTCCTGGTAGTGTCGGTTCAGGATGGCCAGGAGGTTCCCATTGGACACCTGCAGTGAGGAGAAGGGCAGGAGGGAGTCAAGGATGCCTTGGGATCATGTGGTGAGGAGGGTGGGTTCTGTTCCACCTCAGGACAGTGACTGACACCACTGAGGCACGGCTGGAACAGCCTGAACTCAGTGGAAATTCAGCACATGGCAGTGGAAGAGGTCCAGACACTTTAGCTCTGGAACCCAGTGATGCCAGAGCTGCTCCTCTGGCCAAGTCACAAACGTGCAGTAAAGATTTCTTGTTCACTCTTAATATTCATATTACTTCTTCTCCCCTCCCACAGGTCCTCAGGAGGTGGCACTGGGGTTATGAGAGCTGCAGGATACCCCAGAGGTGGCTCAAGGGGTTTAGGGTGGACAAGGGATCCCCCAAGTATTTCTTATTAAAAGGCAACACTGCAGATGGGGAGGGAACCAAGAGAGAAAAAGCCTCAAATAAAATAAGAGTCTGCTTCTTCTCATGGTCTGAATTACACCAAAAAATCAAACCAAACTTCAGTTCAAGGGGTTTCACAGACAGCACAAAAGCCAGCTCTAGGGGCTGCTTCCAGCTCCACGATGGTTTCCTCTCCAATGTGCCAGAGGGACAGTGCCATACCCTGGAACACATCTGTGGGTGACAGTGCCATACCCTGGAACACATCTGTGGGTGACAGTGCCATACCCTGGAACACATCTGAGGGTGACAGTGCCATACTCTGGAACACATCTGAGGGTGACAGTGCCATACCCTGGAACACATCTGAGGGTGACAGGGCCATACTCTGGAACACATCTGAGGGTGACAGTGCCATACTCTGAGGGTGACAGTGCCATACTCTGGAACACGTCTGAGGGTGACAGGGCCATACTCTGGAACACATCTGAGGGTGACAGGGCCATACCCTGGAACACATCTGAGGGTGACAGTGCCATACTCTGGATCACATCTGAGGGTGACAGTGCCATACCCTGGAACACATCTGAGGGTGACAGGAGCTGGAGCAGGGCCCAGCTGGGAGCATCACAGGCAGCAGCTCCCACTGCAGGCTCAGCCTCAGGGATTTTTTTTCCCAACTAAAAGCACTTGGGTACAAACAAACCCTGATGGGTTCAGGTAGAGCCACTCACACCATGAGTCTCAAACCTCCAGGTGAGGCATCCTGGGGTTTAATCCTGGGCTCAGGACAAGACACTGCTTCCATTTGCTCAGTGGTGTGCTGGGAATGCAGCAGTAATCCCAAATTAATCCAGCAGTAATTAACCAGCAGGACAATGACCAGAGCACAGCAGGGGCTGCTGGCACCCTGGGCACACACAAATACACAGCTGAAATGTGGGAGAAGCACTGAAGCAAAACCAGATCCTGTGCTGCTGCCTTTTGAGAGCAGTGCCTGACCCCTGAGGCAGAGTCAGGGCATCCAGAGATGCCTGGAAAGAGAAGATGGAGGCAGAGTGAAGCCTCTCCCTGAATTCCTCCCACTCCTACGTCAATGAGCTGCTCTGTGAGCTGAGAGCAGCACAGCCTTTATCCCAGGATCAGGATTTACAGACATTTAGAGGATGGGGACCCTGATGCCAGGATCAGGATTTACAGACATTGGAGGGACTGGGGACCCTCCCTGACTGTGCAGGGTGTGAGTGTGAGTGCCCCAGCACCCCATAACTCCCACAGACCGTGCAGGGTGTGAGTGTGAGTGCCCCCAGCACCCCGTAGTACCTCCCACAGGTAGATGCTCTCGGCGACGCCCGCCAGGACGTAGAGCCCATTGGGAGAGGCTGTCAGGCAGGTCACAGGCCCGGGACAGATGATTTTCTGCTGCAGCTGGTCCTGGGACAGAGAGAGAGCACAGTGAGGGCTCAGAGAAGGGAAGGGGCTGCAAGTAGGGACCCCCGACATGGGGGCTCAGGGGGATCTCTGCGAACAGAGGGATGGGGGGCACTTGCACGGGGTGATGGAGGTCGGAATGGAGGGACAGGGAGCCTGAGGGTCCAATAGGGGACAGAGGGGGGTCTTTGCAGAGAATTGGGCCATGAAGGGGTGTCTCAGGACAGAGGGGAGTCTCCACGAAAAGAGGAGCCATGAGGGGGTCTCTGTGGAGAGAGGAGCCATGAGGGGGTCTGAGCATGGATTTAGGGGGGCTCTGTGGACGGAGGAGCTCCTCATCACAGGGCCGGGGGTTTCTCAGGAGGGGTGCCCCCGTCACATCCCCCACGGGGCCCGGAGTCCCCCCGCGAAGCCCGAAGCCGTCCCCCGAGCCGAGGCCGCCCGGGCCCGCCCGCCGCGCCGGTACCTTCCTCTGGAGCTCCCAGACGTTGATGTAGCTCTTGCCGAGCTGGGCCCCCAGCAGGTGCTCGCCGCCCAGCAGCGCCAGCCCGCGTGGGCCGCTGTTGCCGCCGCGGTAGCCGGGCAGGGCCGAGCCCGAGTGCAGCTCCCAGACCGAGCAGTTGCAGAGCGGCCCCGCCGCGTCCGACACCAGCGCCACCTCCATGGGCGCCGCCATCTTCGCGGTCCGCCAGGGCCACAGAGAGCGCGGCCGCGGCCCAGAGCGCCGCCTCCGCCGCCCGGCGCTGACCAATCAGCGGCGGCGCCGCCGCGGCCGCGGGGGGCGGGGACTGCGCACGCGGCAGGAAGCTCAGCAGGGCCCGCCCCGCTCGGTGCTGGATGGGTGACACGGGGCAGCGCGTGTGCACATGGGGACCCCATGGACACCCCACAGCTTATGGGGACCCGGTGGAGACCCCATAACCCTATGGACCCTCCACAGCCCTATGGGGCCCTATGGACCCTCCGCAGCCCCACAGCGACCTCATGGACTCCCCACAGCCCTATGGAGACCCCATGGACTCCCCACAGCCCTATGGGGACCCCATGGACCTCCACAGCCCCATAGAAGCCCCACGGACACCCCACAGCTTATGGGGGGACCCTATGTAGACCCCATAACCCTATGGACCTCCCACAGCCCTATGGGGACCCTATGGACCCCCCACAGCCCTATGGGGACCCCATGGACTCCCCACAGCCCTATGGGGACCCTATGGAGACCCCATAACCCTATGGACCTCCCACAGCCCTATGGGGACCCCATGGACTCCCCACAGCCCTATGGGGACCCTATGGAGACCCCATAACCCTATGGACCTCCACAGCCCCATAAGAGCCCCATGGACACCCCACAGCTTATGGGGACCCTATGGAGACCCCATAACCCTGTGGACACTCCCCAGCCTTAAATGGGACCCTATGGACATCCCGGGACCCTATGGACACCCCACAGACTTATGGGCACCCTATGGAGACCCCATAACCATATGGACTCTCACAGCCCCATAGGGACCCCATGGACACCCCACAATCCTATAGGCACCCCATAGCTTCATGAGAACCCCATGAGCACCCCACAAAACTAAGGGTGCCCCGGATACCTCCCAACCCTATGGACACCCCACAGGCCTATGGGGAACCCATGCACATCTCATAATCCTATCATCACCCCATAAATCCATTGATACCCCACAACCCACAGGGATACCCCAAATCCATAAGGAAATCCTATAGGCACCCCTAAGGCAAGAAACCCCAAACAACACAACTTTTTTTTTTTTTTTTTTTTTAATATTTCTTCACTTTACAGGGTTACAATTGTCTTAAATATTCTGACGTTTAAATACAATCTGTATAATAATGTTATTATAAAATGTAAACTTTCAGTGTTTTTTTAAGTTTATTTTCTCTTTTTTTTTAAATTTTTTAATTTTTTTTTTTAATAATAATCAAAAAAGTCTCAATACCTGAATGTTTTGCAAAAACTGAAATCTTTCACCGGGGCCCCGGGTGCGCCCGAGGCCGCCGCACTCAGAGGTAGAATGTGGTTTATTTTTTTATTCCTTTTTTTCTTTTTTTTTGTCTTTTGTGGTTTTTTTTTCTTTTCTCATTTTCCTTTTTTACCTGAGTTAAGATATGCAACGCTGGGGGGGGAAGGGGGCAGCTGCAGCTGGGGCTGCTCCTTTAGTTTAATTTTCTTTCCAAACCCCCCCCCCCAAAAAAAACTGATTTAGGCTCTTTTTTATTATTTTTAAATCGATATGCAAAAAAAGAAAAATACAGTGGAAAGTCACCTGCTCTCAAAAACAAAAATAAAAGGAGGGGCAGGGAAAGGAGGGGGGGAGGGAAAATAAAAATAAAAAACCCAAAACAACCCAAAATAGTGACTGTACAATGCAAAAAAAAAAAAAAAAAAATCACAAAGAAAATCTAAGCCTGCCCTGGGCATGAAAATTCCCCCTTGGAATTTCTCCTTATGGGGAGCTGGGCTGGACCCCAACAGCAGCAGGAGCTGGACGGACCCTCCCAGGCCCCCCCAAAAAAGGGTCCACAAAGCCACCAAGACCCCCACCCCAAAAAAGAGCCACCAAGGGGATTCCAGCACTGAAAAAAAACCAAAAAAAACCCAAAAACAACAATAAACCAGCTGGGAAAAAAAAAAAAAACAAAAAAAAACAAACCCAAATCCCCTGAGATCGCCACTTCCCCGAGTGAAATGAAAAATAAAAGGTTGGGGTTGGGGGGCACCTGGGGAAGGGGGGAAAAACCCTGTGCTCCAGGTGGGAACCTGAGAACGGAGATACCGAGGGGGGCGAGGGCGTTTCGGTATCGGCTTGGATTGTGTCTCACGCAGATGTGGGTGAATAATTTTTCTTTTTTTTTTTTTTTTGGTGAGGGGGAGGAGGAGGGAAATATTTAAAAGAAACTGAGATTGCGAGGTTTAAAATAAATGCTTTGGGTTGTGTGCTCCAGAGCGTCCTGCAGCTCTGAGCATCCCCATCCTCTGGATGCTGCTTGGTTTTGGAGGAAATAAGCCCAAAGTGGCCTTAAACAGTAGTTTTATGCAAGGGGAGGGATAAAAATTAGGATTTGGCGGTGGGGGAAGGAGCAGAGCTGGACCCAACCACCGATAAGGAGAGGAGAAAGGAGATTCCAACTTTTTTCCAAGCTCCCATTTTCCCTGATGAAGACTAATATATATCATTTGCATGTTAAAAGATTGATTCTTTTTTTTTTTCTTTTTTTTTTTTAGAGAATAAAATAGAAGCTATTTACAACAAAACAATCGAAAACAACCTCTTAAAATCCTGCAGAGAGTGGAGTTCCCAAAACAAAGGAGGGAAAAGGATGGAAATGAATAAAATTTCTCCCTATTTCCAAATTTTTTTTTTTTTTTAGGATTTTTGGTTTTGTTTTGTTTTTTCCTTTAGAATTCCGGGGGGGTTTCGCTAGAGCTCGCGTCGGCAGGCGTCCGTGCGTCTGTCTGGAGGTAACACGAGTTAAAAAATAACAATAATTATAATAATAATAATAATAAATGTACAGTGCAAAGTGTGATGTGAGTGAGGTAAACGGTCCCGGAGCGGCGCAGCCGGACAGCCGGCGGTGGCTCCAGCAAAACCCCCCGGGCTAAAGCTTTTCTGCCTGGAAAAGGAAAATCCAACAACAGGAGAACAAGGGCAGGGCCCATCGAGAGACTGAGAAGATCCAGGAGAAACCCTGGCAAGACCTCAGGGGAGACCCTTGGTGAGACCCCAGGTGGGATCTCAATGAAACCCTGGTGAGATCCTGGTGGGACCCAGGAGAGATCTCAATGAAAACCTGGTGAGAGCCTGGTGAAATCCTGTTGAGACCCCAGAGAGACCCTGGCAGGACCTTGAGCAAGACCCCAGAGAGACCCTGGCAAGATCTACGGTGAGAGCCTTGGTGAGACCCCAGTGAGACCTTGGCAAGACCTCAATGAAACCCCAGTGAGATCTCAATGAAATCCTGTTAAGACCCCAGAGAGACCCTGGCAGGACCTTGGGTGAGACCCTTGGTGAGATCCCAGGGAGACCCAGGCAAGATCTCAATGAGACCCCAGTGAGACCCAGGCGAGATCTCAGTGAAACCCTGGTGAGATCCCGGTGAAATCCTGTTGAGACCCTGGCAAGACCTCAGGCCAGACCCTTGGTGAGATCCCAGTGAGACCCTGGCAGGACCTCGAGCAAGACCCCAGAGAGACCCTGGCAAGACCTCGAGTGAGACCCTTGGTGAGACCCCAGTGAGGCCCCAGTCTCATCCAGGTCTTGGGTGAGACCCTTGGTGAGATCCCAGTGAGACCCAGGCGAGATCTCAATGAAACCCTGGTGAGATCCTGGTGAGATCCCAGTGAGACCCTGGCAGGACCTCGAGCAAGACCCTGGTGAGATCCTGGCAAGACCTCAAGCGAGACCCCAGAGAGACCCTGGCAAGACCTCGTGTGAGACCCTTGGTGAGACCCCAGAGAGACCCTGGCAAGACCTCGTGTGAGATCCCAATGAGACCCCAGAAGACCCCGGCGAGCCCCGGTGCGGCCCCGTCCCCCCGCGGGCGCCGGTGCCCGAGGCTGGGGGCGTTAAGGCGAAGAAGCGCTGTTGGAGGTAGAGCTGGGGGGCACGGCCAGGCCGGCCGGGGCGGGGGGCACGCTCCCACCGCCGCTCCCCACCCCGCTGCCGCCGCTGCTCCGGCTGCTGCCGCCGTTGCCTTTGCTGTAGGCAGAGGAGGAGGAGGAGGAAGAGGAGGAGGAAGGGCCGGGCGTCTGGGCGAACAGCACACCTGGGGGAGAGAGCAGAGAGCAGAGCTGAGGCACGGGCGCTGCGAGATGGATGGAGGGCAGCGGGAGCGTGGCACGGGGCAGCCCCTCACCTGCGTACACGATGCCGTTGATCTCCACGGACATGCTGATGCTGTTGGTGCCGTTGCTGCTGGCGGCGGCGGCGTCCGGGCGGTTCTCTGCCGGGGAGAGCCGCGTTACCGAGCCCGCCGGGGCCGGGAGCCGCGTGGGGCCGCAGGGCCGGGGCCGGCACTGACCTGGCGAGCGGGTGCCCTGGCTGTTGATGCGGATGCTCATGGGCAGCTGGGCCGTCATGGCCAGGAGGTTCTGCTGCAGCGCCCGCTGCATCAGCCGCTGCTGCTCGTCCGTCACCAGCGCCAGCTTCTTCTCCGGCGGCTCCCCCGACTCCAGCTTCTCCCGCAGCTGCTCCAGCGCCGCGGCCTGGGCGGCCGCCGCCACCTGCACCGCGGCTGCCTGCGCCGCCACCACCGGGTGCCCGGCCAGGGACACCGGGAGCCGGCTGGGCATGGAGATGGGGATGGGAGAGTCCTCCTCTGCCGGGGGAGCGGGTGTCAGGGGTGGGGACACAGGTGGTGCCGCCACCCCGGGGTGTCAACAGTTTGGGGCCCTGCTGTCCCTCCAAAAGGTCAGAGATGGGTGGTTGGAATCAGGGTCCCCAGGGTGTCAACAGTTTGGTGCCCAAAGGTCAGAGATGGGTGGTTGGAATCAGGGTCCCCAGGGTGTCAGCAGTTTGGTGCCCAAAGGTCAGAGATGGGTGGTTGGAATCAGAGCCCCCAGGCTGAGCCCTGGAGCCCAAGGAGGGGAGAGCAGCATGACCCCTCTGCCTGTTTCCCCCAGCTCTCCCCATTATCATTACATCTCCAGGGCTTAGCAGGGAGCTCAGCTTGCAACCACACCCTGGAGCAGGCAGACCCCAGAACAACCATTACCTTTCTTGATCTTCTGGCCGGGCGTGATGGCGCCGCCGTTGGTGGCAGATGCCAGCCCCAGCGCTGGCACTGGCAGCTTGGGCGAGGAGAGGAGGCCGTGGGTGCCACCGGGCGAGTAGGCAAAGAGGGAGCCCCCGAAGCCCTGCCGCCGGCCCTCCCGCCGGTTGCTGTCGATGGCCGCCTGCAGCTCGTTGGGGTTGCTCAGCCCACGCTTCTCACACTCGTAGGGGTACAGGTACTTCATGTACCTGCGGCCAGACGGGACACGGGAGGGATGGTGAGGGCGACACAGTGGCTGGGCACCCCTCCCCATTGTGTGCCACCCCCATTGTTGCCTCCCCACTGCTCACACAGGGCTGTGCTGAGCAAGAGGGACCCCCAAGGACTCCCAGTGTGCCACCCCCATTGTTGCCTCCCCACTGCTCACACACAGGGCTGTGCTGAGCAAGAGGGACCCCCAAGGACTCCCAGTGTTCCATCCCCATTTGCTCCTTCCCCACTGCTCACACACAGGGCTGTGCTGAGCAAGAGGGACCCCCAAGGACTCCCCGTGTCCCATCCCCATTTGCTCCATCCCCACTGCTCACACACAGGGCTGTGCTGAGAGCATCCATGCCCTGCACAGGTTAGGGGGACCCCCAAGGCCTCGCCCCCTCCCCATCCCTCCGAGCCCCCTCTCACTGGGTGCGCAGGGTGAAGGCCGCGCTGGTGATGGAGGTGGGCAGGCTCAGCCCCTTGGTGATCTCCCTCCACAGCTTCTTGTTGATGACCTCCACCAGCCCCCCCTTCTCGGTCACCAGCGTGTACAGCATGTACAGGTCCAGCACCTGCTTGGCCATGATGGGGATCCTGTTCACGGGGGTCCCTGGGGAGCGGCGGGAGGAGAGAGCTGCTCTGGGGTGCTGCTTTCTTACCCAGAGTGGGGGCGCAGCTGCTGAGACCCCCGTGGGGCAGTGGAGGGGCTGGGGGGGGCTCATGCTGCTCCCTCCCCTTCCACTGTCCCCTTCTTCCCCCCCAGGCCCTCCCCTGAGATCAGCCCCGAACAAAGGAAACAGAAACTCGCAGTTTGCAGCCACAGCCCCGCTGCCGTGGCTGAGCCGGTTCCTCGGGCTGAGCCGGCACCCGAAAACAACAAAAGTTATTTACAACAGGGGGGGGGGTGGCACAATCCGGCTCTGAGGGTCTCCTATGAGCTTGGGGGGCTTGTCCCTCCAGCTTGAGGAGGGGGCTGGCATCCCTTATTGGGGTCCCCACCTTCCCAGCCATGCGGTGAGGGAGCCCAATGGATGCAGGTGGGGTGACTCCAGGGGATGGAGGTGGGGGGACTGCAGGGGACACAGCCAGGGGACAGGACATGGCCAGGGGGACCCAGCCAGCAGCCCCAGCCCCCCTGCACAGGCACACGTGCCTTCCCAGTGCTGTCGGACAAAGGGCCAGAGCCAGCCCTGTGTCAGCACTTCCAGCGCTGTTTTCCACGCAGGAACCAGACCCTCGAGCAGGATTCAGCCCTTCCCACCCCCGGCCCCCCAGCCAGGGCCTCTGCCCGGGCACAGAGAGGGGCTGCAATAACCCAGGCAATGGGCAGAGGGGGCACACAGCCAGGGCCTGCAGGTCTGGGTGTGAAGGGAGGGGGACAAGGAGGGGCTGCAGGCTCTGGATCCAGCCCAGCAGGTTTGACCCCGCTGTGCTGGAGGGGTTAAAGATTAACCAGCAGCTCAGCTGGAGCCGTGACCTCAGGGCACTAATGAGGGGCAAGGAAATGAGCCCCTGGCCTTGGGGGGGGACGTGGGGGGTGCAAGGTGGGTGTGGAGGAGCAGGGTGGGCACAGAGTGGGCAGGGGGGCACAGCGTGGGTGTGCAGCTGGGTACTCACCACGCTTCTGCATGAAGCTGAACAGGTCATCCAGGAACTCCTTCCTCCTGGGGTCACCATCCAGCTCGTACAGCTGCATAAAGAAGAGAGAGATGCTCAGAAACCCCCTTAACCCATGTGCGTCCCCCAACCTGAGACCCCTTGGCTTCCTCTGCAGCAGCCTCAAAGGACACCAAATGGTTTGAGGGTCCCTGCAGAGGTCCAGGGGGTCCCTACAGAGGTCCAGGGGGTTCCTGCAGCTTGGGCTGACCTTGCCAGCCCTGGTTGTAGCTCAGCTCCGGGATCATGGCTGGAGTGGCTCCCAGGCTGCCAACACCGCCCCAGCTCCTCCCAGGAACGCTGACCCCTGTTATTTTTAGCCTCCACAGCCTGCACAGCACAGCAACTCTTCAGCGTGGTCCCTCCACGCTTGGAGTGCCACAGAGAGAGAGAGAGCCATGGCCAGGAGGAGCCAGTGTGCCTCACCATGAACCTGTGTGTGCCACCACCCTGCAGGGACACGTCCTGCACTGGGGGAAGGCAGAGCTGGGCCAGGCTCTGACACGCTGCTGCACCACCTCCCTCACCGGCTCTGCTTGGGGCATCTCCGTGTGGGACCCCCCACCCCGGCACATTCCTGCCTGATTTATGGCTTTTATGGCTCAGCACCGGCCGGTTGGAGCGCCCGGCACGCCGCAGGCACACACCACACCACACCATGCAGCCTCTCCCCAAGCCCAGCGCTGTTTCTGCCTGCAGGCTGGTGGATAATCCCCCCTCCCAACCCTCCCAAACCCGGGCAGGGTGCTGGAGCAAGGGCTGTGGGGGCAGGTGTTGCCCAGACACCACCACAGCTCCGCTTTTCTCCATGACAGCTCTGAACAACTGCCAGGGGGGCCGGGAGGGGGCTACAAATAAATAAATACCCCCCCCCCCCCAAAATAAGCCAGGCACGCACTGCAGGTCACCCACGTGCCCACTCCCTCCATGGCACCAGGGCTGTGGGCAGGTGGATGGGTGGGCACGGTCCTGCCTTGAGCCCCCTCCTCCTGCAGCCCCGCGGGGAGGATCCGGATCCTGCAGGGCCGGACTCGCCCGCCGGCGCCGATCAAAGGGATCAATGGGGCCGCATGATAAGCGGGGCCATAAACCCCCCCAGTTCCCCTGGGAAACTCGGCAGGCTCGACCAGACCCTTGCACACCCCCAGGGCAAGGGCAGGAGGCACCAGCACCACCGGCAGAGACCCTCAAAACCCCCTCAAAGACCCCTCAAAGGAAGGGGTCTGGTGTGGCAGCGCTGTGGGGGGAATGAGCCATGGCACAGCAGCAGGGCTGTGAATTTTGGGGTTGAGTAACACTTGTGCCAGCTGAGGGATGTTGGGCTGGTGCCAATCCAGCCTCCCCCATTTCCTTGAGCAGCTCCAAGAGCCACACACAGAGAAAGGAAAGGGCTTCCCCAGCGCCCGATGCCATCCTGGGGAAACACCAAACACTCTGGTTCATCCAAGACCCTCGGGGTCATGATCCACCCCCCTCCTGGACTCAGTCCCGAGGGGAATGGACGCGTTTAAGAGGATGAAAGAAAATTAACCGTCAGCTGAGGAGAGCGTGGCCGGCCAGGACAGGGGGATTAGTGGCTGCGGCAGGCGGCTGCCCCGAGTGTGAGCCCCGGTGGTCCAACGCCAAACTCAGCTGATTGCAGCCACTCTCCCCCCTGCCCAACTGTGATAAAGCCATGGCGGTGCCCAGGGATGGTGGGCAGAGGGATCCCCATGCTTGCCCTGCCGGCACACCCGCCACGGCTGCCGGGCAGAGGATGTTGCACAAGCTGCTGCCGATGGTTACGGCGCCAAGCAGAGAAACAAACTCCCCTTGGGACCCTCCAAACCCTGGTTTACCTCTGTCACTGCCAACAGAACCAACTGCCAGTGACAGGCACCTGCCCAAGGTGCTCAGCTGGCGGCACTGTGGGGTGAGGACATGCCCAGCCACGGCTGGGACGTGCCTGGTGTGCACTGTGGTGTGTGACAGAGTGCATTTGCCAAGCCCTGGTGTGCACTGTGGTGTGTGACAGGGCGCGTTTGCCAAGCCCTGGTGTGCACTGTAGTGTGTGACAGAGCGCGTTTGCCAAGCCCTGGTGTGCACTGTGGAGTGTGTCAGACTGCATTTGCCACGCTGCCCCTGTCCTCCCTTACCACCCCTGTTCCCCCTCGACCCCCAGCACAGGCAGGACACGGAAGGGGACAGACAGAGACGAGTGACTCCCAGCTGCCCCTCGCAGGATTTCCTTGCATTGACGCCATCCGCAGCCAACGGCACAGCAGCCCCGAGAGCCCCAACGGCAGCGCAGGACAGCTGGGACAGCGGGGCTCGGAATGCAAATTGGGGAACAGAAACGTTCTGCTTTTGGCAGCATGCGAAACCCAGCGCGCAGCTGAGCTTGGCACGGGCCGGCGCTGCCGCACCGAAATCAGCAGGTGCTGAGTCTTGTGCCTGCTTGGTGCTGATCCCTGCCCCGTGCCCGTGCCCTGCTTCCTGCTCTCAGCCCTGCTTTGTGCCCAGCTCAAGGCCAGCTCCTCGCAGGAGCACGCGGCGTCGCGGTGCTCGGTGCAAAGGTACCGGCGTGCGGGCAAGGCCGCCCGCTGCCGCTGAGTCAATACATTTATGTTTCGTAATTAGGGAGCTGGAAACGACTTAATCCAGAACGCAGCTGCCCCGGGAATATCCTCTTACCGTGGGGTCCCCACGGCAGGGTGTGGTGGCAGGGGACACTGTGGTACACAGCCATGCCAGCCTGGCTTGGGGGGAGCAGGAGATGCTCCCCACATCCCTGAGAGTCCCCTGGGCTGGGGGATGTGACCCAGTGCTCCCAGTGCTGACCATTCCAGGGTGAATGCTCGATGCCAGCAGCACGGGGTGGCTCTGGCCACAGTGCCCAGCCCACCTGGCCACAGCACAGCCCCTCGGCCCCCGGCCGGCTGAGGACACGGAGCCAGATGGCCGTTGCCAGCAGATCCATAATTAAGTGGAGGAGGAATTAGGCAGGCGGTGGGCGGGTGGCCCTGACCCCGGCCCCAGCACCCCCGGCAGGATGCCGGCCCGGCGTTTGGTGTGGATGACCGGATTAATGTTTCAAACCAGATTACAGGAAAATCCCAACCCTGCTGGCTTTCAAAGGGCAGGCGGGAGGAGGCGGCCCCATGGCAATGCCAGGAATGCAGGAGAGCCCTCGGCACGGGCCGGGGATGGGGGGTCCGAACCCTCCCCAAGCCCCCGAGCAGGAGGGGAAGCATCATTTCACAAGGCTCATGCTGGTGCCAGGCAAATCCCCCCTTCGGCAGGACTCCCTTGTCTGCCCCATGAGATGTCATGGAGGAGTCCGTGTCCCTGCATCCCACGTCCGAGTTAAAAACATAAAAACACCTCCCCTTCCCCCCCCCCGCTGCTCGGTTCCGGGTTTTCAGGCCTCGGGGATTAATTTTCAAGTTTCTTTTCCATTGCCAGGAAGTGGCAACACTCTCGGTTTTCCTCCTTCTCTCCAAAACCGGTTTGAGACGTGCACACCGTGACGCGAGCCGGGACTGGGGACAAGACCCAAGGGCCACTGCAGCAGGGATGGGGGCTGGTGGCAACCTCCACCTTCCAGGGGCTCAACTCCCCCAAATTCCTGTATTTAAGGAAAAAACACAACGCAGGCAGCAGCGGGGAGAGCTCGGCAGGTAGCAGGAGCAGCAGTGACAGGATTGAGGGGTTACTCCTCTCCTTTTCTTCCTTTCCTTCCTTCCTCTGGCAGCCCCCGGGGATGCATCCCTTTGTCCCGCGGACAGCGAGGGGCCACGCTGGCCTGGGGAAGAGCCTGCTCACACTAACGAGTTCTTTAACCAAGAATAAACACATTTATGGCGCGTTTCCCGTCCCACTCCCAACCCCTACACAGCCCCCGGCCTCTGGCACGCCGGGACTCGCAGTGGGGTCGGAGAGGGCACTTATTCAGAATAAGAAAGTCGTTTGTAAAAACCAGAGCCAAGGATTGACGCGGGGCGTTTCGGAGGCGCTGGGGATGTGATTTCCTGTAAGGCGATGGCTGAGTCAGGACTGGGGGTACCCAAGGCAGCAGCTCCTCTCTCCATGCACAGGGTGCAGGGTTTGCTGGGGTAAATCCCTCCCGGTGAAGGGCAAAGGGAGCAGTCCAGCCCCGGAGCAGATTCCTACGCAGATAAAGCGCTCGGCTTAGGTACAGGTCACCCCTGGCTGTCCCCATCCCTAATCCCCTGCGAGCCCCCCGGGGAGGGAAGGGGTTGCTGGGGGCAGGGAGGAGTGCGTGCCCCTTCCCCAAAAATGTCCCAACACTTTGCTGGTGGGGGATGTGCTGGCTGGAGCCTCGCCCACATGGCCAGAGCTGGCGGTGACTCCACTGACCGGCCCGGCGGGATTCCTGCTGCTGGAGCATGGCCGGGCCGGGCTGGGCTGGGCTGGGCTGGGCTGGGGGGCCGCTTCCGAGGGGGCAGCTGGGCAGGGGGCCCGGGAGCTTCCCGTCGGCACCATTGTTCACACCGGTTCCCAGCACTGTCCCCTCTTCAGGGGACATGGCCCCAGCCCAGGTGCCTCTCTGCACCCGTACCTCCTCCCCGGGCTGGGGGATCCAGTGGTGGGCACAGCATCCATTGGCGACAAAGCCAGTCCTGATCCATCAGCACGGCAGTCTGGGGGTCCCCGAGACCACCCGGTGCCCACCTCGTCCCCACACAGGAGCCATGCGGGTGACCCTGGGGGTACCCGGCGGGCGGTGTCAGGGCACGGCGGGTGTCAGGGCACGGCGGGCGTCCCCGAGCGGCGCAGGGGACGCTGAATGGGCGAATTAGTCACCGTTTAACCCCGCTGACCCCCCATTGTCCGTGCGCTGTCGGCCGCCCTCCCCAGCCCGGCCGTGCCGCTGCGCCCAGCCAGCCGGCAGCTCCTGGGATCCGTGTCCCTGAGACACCAGATCTGACACCGGCTCCCGGGATGGCTCTTCCACTGCTGTTCGCTCCCAGCACCCCAGGATCCGAGTCCCTGATCCCCCTGGGCTGACACAGCTCCTGGGATGCCTGTGCCACTGCTTATTGCTACCAGCATTCCAATATCCCTGTCCCTGATCCCCCCTGGCTGACACCAGCTCTTGGGACAGTGTGCCACCGCTGTTTGCTCCCAGCATCCTGGGATCCATGTCCCTGATCCCCGTGGGCTGACACTGGCTCCTGGCACTCCTGTGCCTCTGCTGTTTGCTCCCAGCATCCCTGTCCATGATCCTCCCGGGCTGACACAGCTCTCGGGACAGCTCTGCCACCGCTGTTCGCTCCCAGCATCCCGGGATCCATGTCTCTGAACCCCCTGGGCTGACACTGACTCTGCCACTGCTCTTTGCTCCCAGCATCCCAAGATCTGTGTCCCTGATCCCCTTGGACAGACACCGGCTCCTGGGATGGCTGCGCCGCTGCTGTTTGCTCCCAGCACCCCAGGATCCACGTCCCTGCCGCAGGCCAGGCTGACAACAGCTCTCAGAACGCCTGTGCCACTGCTGCGTGCTCCCAGGACCTGTGTCCCTGATGCCCCTGGGCTGACACTGGCTCCCTGTGCCACTGCTGTTTGCTGCCTTGCCGCAGAGGAGGAAGCGATTCCTGCTGCCGCGGCGTTTCCAGCGGCACTTCGCTGCTGGCCGGCAGCGAGCCAGGCTCTGGCTGGAATCAAAACTAGTTCCGTGTCTGAGTGAGGACGTGTGGCACAGCCTGGTGAGGGGTCAGGGATAACTGGGGCGCTGGGGCTGTTCCCTGGGCTGGCTGGCTGGATGGGAGCCAGCCCAGCAGCTCTCCCGGCCCTTGCTGTGTGCGTGCTGGTGCATGCCCTTGACACATGCTTGCTATCACACCGGACCTTGTACAAATATTAATCCAGCCGAGTCAGGCGCTGTTGAGAAAGCTCGTCTGAGGAAGGACAGACACCAGGCTGGCTCCTGCCACCAGGGAAGGCAGCTGAGAATGAGCTATGCAGTGCTAAGCTGGGGAAATGTGGCCAGAGCAGCCAACTCAAACTCTCGGGGCACCTGGTGAGCCCCCAGTTCAGGCTGTCCCTCCTGTGTGACTCCAAAGATGAAGCTCCTCAGGGTTGGAGGGCCAAGACCCTCATTGAGGACCTGACCCGGGTGAGGTGGCAGCAGCAGCAGCAGCAGCAGCAGAGGCCTGGAAGCCAAGACAGGGGTTTAAATTCCACCATATGTAAATGATCGTCTTAGAAGGGGATCGCGGTAAGCCCCGGCAGATGAGTCACCGGGGCTTCCACCGCCCGCTGGGATTTGGCTAATTGCAAATCTGTTCCTGAAATGCGAGGTCCTGCACCTCTGCCCTCCGTCAGCACCACCGAGGGGGTCCCTGGGGTCCCGTGGGCAGGGCCAGGGTGCACAGAATGCTTGGGAACGCCACGGCAGAGCCGCTGGAGGAGCTGGAAGGGGTCCAGCAGCCACAGATGGGGTTGACAGGAGCCAGCTGTGGGCTGTCAGCCCCAGGAACCATCACTGCTGAGCTGCTCTAGCAGCGCTGAAACCTCGCAGTTTCCTCACGCTGAGAGGAGGAGGTGGTGGTGGGCACTGTGATGGCACCACAGTGACAGACGCCATCCCACCGTGGCACCTGAGCAGGTGGCAGTGTGAGACAGCATGTCCCAGGTGCTGCAATCTCCAAAATTGGGCACTGGTGCCCAAGTTGGAGGCTCCACAGGGGAAACAGGGGCAGGAGGTGAAGCCCTTTGCTGCAGGCGTTTAGGGCTGGTACCTGCCTGGGCGCGCCCAGTGCCACCTGTACCAGGGTGAGACCCCAAGCCAGCTGCTGTGGGGGGACAGGGAAGCCACTGTTGCCACAGAAATGACACAGCCCAGCCTGTGGGACACACAAGGAGCAGGGGACTCTCCTCAGGGCTGAGCCCTGGCCTGCAGCAGCCCCAGTGCAGGGTGGATTATCCCAGAGTGGAACCCAGGCACAGGCAGATTAAGGGTCAGGCAGCGGGTCAGGAGCTGGGCAAGGAGCTGCACCCTGAGCCCCCAGTCTGGCTGCCCCAGGGGCTCTGAGCAGGGCCCCCCAGCCCCAAACACCCCCTGCCCTGGCCCCCCTGATTGCAGCACGTCCGGCTGGGCCCTGCGACCAGCTGCCATTTCTCCTGCGGTTTGGGCCAGAAATAGGGTGATGGAGCAACCCTGCCCTTGCCCAACGCTGCAGTGGGGGCGGGGGGCTCTGCTGACAAAGGCCCTGCTCCCTGCACTGCTCTTTTCTTTTTACTTTTTTTTTTCCTCTCTTTTAAATAAACCCTGTTAGTTCAGCTGTGCCGAGAGGGGAGGCGGCCGCCACCTCCGCAGCCCTTGAGTCAGCCCGGGGGGCTGGGGCGTGGAGGGAACAGGGCTCTGGGAGGGCCAGGATGGGGAAATGCATTTCCCCCATGCTTTAATCCCCCCCCCAGCTCTGGGGAGGTCAAGGCATGGGGGAAATGCAGCTTTGGGGGGGACACAAGCAGCGAGGAGCCAGCCCAACTCCCAAGACAAGGGGTGATGGGGAGCTGGGTGAAGGCACTGGCTGAGAACCTCGAGCAGAAAGGATGTGTCCCCTTGTCCCTCAAGCTCATTAATCATCCTGCAGAAATGGCCTGACGAGTGCTGGGATGCCGGGAGCAGCACCTGTGAGCACCCAGGCGTCTGGCTGGGGGAGGCACTCGGCGGCTAAGCCGCTCTCGCCGAGAGAAGTGCCTGACCTCTGGCCAGGGATCTGGTGGGATTACAGCCCCGGGAATGCTCCCTGAGCTCTATGAGCCAATTACTGCGCCGGATCCCCCGGCTGGGAGCACCCCTTGGGCCAGTGCTGCGGGGTGAGCAGGGGTGGGGACGCAGACCTTGTCTTGGGAGGGTGTTGGGGAAGGTGAAGCAGGAAAGCCTGATAAATATGATTGTCTGGCAAAAGATTTTGAGAATATAGGAATTAGAAGAGAGGTTGAAATGAAAGCAAGTTTTGAGATCCTTTAGTTACTGAACAACGGGAAAACAATGGTGTGGCTGGCTGAAGGTGATCCCCTTTTGATGAAACAAGACCCTCTGCCTGCAGACAGGTCCAAGGGGCAGAGCAGATCCTACAGCTTGGCAGAAGGGGCCCAAAGAGGAGTTTTTAGGGTTTAAAATGTAGCACAGTATGCTAATGTAATGATTCTTATAGGCTGTATGTAAATGCTGTAGGATTTGTGTATTGTACTAGATTGGTTAGTGAGAATCAGAATATTCAACACAGAAGATGATTTATTGTATTGGAACGGGAACTTTGCACTTTTACCTCTTGTCTCTTGCTTCTTGCCTTTTACTCTCTTACCCCTTTTATGCTTTTACTCTCTCCCCCTCTCTCCTCTCAGTCCTGTTCTGAGCTGTGTTTGGCAGCTCCCAGCAGGGCCCTGCACCCAGGCCCTTTGCAATAAAACCCCAAGTTCCACGACCAGAAGAAGATTTATTGTATTGTAACAGGAACCTTGTCCTCTTTTACTCTCTCTTTACCCTCTTTACCCTTCCTCACTCTCTCATCTCTTTACCATGCTCTTGTCTTCTCTCTCTTTAGCCCTCTCTCCTCTCAGGCCTGCTCTGAGCTGTGCCTGGCAGCTCCCAGCAGGACCCTGCACCCAGGCCCTTTGCAATAAACCCCAGAGATCTCTTGTTTCTGTCCATCCCGACCGTCCTACCCCCGTCAATCCTACAGGAGGGGTCCACTGCCGACTCCCCAAACTCCTGTCCTGCTCAGATCCCCTCTTTGCCTGCCTTATCTGCTGCTGGCCTGGCCAGGCACTGCAATCACCTCCCCGGCACAGCAGCACCCTAACCGGGGGCCCCAGGGCACTCCCCCCCTTATCTGGGAGCCAAACTGCCTCTGGGTGGGTGGGTGGGTAGGGGGAAGTGGCCCCCCGGCCCTGTGGTGACACTCGGGTCCCCCTTCCCTTCGCTGGGGCCCCCTCGCCCTCCCTGGGGGTGGCTCATCCGCTCGGCTGCCTAATGCAATAAAGCTCTAATCAATATTTTAAAGAAAGTAAATGGACCCTCCCGCCCTCGTTAAGAGGCCACGGGGCCCCCTGGCTCAGGCCCCACGCCCCCAGCTGGCTTTGGGCTTTGAAAAGGAGAATAATCCACGGGAGAAAGGGGTTCAGAGGGGGATCCCCCACGCCTTAAGGAGCTCCTGGGGATTCAGAGGAGGAGATACGGGCTGTCTGCCGCTCCAGACTCTCCTGGAAAATCCCAGTTCCAGCAGCCATGTGCTGGTCTGGGCAGAGGGGGGGGTCCGGTTTCAGCCACCCCCGCAGCCCTGCCGAGGTCGCCGAGTTGCTTTCGGTTTATTTTTCCCCCAGCAGTGCACTTTGAAACGCTCTATCTCGGGGTGAGCTGCACCAGCCCAGATAAGGGCTGAGGTTTTCGCGCCTGGGTGCCACCGGCACGGCTCAATGTCCCCAACACAAGAAACCCCTGCCCCACTAAAGCACCAGCACCCCCCAAAACCCCTCAGCTGGCACAGCCTCCCACTGGCACTGTGGCGACTTCTTAAATCCTTCCTGAAGCAGAAATGGGGGTGTTAAAACATCAGCCTGAGGCAGCCACTGCAGGACACCCCGAAATGGAGAACCCCAGAGGGAGAGTGGTGGCTGCTGCAGGCAGATGAGCACGGGGAGGAGATGAGCACAGGGAGGAGATGAGCACAGGGAGATGGATTCCTTGAGCTCCTGCAATATGGGATGGGGCACTGGCATGCAGGGTGCCCGCGCCTGAGGGAGCAACAGCAGCACAGCAAACTCCAAAAGAGGCAGAGAGGCTGGAAACTCCAGCTCCAGGGGCTGCCACTCCACCAGAGAGGCTCCCGCTCCCCGTATTAGCAGGGAGCAGCAATAGCAATAACGAAACAGAAAGATCAGAGCAGGGATCTTGGGGGACAGAAGCAGCAGCAGAGCCCCCGTAGCGCTGGGGCACAGAACTTCGAGCAGTTTTAGCCCTTTGCTTGCTGGATTTTTATCCATTTCCCACGGGGAGCCTCTTCCTACCCAAAAATGCCCCTTTTACCCCCCTACCCACCCCGAGGAGCCTCGGTGCCCCCGAGTTGCCCGTGTGGCTGGGGGCTCCTTTGTTCTGCAGCGCCCGGGTCAGGCCGGGCTGACCTCTGCCTGTGCAGTAGCCGTCCTTGGGGACGGGGAGGTGCCACGCGCCGGCTCCCTAACCTCCCTCACCTCCATAACTCTTCCTCACGCCCTCCCCTTCCTCCTCCCTTCAGCTGGGCCCCATCCTCCTCCTGCCTCCGGCCCCCCACGGCTGCAAGCCGAGCACCAGTTCACAGGAATCCGTCCCAGATGGGTCAATAAAAGCTGGCGGTGGAGGGAGGGAGGATGGGGGCAGCTCCCGGCTGACAGGGTTTGGGTGTGGGGACAGGCACAGGGGATGGTGGCACTGTCTGGTGTTCTCAAGCACAGAGCCCCACGGGCCAAGGATGCTGACGGCACCAGCACAACCAGAGCTGAATCCAAACTGGATCTGAACTCCCTGCAGGGAGAGCTGGATAGCCAGGGAGTTAAGTTGGTGGCCGGCACTGAGGAGCTCCTCGGCAAAAATAAAAAGCAACTCCAAAAGAGCCCATCCCTCATAGAGCAGGCAGGCAGAACATTGGCTACAGCCACTCACAGCACCACATCCCTGCTGGCTCACCCACATGGGTGTCAGAACTCAGCACATCCCTCTGGGTGCCCAGAGTTGCTGAGGGGGCTCAGAGACGCCAGCATGCAACCCAGATCACCTGGGAATTTGATTTTGACCCCTGAAGCAAGTTGCCAACTCTGTATGAGGACCTGAAAGTCACAGAGGTTTAAATAGTATAATAATAAAATGATCACAGGGTGAAAATGTAGATTTTAGGATTTTTGGTATGGGGGTTATGGGGACAAGATGGAAGAATTTGGGCGTGTCCAGCCTTTCTTCTTTTTCTTGTTCTCCATTTTCTGCAGTGATGTTGGCACTTCGGGATTGGTTTAGAGTAGAAGTGCACTGTCTAACATAGGTGATAGGTATTGGGAATTAAGTGTAAATATGATATATGTAGTTTGTAGTATAAAAGGACAACACAGAGAGTGCCTGTGGCTGCCCTGCTGAGCAGAAAGCAAAATTTTATAGACAAGAATTAATAAACAACCTCAAGACCGAAAAGTGAAGAGTCCAGACTCGTTCTTCAGGCACAGGCCGAAGCAAAGACATCCTGCACATCTCGGGGCAGCAATTATCAAACAGCAACCTGAGGCATGGGGACCCTGATGCTGGGGTTCCCCCTAAAGTGTCTCCACCAGCGGGGTGGGGTACAGCATCCCGTGCCCCACACGGTGACCCTGCTGCCGGGGTTCCCCCTAAGGCACCTCCACAAATGGGGATGGATGGGGTACAGCATCCCCTGCCCCACACGGTGACCCTGCTGCCGGGGTTCCCCCTAAGGCACCTCCACCATGGCGAGGAGCATCGAGGATGGATGGGGTTCGGCATCCCCTGCCCCGTGCTGCCCTCCTCCCTCGCTGTTTACATTCCTGCTGCTCCTTCCCAGCTGGGCTGCTGGGCCGGAGCCCGGCGGCACGGCACGCGCTGGAGCCCGGCCAGGAGGAGCTCCCGGCCAGCGCCGGCTGTGCCTGGCCCCGCTCCAGGGGCCGCGATCCAAGCGCGCTCGCTCGCTCGCTCGCACGGGGCTGACGTGCCGGGGAAAGCCTCTCCGGGCCCGGCGTCGCCTCCGCTCCTCCTCCACGCCCACGGAGGATTTCCAACCCCCTCCGGCTGCTTCCAACATTCAGCACCCAGCTGGCTCTTCCCAGAGAGCCCAGGAAGGGATACGGAGGGAGATGGGTGCCCAGAGAGCGGGAGCGTGGCTTGGGGGCCAAGGGAAGCACTGGGAACGCAGTCGGTGTTGCCAAGTGTTGTGGCTGTGATAGGGGACCGGGCAGAGGCCACGGCACTGACATGCCGACGAACAGGAAGATCAGAGTTGTGGTATTGAAAAGCCTTTTCACAGCTACGAGTTCACGGCCCTGGCCCCTCGCTCGCCGGCGGCAGGAAGCCCAAGAGAGGGAAACCACAAGAAGAGCAGGTAGCCTGGGTGCAGCGGCGCGAGGGATGCGCAGGGCAGGAGCATCCCTGCATCCCCACAGCTGGACAGGAGCATCTCTCCATCCCCACAGCTGGACAGGAGCAGCCCTACAGCTCGGCAGGGGAATCCCTCCATCCTTACAACTGGACAGGAGCATCTCTGCAGCTGGACAGGAGCAACCCTGCACCTGGACAGGAGCATCTCTCCATCCCAACAGCCAAGCAGGAGCATCTCTCCAGCCCTGCAGCTGGACAGAACATCTCTCCATCCCCACAGTCAGGCAGCACCAGGAGGATGGCCACTGCTTCCCTCTGCCAGCCCTGTTCTGAGCCTGCCCACATCCATGTGTGCCAGCAGACCCCGGCAGCCCCTTCCCCCATTTGGGAAGGGATGTGGCAGCCTCCTGAAAGTGAAGGGGCAGAGGTGGTTGCATCCCTCCTGACAGGCCACCATGCCCTGGCTGCTCCATCTGGGTCCCATCTGCTGCTGCTGGTGCTGCCCCTTCCCCCAAACTCTGATGTATTTAAACACACATCAAAGGTGCCGGGCAGCCCCCGGGGAGCCCTGGCTGCAGCAGTTTTCTTCTGTCAGTGAGAGTGGACTGCAGCCAGCTCTGGTGCTGGGAATGTGCTGGCCTCACTGCCTGGAGAAGGCAAGGAAGGGAACAGCCAGGTGCTTTCTCCCTGGTTTCACTTTTTCATGGCATTTTGGCAGCAGCAGGGGTGCAGCTCTGCCCCCCACCAGAGCTTGAGTTGGCCTGCCAGGCATCAGCTCTGTAGTGACGGTGATGGGAGACAGACAGGTCCCCATGGAAAATGGCTTGGGGAGAGTGGAAAACCAAGAGATCCATCAGATTTATAAATCTGGCGTGATTTTTTCATAAATTCCAGCAAGAATCCTCTCATATCCCTGCAGCAGACCCAACTGCACAGCCTGCCTGTACCAGAACAACCTGGACACAGGATCCACTCAGAGCCACCCAACCAGGGAAAGGGGCGAGACCGAGCCCAGCACTAAAACCCCGGAGAAATCCCACGCATTCCTAATGACAACAGCAGCTGGATCCGAGGAGAACACAGCCGGAGGCGGCGCTGCCAGAGGCACCTCCCCACGCTCTGGGGACACAGCGCTGAGCAGGAGCAGCGACGGGGGACGGGGACGGCAGGGCACGGACAGCGCGTCTCGGCGGGCACATACCTGCTTGAACTGCTCCTCGTAGGTCCAGTCGCCGTGGTCAGGGGCTGGTGGCGGGGGCTGAGCGTGGCCCAGGCCGGGGGGCAGCCGCTCCTGCCCGCCTGGCAGCCGTGGGGGCTCCCCCCGGTAGTGCTGGGGCGCTGGGGGCTTGCGGAGCAGCAGGGACCCCGCGCCCGCCCGCACCGCCTCTGCCGAGCTGAGCCCTTCCTCTCCCATGTCTTCTTCTTCCTCGTAGTCTTCCTCTTCCTCCTCCTCTTCTTCTTCCTCTTCCTCCTCACCCAGGTCCTCTTCAAAGTCATCTCCATCCCATTTGCCCTTTCTGGAGCCGGGAGGAGAGAAGAGGTTTGGTCCCATGCTGGTTCCTAAAGTTCATCCCTCTCATCCCTCTCTCCTGCCCACCCCAGCTGTGGGGTTGGGACCACCCACCCAGCACAGCCCATTGGTGGGGGCAGATCTCTGGGGCACAGCCAGCCCCCAGCATCCTGGGAGCAGCTCTATCACGGACCTCTCCTCTGCCAGATGGCTCCTGGCCTGGCCCTGCCCTGAGAGGATGCATGGGTGCTGCATAATTTAACACCAGCCTGGGGTCCTCTGTGCCAGCCCCACGTGGCTGCTGGGCAGGCAGGGATGGGACGTTGTGCCAACCCAGCGTGAGGAATCACCACCACAGAGCCAAACCACTGCTCTGAAATACCCCAACAGCTCTAACCCGAGTCACAGGATCCCCTCAGCCTGCCCAGCCCCACCAGTGCTGTGCCACTTCCCTGCCCCTTCCCCAAAGCCACGAGAGCCACCCGAGCACACTCACAGATCCTCCTCCTCTTCAGAGCCCATCTCCTGCTGGTACCCGCCGCCATCTTCCTCCTCCTCTCCGCGCTCCTCCTCTTCCTCCTCCTCGGAGGCCTGGCTCTCATCCGACAGCCCCGGGCTGGGCGAGTGGCTGAGGCCGGCGGCGGCCGCCCGCATGGCAGCCAGGGCGGCCATCTGTGCCCGCTGCATGTGCGCGCTCTCGGGCTCCGCTCCCTCCTCCGAGGGCGCTGCCGCCTCCTGCCCGCGGCCCCGGGGCTGCCCCGGGGGCTGCGAGGGCTGCGCTGGAGGGGACGTGCAGCGTGCTGGCGGCTGCTGCTGCTGCTGCTCCTGCAGCAGCCGCGCGCGCTGCTGCCGCTGCAGGTTCTCCATCACCGCCTGCAGCTTCATGGCTCTGCCGGCGGGCGGGGGGTCCCCGGGGGGCCGGGGGGCGATGCACCCGGGGGGCAGTGCCCGGGGGGCAGCGCCCGGCAGGCTGCCGCGCTCCAGCGGGGCTGGGGGCCAAAGCTGGGCAGCGCCACGGGCGGGCAGCCCTGGAAGGGGCTGCCGGGGGGTGAGGGCAGTGCCGTCGGGGTTGACACCGGGTTAGGAAGGAAGGATGTGGCCCCCTTGATCCCTCTCAGGCTTGGTCCGATGTCTCCTTGGCTTAAGGGCTACGGTGCGTCGCAGGCTTGGCGCTGCCCCGTTGGGATTGAGGCGCTGCTTGTCCCAGGCAGGCTCCAAAACTCGTCCTCAGGCTCAGCAGGCAGCAGCTGGAGCACGGCACATCGCCCTTTCCCTCGCAGAGCTGGCACTTTCAGGGTCCCCTGCTCGCAGCCGGTGTCCCTAATCCTCAGCTGGGTCAGTGTCCGGCAGGCGTCGGCGCAAACCTGTGGGACAAGTAGAGCAGAGGGTCAGCGGAGCTGTGGGCAGGAGCTGGCGAGCAGGAAGGAGTTAAAGACAGCGCAGGAGCCTCATTAATCTCGAGCTAATGAGATAGGGCGGCCGGGCCTGCTGCTGGAGGGGGAAGGGGCCTGCCGGACCCGATAGCCCTGCCCGGCCCTGCAGGCAGCGGATACCGGCGGACCCACGCCCGCTGATAACAACAGGCCCTGCTGGGGAGGGACATCCACCGGGTCCCCCACAGGGGACAAGGCACATCCCCTGCTGGGGATCCCACATCGTGGTGGGGCGTGGGCAGCACTGGGGGCTGCCCTGCACACTGGAGGGGCCCCAAAGCACCCCGGGGCAGATGCCAGGGGATGGACAGGCAGAGCTTTGAAACCCTGGCAAACGGGCTCAGCCCCCTTGCTCCCCTTCCCTGGGGGGCCTCCAAGGCAACACGAGCCTGCAAGCAGCTCATCTGTGCTTTGCCCCACTGGGAAACACCGAGGGGATTTCAGCTTGACCCTGCAGAACCCCAACACCCTGTTCTGGATCCCTTCTAGCACTGAGCTCTCAAGCCCCGGTGTGACCGGCAGCCCCCGGTGTGGACGGCCAGTCCCAAACCGTGACCTCGCCTGCACTGACGACAGGGAAGGAGCTCACCGGAGGAGCACCGCGGTTGTACCGGGCACGGTCTTTGCCCGTTTCAGCTGCCACGGCAGGACCCTCACGGGGCCAGACCGTGGGGCTGCGGGGCCAGAACAACCGGCAGCTACGCCGCGATCCCGCGCGTTCTGGAAAGAGGAACCCGCTGCCAGTGCGGGCTGCGGGGCCGCGGCTGGGCGGGCGGGCGGGAGCCGCTTCCCCCACGCCTCGCCGGGGCTGCATCCGCTCCCGGGCCGGCTCACGCCATGCACGGACACGTCGCCGCCGTCACGGCAAGCTCGGCAGCCACCGCCTCCATGGGGAGCCAGCAGAGGCGCGGCACAAGCGGGCCAGCAGTGGCCGTGCCTCAGTTTCCCCTCTAACCAGCGCTGTGTGGCCCTCGCGGAGGGCAGATCGCGGTACGGACGCTCCCGCACCGGAGCCGCCGCTCACCGGCCGCGCACCGCACCTCAACCCCGTCCCCAGCGCCACCCACGAGCGAACCGGAGCCGGACCGAGCCGGGCACGTGCTCCCGGCCCCCCGGGTGACACGGTGCCAGCACCGGGCGCGGAGCCGCCTCCCCGAGCACCGCGGAGCCACGCTGCCGCTTCTCCACAGGGAAACCCGAGTGGGGCGGCCACAGCCGGGGCTCCGTGGCACCCCGGTGACCTTGAGCCGTGCCCCTTTGTCCCTCCGGGGCCACGGGGGCCGGTGCGTTGTTCCCCGCCGTGGGGCGGCGACCGGGGGGTCCCGCGAGGGATTCGAGGCGGCGGCGGCGTCACCCGCGTCCCCGGGGCAGGTGCTCGGCAGCGACAGCGGCTAAAAATAGGCAGCGGGGGTGTGACGGAAGGGCCTTTGTGCCACCGACACCGGGGCTGGGCTGGCCGCGGCCGGACACCCCCCGGGCGGGCTCACGGCGTTGCCGGGAAGGGCTCCGGGGGTGTCGCGGAGGCTGAGTGAGGAAGAGGAGGAGAGAGACAGCGTGGGTGCCCGGTGGGTGCCGTCCCCGGGGAGCCCAGGAGAACAGGAGTCTCATCCCCAAAACGGAGCCCGGCCCCGCTCCCGGCGGCACGTGGCACCGGCAGCGCTCAGCAGGACCGGGCACGGAGGCGGCGGGGCCCCAATGGGCCCTGGTCCCGCGAATAAACGGGGGGAAACGGCCGCCCCCGACGCGGAGAGGCGAGCCTGGGTCGGCCCGGCCTGGCCCCTCCGCCGTCCGGACCCCGGGACACCGCGGGGCTGGGGGGGGGGGGGGGGGCGGCACAGGGCGGGGCCACGGGGCTCTGCCCGGCCCGGACAGCAGCGCCCGGCGAGAACGGAGAGTCAAGGCCGGGACCGACCGCGGGGGAGGAACCCCAGCCCCGCGTGGGGGAGGCGGCCGGTAACCGGCCGCGGGGGGAGGGGGCGCCGCGCTCCCGCCCAGCACCGGCAGCGGAGGGCCCAGCCCACCTCGGAGAGGCGACCGGTCTTGAGCTCCGTTCCCCGGCCCCGGTCCCGCCCAGCCCCCGACTCCCGGTCCCGGCTACGGCCGCGGCGGAGCTCCCGTTCTGGGTGCCGATCCCATCGGCGGGAGCGGTGCGGCGGCGCGTCCCCCCTTACCCGGTGCAGGCCGTGCGCCGCGAAGCCGCATAGCAGCCGCGGCCGCCCGGGGTCGGGCTCGGCGGGGCCGGTGCGCGCGGGGCCCGCGGCGCTGCTCTCCCCGCGGGCGGGCGGGCGGCGGGCGGGCGGCGGGACCCGGCCCCGCCCCGCACCGCCCCGCCCCGCGCCGCCATTGGCCCGCCGCGCCCGGAGCGCCCCGCCCCTCCCCGCCCCGCGCTCTCATTGGTCCGTCTATCCCGGAGAGCCCCGCCCCTCGCCGCCATTGGTCGGCATGCAAATGCTGCGCGCGGCGGGGGCGCGGCCGCAGCGCCGCCTCGCGGACGGGCGGGGGAACGGCGCCGGGCAGGGCGCGGGGCCCGGTAGAGCGGCGGAGGGGGGGGGGCGGTTAACGGGGGGCAACGGGGGGTTTAACGGGGTTTAACGGAGGTTAACGGGGCTTTAACGGGGGTTAACTGGAGGTTCACGGGGATTAACGGGGGAGCTATGGGGGGACAACACGGATTCACGCGGGGTTAATGGGGTCCGGCAGCCGCCGAGCCCCGGTTCCTGGGGCTCCCCGAAGCACCCCCGGTGCCCCACCTCCCGCGACGCCCGGGGCGGGCTTCCCGTGCCCCCGCCTCCCGTGACGTCACTTCCAGCGGGCGGTGCCGGGCCCGGTGCCGCCGGTGCGGGCCGGGGGTGGAGGAGGCGGAGGGAGGTCCCGGTCCCGGTCCCGGTTGTGGTCACCGTCCCGGTTCCGATCCCAGTCCCGGCGCGCCATGGTGGTGCTGCGGGGCGGCGCGGGCCCCGAGGAGCCGTTCCCGTGAGTGCGGGCCCGGGGCCGGGCGGGCCGTGGGGCGGTCGGGCCGGGCTGGAGCCCCCCGGGCTGTCGGTGCGGGCGGGGAGCGGCGGCGGCGGCGGCGCCTCCCGGGACAGCCCGTCCCCAGCTCCCCGGACCCGCGGGCGCTGTCAGAGCCGAGCCCGGCACCGGCATAATGAGCCTTATAATTAGCATTTATCCCCTGGAGGTCACGGTGCTCCTCCCGGTCACCGGGGGTGGGCTGGAGCCCCCCGCTCCTGCACCGGAGTACCGGGGGCTCGGGACCGCGCGGAACGACTTTGTTCTGCTGCCAAGGGGTCAGTGACAGGAATAGCTCCGAAATCCCCCGGCAGAGTACGAGTTCCTTGGGAATGGGACAGGAGGAGAGGGCAGGAGTCTGTCTGTCTGTCTGTCTGTCTGTCTGTCTGTCTGTCTGTCTGTCCCGGTGTCCCCGGGGTCACGGTTTGGATGATCCCTCCTGGGGTCCCATCTGAGCCTGGCACCGGTGCTATGATCCGACACGGGTCACTGTCCCCAGGTCACTGTCCCCTGTGACCCTCCCTCCAGGCTGGCACTGGGCGGAGGTGGCAGTGCCAGGGCAGACGTGGCAGTGCCCGGTGCCAGGGCAGCCTCAAACAGCCCTGAAGGCTTCAGGAAGGGAGCAAAGCGTGGCTCAGCCTGTTCCCCTCCCAGCCACGGGGCTCGGGGGGTTCCCGGGGTGCTCCCCCTGGGTTTTGACATCTCTTTTGGGGCTGTGTCTGCTCCAGGGAGTGCCCGGCCTGCATCTGTGTACTCAAACCCTCGGCGTAAGGTGACTCCCTCTGTTTATTCAGGTGTTTGTAACCGTCTTTGTATCACAACTTGATCCGCCAGCCCTGGTTGCTGGCTGTGGCAGGTTGGGTTACTGCTCCCCACCCGTCCTCTGGGCATTGCCTTGATACCTGAGTCTCTTTTATTCTTTCCAAGCCCACCTTTGCCACGGTTTGTTGTTTATTTTACCCCCCCCCCCCCCCACCAGCATACAAAACTGTATCACTGCCCTCCATGCAGGAAAAGGGGAAAAAAATCAAGGTTTTGGCGAGGGTGAGCAGCTGGCTGTTAGCCCAGGCTGCAATTGGACAGCACAACCTGCTCTGCCCTGTGCCCAGATCAGCTCTGCCAGCACCTGATTGCAGGACTGGGGCTCCCATAAATGCTGGAAAGGAGGGGACACGGTGGGGACAGGGCCCTGTGGATGGAGCAAGGCTGTGACGGTGTTCGCAGGGGTTGTTGGATGAGGGAAGAGATGAGGATCTGACTCCATGTTTCAGAAGGCTTGATTTATTATTTTGTGATATATGTTGCATTAAAACTATACTAAAAGAACAGAAGAAAAAGTTTCATCAGAAAGCTAGCTAAGCTAAGAATAGAAAGGAATGATAACAAAGGTTTGTGGCGCGGACAGAGAGCCTGAGCCAGCTGGGCTGATTGGCCATTAATTGCAAACATCCACATGAGACCAATCACAGATCCACCTGTTGCATTCCACAGCAGCAGATAATCAATGTTTACATTCTGTTCCTGAGGCCTCTTAGCTTCTCAGGAGGAAAAGTCCTAAGGAAAGGATTTTTCATTAAAAGATGCCTGCGACACAAGGCTGCGGCAGTGGAGGCAGTGGTCACTCTGGGCAGCTCCTGGTCCTGCATGGACACTCCTGGGGGTTCTTTCAGGGGTGTTGATTTTCTCCCCTACCTTGTGCTGTGCTAAAGGAAACCCACACGACCCTGAGGGGAAGTGAAGGCAGCGAAACTTCCTGTCTTTAGTGTTTGGTAAACTTTGAAACCCGAGCAGTTGCGTTCAGCACAGCGCTCGTGGCGTGGCTTCATTTTCCCGTAAAACGCCTCAGTTTTATGGCCATTCCTCAGCCGGGCCTGTGACCGAGCAACGCCCTGACTGTGTGGTGAGCAGAGCACCTTTGGGTGCCCCCAGGAGCTGGCAGTGCCAGGCTGGGGTGCTGTTCCTGCAGGTGGCAGGGTCGGTGCCAACCCGCTCGTGACCACGGTGAGCGTGAGGGGATGGGTCCATTGCTTTGCTTCCTGGTGAGCAGGGATGGATCCATTGCTTTGCTTCCTGTGTGGCACACTTAATTGCCCAGGTTAATCACCCAGGTTAATTACCTGGCCCTCCCAGTGCTGACACACAGCTGCTTAGAGCTTGGAGGTCACGGTGACCCGAGGGAAAAGGAGGATGTGTTGCTGTAACAATGGTGCTGATGCTCGGGTGCCCCATCCCGCTGCTGTGGCTGCTCCAGCCCCCTCAGCTGGGCTCACCCCTGCTGCTGTGCCCGCCAGGAGGATCGAGGACTGCCTGCCCCTGCTGCAGGACTCCCCCTCCAAGCGTTTCTCTCCGTCCAAGAGGAAGCAGTACTACATCAACAAAGCCATCCGCAACTCCGACCTCATCCCCAGGGCCAAGGGCCGCAAGAGCCTCCAGAGGCTGGAGAACAGTAAGGACCAGCAGGGTTTCTCCCCCAGGGCAACCCCTGAGCTGTTCTGGGGGCAAGGAGCCTCTCTGGAGGTGCTTTTCCCCCCATCTCAGGCTTTGCTCTTGGCCCCAGCTCGTTACCTGATGACGCTTCTGGAGCAGGATGACTGCGGGAGCGACGAGGGAGAGCTCAGCCACTCTGCCACCCCCAGCATCTTCACTGAGGCCTGCAACAATGAGACCTATGTGGAGGTGGGTGCAGCCACCCCCACTGCCTTGGGGACACTGGTGTGGCGTGTCATGCTTGTAGTTCACTCCTCCATCCATCCATCCATCCCTGTGCCTCCCTGTGCCTGAGCTGCTGCACTGCAGCTTCTGCCTGGGTTTGGTGTCAGGATGGGATCTGTGTGTGCTGGGGGGTGACGGGCTCCTGGCATCCATGGAATGGGGGAATTTCCAGGCAGATGCTCTCCAGGAGAGTTGTGCCTGCAGGGCAGTGAGTGCCTGGTGAGCTGCAGCACTTCCTCTGGCACAAGCCCCTTGCCAAACCCCCATTGCCTCACACTGGGTGTTTTGAAATGTGGCCTTTCCCTGGTGTGACAGGGCCGCACTCAGGGCCATCCCTGGGGGTCAGAGGGTGAGGAGGGGGCTCATGGGGTGTGGGGAGGGGCCCTGGGTGGCTGTGCACCCCCCAGACCTCTGTAGTGGGGCTTGGTGGCTTCTCTTGTCAGATCTGGAACGACTTCATGAACCGCTCGGGAGAGGAGCAGGAGAGGGTCCTGCTGTACCTGGAGGAGGAGGCCAGGAAGAAGCACAGGAGGAAGCTGCCTGTCAAGAACGAGGACAAGTGGAAAGGTGCTGGGAGGGGAACCAGGGTGGGGATGGCCTCTCCCTTTCCTTCCTTGTGTACATTCTGGGAGGGCTGCACCCACTCCCTGTCTGTGGTGGGGCCAGGGGATGCCTGAGCTCGCCCTATGGGTGTGGCAATGGGGGGGGGTTATGCCTGCAGACCCCCAGCATGGAGCTGGGAGGGTTTTTGGGAGCCAGAAGAGGCTGGGATGATGGGCACAGCCACCCCCAAACCCCCTGTGCTGGGGAGGGCATTGCTGCTTTAGGGGGGTGACTGTAAAGGGAGCAGCTAGGGGGACACTGGCTCCTCCCAAAAAGTGACATTGTGAGCTCTGGAGTAGTGTTAGCTGTGCCTAAATGCCTTTTCCTTCCTGCAGAGCTCCCTGCCTACACCCCCCAGGAGTGCTTCCAGCGCATCAGCCGCCGCCTGCGTGCCACCCTGAAGAGGGGCAGGATCCCCATGGTGAGCTGGGGACAGCCTGGCACGGCAGGGTTAGGGGGCATGGTGAGCTGGGGACAGCAGGGCAGGATCCCCATGGTGAGCTGGGGACAGCCTGGCACAGCAGGGGTCTCTGGGATGTTGGAATTATTACCAATAAAATATAGATATATAAATAAAAAATATATAAATATTACATATAAATATTATATAATATATAAATAAAATATTTATTATATATAATATAATATTTTATATATAATATGTTATACATAATATATTATATATAAAAATAAATATATATATAGATATATTTAAATATATATATAATATAGTATATAGCATATAGTATATATTATATAGTATGGCTGGACAGCACGTGCCTGAGCTTGTCTGGCCCTTGCTGCTTGACCAAATAGTGGCACTGTGGTGTTTTCACCCCACAGACACTTTTGGCTGGCTGGGTGTGTGGTGTTTCACCCCACAGACCCTTTAGGCTGGCTGGGTGTGTGGTGTTTCACCCCACAGACCCTTTGGGCTGCCTGGGTGTGTGGTGTTTCACCCCACAGACACTTTTGGCTGTGGGATGTGTGGTGTTTTACCCCACAGACACTTTTGGCTGGCTGGGTGTGTGGTGTTTCACCCCACAGACACTTTTGGCCTGCTGGATGTGTGGTGTTTCACCCCACAGACACTTTTGGCTGTGGGATGTGTGGTGTTTCACCCCACAGACACTTTGGGCTGGCTGGGTGCTGCACTGGGCCCATGGGGACAAGGCCAGGCCTGCAGGAGCTCTGGTGGTGCTGGGATGGAGTTTCCCCCCATAACAGGGGCTGCTCCTCAGGTTTCCCTCTGGCAGAGAAGCTTTGAGGTGATGGTGAAGGAAAGGAGTTGGTTCTGAAGGAGGGTTTGGATCCAGAGCTTTATTCTGGCCCACAGGCCTCTGAATGCAGCACCAGCTCCAACAGAACTCCCTGAGCCCGTGGTTGCTGCTCCTTTAACCCTGGGGAGAGGGGCAGGGAAGGGGCAGGGAGCCACCAAGCAGGGACAGGAGGGGAGGGACAAAGGGACAAAGGACACCTGGATGGCCCTAATGCCCCCAGGGGTAGAGGGCATCCTTTGGATCTGCCAATTCTGGAATGCCAGGATTGACAGACAGCGTTCTGAGGGGAAAGGAGAGGTGACTGACACACCTGGGAGGGAATTATAAGGGAGAAACCCATAATATCTGAGGCAAACCATGACTTGACAACAGTGGGGGCTGCCAGGGGGGTCCCTGCACAGCCCAGAGCTGTGCCCTGACCTTGTGCCACATTTCAGAGCAGCTCCTGGGAACGTGCTCATGCTGCAGACACACATCCAGCTCCCAGCACATGGGCTTTTCCTGGCTCAGTTCAGATTTTTCTGGCGCTTACAGGGCTTTTTTTTTAGTGGTTGTTTCCCAGTTTCTGTGCAGTGACAGCAGGTGACAGGTGAAACAGGGCATGGGGACAGCAGTGGAGCCTTTGGGGTCTTCACAGTGACCCACACAAGGTTATTTGGGGCAACTCTGATGTATTTTGAAAGGGGGTAAAAGTGCTGAGCAGGAAGGAGAGAGGTAATGTGACCGTGTTCACAGGGAGGAGATGAGGATCTGACTCCATGTTTCAGAAGGCTTGATTTATTATTTTATGATATATATTACATTAAAACTATGCTAAAAGAATAGAAGAAAAGGTTTTTTCAGAAGGCTGGGTAAGAATAGAAAAGGAAAGAATGATAACAAAGGTTTGTGGCTCGACTCTCTGTATGATCCAGCTGACTGTGATTGGCCATTAATTACAAACAACCACATGAGACCAATCACAGATGCACCTGTTGCATTCCACAGCAGCAGATAATCAATGTTTGCATTTTGTTCCTGAGGCCTCTGGGCTTCTCAGGAGGAAAAAATCCTAAGGAAAGGTTTTTTCATTAAAAGATGTGTGCGACGAGGTAAAATTTGGGGCAACTCCGATGTATTTTGCAAGGGGGTAAAAGGAGGGAGGTGAGAGCAGCCCTGCACTTGCTCTGCCAGCCCTGGGGGTGCTGCCACCCTGCTCCCTCTGCTCTCTGGGGCTCTGTTTGTTTTTCCTTGGTGCTAATTAGAGCCTCTCAATGCAGCCTGGGCTCCTCCTGCCTGCTGCCTTGTTTGCCTTCAGTGTGCTGCTCTGTGTCCCTGGACTCACTGAGCTCTGCACAGCACTGAGCTTTGGCTGTTGGCTGTGAGCACCAGGGACGGTGCCAGCCCTTGGCACACACAGTTGGCAGGAGCTGGATCCTTCCCTGCCCCAGGGGCTGGAGATGGGAGATTTGGGAGATTCCTCCTCCTCCTCCTGCTGTCTGCCATCCAATTAACTTGCCCAGGAGCTGCTGGCATTAAATCCTGGGGAATGAGTTGTGCCATCACTGTCCTTTCCTCGCTGAGTTCCTGTCTCTCTCCTCACAGGGGACTCTGGAGGGGCTGGAGGAGGAGCTGCTGGCCTTCTTCTCTGTCACCCCTCAATCTGTCTACACAGCACTGATGGATAACAGGTATTTCCCCATCTCTGGGGTTCCCCAGGCTGCAGAGGGGATTTGGGAGCACAGGACACCCACCTGGCCTGTTCTGTGTGTCCCCAGGAGGATGGAGGGCAGGGCAGGGACACACAGGTCAGGCTCTAACTAACCCTGTCCCCTCTCCCCCAGCTTTGAGAGGCTCCTGCTCCACGCCCTCTGCCAGTACATGGATCTCGTCTCTGCCAGTAAGAGCCCCGTGTCTGCTTGGTTTTAGTTTTGGTTTTTTCACTTTGTTGTTGTTTTTCCCTTTCCCTCCATCGCTATCTTTTCCTCCCTTCCTCCTCTGGGCCCCGCCTTGCCCTGGGGCTCAGAGATAACCCCACGATCCCACCCCTTGTGCTTCCTCCCCAGCAATGCCCTGAGCTCCCTGGGCAGCCCCAGTGGTCACCAAGCTCAGCCAGACCCGGCTCTGAGGGGAAATTTGGGTGGTCCAGAGCAAGAATCTGCTCACAGGGTTCCCTCTCCTGCAGCTGCTTCCTCCTCCCAAGGATCAGCCCTGCCGTTCTGGGCATCCCCAAAGGTTTTGTTGCCAAGGCAGGGATGGAATCAGGCTCCATCCCTCCAGAGGGGGCTCTGCTGTGTTTCATTAGGAGCTGTTTGTGGCAATCAACCTGTGCACTAATGATGGGGAGAGCGAGTCCCAGGATGGAGGGCACAGAAAACAGGGGAGCCCTGTGCCCACCACAAACCCCAGGATGGAGGGCACAGAAAACAGGGGAGCCCTGTGCCCACCACAAACCCCAGGATGGAGGGCACAGAAAACAGGGCAGCCCTGTGCCCACCACAAACCCCAGGATGGAGGGGAAGGGCTGTTGGAGACCCCTGAGAGGGAAAACAGGGCTGTGCTGACCTCTCCATCCCACCCTCAGGCTCGGACATCGAAGGGAAGCGCCAGATGAAAGTGAGCAACAAACACCGCGTGTTCCTGCCCCCGGAGCTGCTGCTCTCAGACTACCTGGGCCAGATGAGCTGATGGTGCCCCCACAGCCCCTCGTGTGCCCTGTGCAGCCTCTCCCGGACCCTCCTCAGCCCTTTCCCTGCTCCCAGGCCGGGGCTTTGTGGCTGTGCTGGCAGCAGGGCAGCGGGTGCAGAGCAGGTGCCTCTCGCCCGCCCGCCCTGCTGCCAGTACAGCCCTGCTGGAACTGCTCGTGTGTCTATTTATAACCCAGGTGTTTTTAAAAAGAATCAGGCGGGGCCAGCCTCCCTCGGTGGGGTGATGTGGGTCCAGATTTTTCTGCGGTGAAACAGCAGCTCCCGGGGCGGCTGCTGAGCAATCGCTGAGGCGGTGGAAGAGCCCCGGGGCTGCCGCGTTCCCGTTGTTCCCGCAGCCCAACCGGGGGGCTGGGCCGGGGCGGGGTGTGGGCAGCTCCCGGTGCTTTTATACCCCATGCCCAGCCTGCAGAACGGGGCTGGTTTTAAGTGTAATATAGCTTGTGTTTTTTATCACGTGTGTATGTGTGTGTGTGTATTTACATGTGTGTGCTGGAGGGGTGCAGCCCCCTTTGGGGCTCTGCTTTTCCATGGGGGGGGGCAGATGTGCCAAGGGTTGCTCACAGGGAAATTTTTGCTGGTTGCTCTTGTCCCACCATGTCACTGACTGCCATTAACCCAGACCCAGGAGGCTCGGTCAGGGCGGGTTGTGGGCAGCTCTGGGTGCTTTTTACCCCATGCCCTGTCTGCAGAACGGGGCTGTTTTTAAGTGTAATATAGCTTGTGTTTTTTATCATATGTGTGTGTGTGTATTTACATGTGTGTGTGTGTGTGCTGGAGGAGTGCAGCCCCCTTTAGGGCTCTGCTTTTCCATGGGGCATTTTGGGGGTCCCTCTATGTGCCAAGGGTTGCTCAAAGGGAAATCTTTGCTGGTTGCTCTTGTCCCACGATGCCATTAACCGTGGGCACCCCCAGACCCAGGAGGCCTGACCAGGGCTGGGTGTGGGCAGCTCCCGGTGCTTTTTACCCCATGCCCAGCCCGCAGAACGGGGCTGTTTTTAAATGTAATATAGCTTGTGTGTTTTACCACGTGTGCGTATTTACATGTGTGTGTGCTGGAGGGGTGGGCTCTGCTTTTCCGTGGGGCGTTTTGGGGGTCCCTCTATGTGCCCAGGGTTGCTCACAGGGGAATCTTTGCTGGTTGTTCTTGTACCACGATGTCACCGACTGCCATTAACCGTGGGCACCCCCAGACCCAGGGGAGCCCCTCGCGCCTCCTTCGCTGGTTCAGCAACAATAAAAACGGTGCTCCCCTGCTCCGGCTCTGTGTCTCCATGGGGATGATGATGAGGAGGAGGAGGCTTGGGGGTGGTCTGGGGGCAGCTGGTTGGGCACGGGATGGAAAATGTGGGTGCGCGGGGGTGCAAAAAATATGGAACGCTTCACGAATTTGCGTGTCATCCTTGCGCAGGGGCCATGCTAATCTTCTCTGTATCGTTCCAATTTTAGTATATGTGCTGCCGAAGCGAGCACAAACCGCGGTTTACCCGCAGCGCTATTTAAAGGCCTAGAAACACAACACCAAAAAGATACGGCGACTACACTGTGGTTCGGTATTGGACGCAGAATGAGCTCCCTCGAGTATTTCTCAATCTCTCACTCGTCGTTGTCCTCAGATTTTACCAAAATTTTAAAAATACGCCCGTTCTGTTCGCTGCTCTGCGCGGTGCGTTCTGGGTTGTTTGTTATGCTAATGAGCTCTCTGAGGGTGGCTGCGGCAGTGCCTGAGCGCGCGGAGCAGGCGCGGCACGGGCAGCCCGCGGAGGCGCCGGGGTCCTTGGGAGCGGCGGATGCCGGAGAGTGAGGCGGGACCGGGACCGGAACCGGGACCCCCGGGAGCCGCTGTGAGCGCGCCCAGGCCCCTCCTGTGACCTTCCCGCCGGCCCCGGGAACCTCCGGCACCTCCCCGTGTCCGTCCCCGGGACCCTCCCACTCGCCGTAGGGTCGATACCCGCGGGCCGCTCCCCCCGGGATCACCGGGGTCTCTCCCGGTGCGGGGTTGTCCCCACCCGTGTCCTGTGCCTCCCGCTGTGATCCCTGGGGCTGGGGTCCGGTGTGACCGGCCCTTGTGTCGCCCCCAGGCAGGACCGAGGCTGTCCCGGTGTCCGGTATCCCGTGCCCGGTGTCCCGGTGTCCCGTCCGGACCGGCGGGATGGACCTGGCCTACGTGTGCGAGTGGAGAAGAAGCCCAAGAGCAACCACTGCCCGTCCATCCCGCTGGTGTGCGCCTGGTCCTGCCGCAACCTCATCGCCTTCACCACGGACCTCCGCAATGAGGAGGAGAAAGGTACCGAGAGCCCCTCGGGAAATCCCTCCCGGTGCTCCCGGGAAAGGCCGGGATCCGCTGGCCCGGAGCTCTGCCCTGCCCCTGAAGGCTGCTCTCCTCCTTTCCTCCCATCCTTCAGCCTCTGCGTTTGTTCCCTGGAGTGGGTTTGGTTCCCCTAAACCAGGACCAAGCACTACCCTAAATCATTTCTATAAACGATAAATTTCCTATAAAATATTTTAAGTTTTCCCTGCACCACCTGAGGCTCAGCAGCAGTGCCAAGGGACAGGAATCACTTCTCTGTTCACACAGATCTCACCCACATGGTTCATATCATCGACACCGAGCACCCCTGGGTGTCTACTCTGTCAACTCGGGCCACACTGAGGTCATCACGTGTTTGGAGTGGGATCAGTCAGGTGAGCTGGGCTTTCTGTCATTGTCACCGTGTCCCCTCCCTGCTGTGTGTGTCCCAAAGCAATGGGGGTGCCAATTCCGTGGGGGGGTTTTGGGGTGTTCCCCCTGTTCTCAGTGTCATTGTCACCATGTCCCACCCCAAAGCAACGGGGTGCAACTCCCTGTTGGGGTTTTACCCGTTCCCCTTGTTCTCATGCAGTGTCATTGTCACAGGCTCCAGGCTGTTCCCCCTGTTCTCAGTGTCATTGTCACCATGTCCCTGCCCCTGTTCTTCATGTCCCAAAGCAATGGGGTGCAATTCCCTGTTGGGGTTTTACCTGTTTCTCCTGCTCTCATGCAGTGTCATTGTCACAGGCTCCAGGCTGTCCCCCTGTTCTCAGTGTCATTGTCACCATGTTCCTGCCCTGCTGTGCATGTCCCAAAGCAATGGGGTGCAATTCCTGTTGGGGTTTTACCTGTTCCCCCTGTTCTCAGTGTCATTGTCACCATGTCCCACCCCCAAGGATATGGGGTGCAGTTCCTGGTGGGGGTTTGACCATTCTCCCTGTTCTCAGGCAGTGTCTTTGTCACCATGTCCCACCTCAAAGGGATGGGCTGCAATTCCTGGTGGAATTTGGCTCTTCCCCCTGTTCTCACACAGTGTCCATTGTCACAGGCTCCAGGCTGCTCTCAGCAGATGCTGATGGCCACATCAAGTGCTGGAGCATGACAGATCACCTGGCCAACAGCTGGGAGAACACGGTGGGCAGCGTGGTGGAAGGGGACCTGTGGTGGCCCTGTCCTGGCTGCACAATGGGGTCAAGCTGGCTCTGCACGTGGAGAAGGTTTGTCTGAGCTTGCTGAGGGATCTGGGCTGGAACTCTGGTGTTGGTCTTTGTGAGGGAAGAGATGAGAATCTGACTCCATGTTCTCAGGAGGCTGGTTCGTTTCTCTTCTCTTCTCTTCTCTTCTCTTCTCTTCTCTTCTCTTCTCTTCTCTTCTCTTCTCTTCTCTTCTCTTCTCTTCTCTTCTTTCTCTTCTCTCTCTCTTCTCTTCTCTTCTCTTCTCTTCTCTTCTCTTCTCTTCTCTTCTCTTCTTCTTCCCTTCCCTTCCCTTCCTTCCCTTCCACTTCCCTTCCCTTCCCTTCCCCTTCCCTTCCCATTCCCTTCCCCTTCCCTTCCCTTCCCTTCCCTTCCCTTTCCCTTCCCTTCCCTCTCTCTTATAGTGGATTTTGTGCTCCTCTGTAGTGGATATTTTCCCTCCCCTATAGTGGATATTTTCCCTCCCCTATAGTGGAATATTTTCCCTCCCCAATAGTGGATATTTTCCCTCCCCTATAGTGAATATTTTCCCTCCCCCTATAGTGGATATTTTTCCTGCCCAACAAAGGAGGAATGAGGAGAGCACTCCATTGATATCAGAACGCTGATTAATTACTTTTTTCTAATTTTGGCTGCGAACGCTTATATTTTTTTGCCCTTTGTCCCAGTCTGGAGCCTCGAACTTCGGCGAGAAGTTTTCCCGGGTGAAATTCTCTCCATCCCTGACTCTGTTTGGTGGGAAGCCCATGGAGGGCTGGATTGCTGTGACCATCAGTGGCCTGGTCACCGTGTCCCTGCTCAAGCCCAACGGGCAGGTGCTGACGGCCACCGAGAGCCTTTGCCGCCTCCGCTGCCGCGTGGCCTTGGCCGACGTCGCCTTCACGGGCGGGGGCAACATCGTGGTGGCCACGTCTGATGGCAGCAGCACCTCCCCCGTGCAGTTCTACAAGGTTTGTGTCAGCGTGGTGAACGAGAAGTGCAAGATTGACACCGAGATCCTGCCCTCGCTCTTCATGCGCTGCACCACCGACCCCGCGCGCAAGGACAAGTACCCGGCCATCACCCACCTGAAGTTCCTGGCCCGGGACATGTCAGAGCAGGTGGGCTGGAGAGGATATTTGTGCTCCTTTATAATGGATATTTTGCTCCTCTGTAGTGGATATTTGTGCTCCCCTGTAGTGGATATTTTGCTTCCCTGTAGTGGGTATTTGTGCTCCTCTATAGCAGATATTTTTTCTCCCCTCTAGTGGATATTTTGCTCCTCTATAGGGAATATTTTTCCTCCCCTATAGTGAAAATTTGTGCTCCCCTATAGTGGATATTTTTGCTCCCCTGTAGTGGGTATTTGTGCTCCTCTGTAGTGGAAATCTTTCCTCCCCTATAGTGGATATCTTTGCTCCCCTATAGTGGATATTTGTGCTCCCCTATACTGGATATTTTGCTCCTCTATAGTGAAAATTTTTGCTCCCCTCCAGTGGATATTTTGCTCTTCTATAGTGAATATTTTTGCTCCCCTATAGTGGATATTTGTGCTCCCCTCTAGTGGATATTTTGCTCCCCCATAGTGGATAATTGTGCTCCCCCATATTGGAGATTTTTGCTCCCCTATAGTGGATAATTGTGCTCCCCTATAGTGTATATTTTTACTCCCCTATAGTGGTTATCTTTGCTCCCCTATAGTGGGTATTTGTACTCCCCTATAGTGGATATTTGTGCTCTGCTTTAATGGATATTTTTGCTCCCCAGTAGTGGATATTTTTGCTCCTCTATAGTGGATATTTGTGCTTCTCTGTAGTGAATATTTTGCTCCCCTGTAGAGGAGATTTTTGCTCCCCTGTAATGGATATTTTGCTCCCCTGCAGTGGATATTTTTACTCCCCTATAGCGGATATTTTCCTCCCCTCTAGTGGATATTTTTGCCCCCCAATAGTGGAGATTTTCCCTCCCCTCTAGTGGATGTTTGTGCTCCCCTCTAGTGGATATTTTGCTCCTCTATAGTGGGTATTTCTGCTCCTCTGTAGTGGAAATCTTTGCTCCCCTGTAGTGGATATTTTGCTGCCCTATAGTGGAGATTTTTGCTCCCCTATAATGGATATTTTGCTCCTCTATAGTGGATATTGTGCTCCCCTCTAGTGGATATTTTGCTGCCCTGTAGTGGATATTTGTGCTCCCCTATAGTGAATATTTTTCCTCTCCTCTAGTGGATATTTTTCCTCCCCTATAGTGGATATTTGTGCTCACGATGAAGGAGGAATGATGAGGACTCCATTGATATCAGAAGGCTAATTAATTACTTTATTCTATACTACATTATTCTATACATCTAAAACTGAACCTCCTCCTGGCCTTCCCCAGAAGGTCTGGAGGTCACCAGCATGTCCTGCAATACCTTTGGCATTCCTAGTTGTCCTTTTGGTGCAGCTGGAACCCTAATTCACCTCACTTCCCACTGATTTGTTCCTCTGCTTTTTGCTGCTGGAGCAGGACCCTGGGGATGGAGGGAGGGAATGACCAGGGCAGTGTTGTCCCTGTTTTGATGCTTGTGGTGGGGGGCTCTGTTCCACAGGTGCTGCTTTGTGCTTCCAACCAAAACAACAGCATTGTGGAGTGCTGGTCCCTTAGGAAGGAGGGTCTGCCTGTCAACAACATCTTCCAGCAAATCTCTCCTGTGGGTAAGTGTCTGCCCTGGGCACTCTAAGAACAGGAACTTGGTCTGAGGGAAAACCCAGCACAGTTTCTCACATCCATTATCCCATATTTGTGATTATTCACAATCTTATGTTTATTTTCAGTTGTTTTCAGTCCATTCTGTCTTTTTGCATCACAGGCAGCAGCTTGCTGTTTTCAGGAAGGGGTTTGGTTGTTGCTTTCGCTTCATAAAAGATTTTAAAATAATTTTTTTGTGTTTTGCTGCACAGCCCTTCCTGCCACCAGTGGAGCAAAGGCTCCCAAAGGACCAGGACTGAGCAGCAGAGCTGGATTAATCCCCTGCTCTGGTTTTCACCTGATCTCAGATAAAACAGAATTAATCAGGGCAGTTTGTTTGGTGAAATATAAAGGATTATTGTATGTAAGGATCTTAGTCACCCAAAGCAGAGCTTGCATCAAGAGAGATTTAGCAAAACATGTTGTTTGTATAATTCAGGGAAAAAATAGGGAACTATGAGAGAAACATACTGGAAATATATGAGAAACATACTGGAAATATATGAGAAATACACCAAGTACTTGATCTGTGATCCTGCTTAGGGGAAACATACTGGAAATATATGGGAAATACACCAGTCCTGATCTGTGATCCTGCTTGGGGGAGCCTGGGCAGAAATAGGGGCAGATTTTCTGATCTCTGTGGGACAAAATTCTCACTAATTTGCTTATTTTCACTCATTTTGCTCATTGCTAGTGGGAGACAAGCAGCCCATGATTCTGAAGTGGAGGATCCTGTCTGCCACCAATGACCTGGACAGGGTGTCAGCTGTGGCACTGCCAAAGCTCCCAATCTCCCTGACCAACACTGACCTGAAGGTGGCAAATGACACCAAGTTCTTCCCTGGGCTGGGTAAGGAGTTCCTGTTGTCTTTGTCCTAAACATGTGACTTTTACTTGAATTTAGATTTAGATTGAGGGCTCAAGAGGCAAGATGGAGGAATCTGGGTGTGTCCTGTCCTTCTTTCTTCTTCTTGTCCTCCATCTTCTGCTGGGATGGTGACACTCTTGGATTGGTTTAGAATAGGGACAGACTGTCTAACATAGGTGATAGGTATTGGAAAATTATTGTAAATAAAGTACACGTAGTTCTTAGTATAAAAATTAACACCACCCCAAGGGCAGGGACTGTGCCACAGCCTGACCTGCTGGACAGATCTCAGCAGGTCAGAGAAAGAATGGAATAGATAAGGAAAAATAACCTTGAAAAGCAGATCTGACTTCTTGTGGGGCTGGGAAAAAAGACATTTTAGTACCTCAGGGACAGAAACCCAAGAAGTCCCCAGCCCTTTGGCTTCTCCATGGGCTTCAGTGGTGGCCACTTGTTGGGAACGATAAAACAGGAAAGCCTTATAAATATGATTGCTTGGCAAAAGATTTTGAGAATATGGAAACTATAAGGGAGACTGAAGTGAAAGCAAGCTTTGAGATCCTTTAGTTAATGAATGAATGACTGGAAAACAATGGTGTGGCTGGCTGAAGGTGATCCCCTTTTGATGGAACAACACCCTCTGCATGCAGACAGGCCCAAGGGTCAGAGCAGACCCTCCTAGCTTGGCAGAAGGGGCCCAAAGAGGAGTTTTTAGGGTTTAAAATGTAACACAGAATGGTAATGTAATGATTTTTATAGGCTGTATGTAAATGCTATGGGATTTGTGTATTGTACTAGATTGGTTAGTGAGAAGTAGAATATTCAACACAGAAGAAGATTTATTGTATTGTAAGGGGAACTTTGCTCTCTTATCCTCTCATCTTCTCTCTCTCATCTTTTTTACCACTGTCTTTACTTCTCTGGGGCCTGCTCTGAGCTGTGCCTGGCAGCTCCAAGCAGACCCTCTTTGCAATAAACCCCAAATTCCACGACCTGACTTCAGAGATCTCTCATTTCCGTCCATCCCAACCATCCCACCCCGACACTCCCACTTTGGGCAAGGGCTCTGCCACGCTGGGAGGAGCTGTTTGCTCAGTGTCACTCCTCTCCTGTCCCCAGGGCTGGCCTTGGCTTTCCATGATGGCAGTGTGCACATTGTGCACAGGCTGTCCCTGCAGATGATGGCTGTGTTTTATGGCTCCTCCTCGCAGCGCCCCGTGGACGAGCCAGCCCTCAAACGCCCGCGCACCACAGGGCCCCTGGTGCACTTCAAGGCCATGCAGCTCTCCTGGACATCCCTGGCCCTGGCTGGTGTGGACAGTCATGGAAAGGTTGGTGGATTATGGATTTAGGAATGTGCCATCTTGTTGATGGCGTGGCAAAATTGTCCTTGGTCTCATAAAAAAGGAAAAAAAACCAGAAGTTTCTCTCCTCAGTTAGGTAAAAAGACACCTCATAGGACCTTGGGGACTTCACCTCAAGGATAGCTAGTTGGACAGATTTGGGACTTCACATCAAACCTAAGGATAGCCAGTTGGACAGAAGCCAAAAAGTCCCATCTAAGCAGTTTACTAGAAAAAGAAGAGAACAAATAAACCAATGGCTTTTGTGAGGTGTTTTACCAGGGGCAAGAACCTCTTGCCCTGGCTTGTTTTTTCTCTGTTTTGTTATTTATATATATATATATATATATATAAATAATAGTATAGTATATGATAGTGTATCATATTTTATATATATGATACACTATCATATACTATACTATTATATTTATATATATATGATAGTGTATCATATATATAATATATATTATATTATATATATACTATACTATTATATTTATATATACTATACTTTTATATTTATATATATATGATAGTGTATCATATATATAATATATATTATAATATATAATGTTATATACTATTATATAATTTATAATATAGCTATATTATAATATTATAACATTACTATATTATATTATATTATATTATATTATATTATATTATATTATATTATATTAGTACATAAAATGATAAATTAACCTTCTAAGAACATGGAGTCAGATTCATCATTTCCTTCCTGCCATGGAAGACCCTGAAAATGCCCCACTCCTGAAAATGCCCACTCCTGAAAATGCCCCACTCCTGAAAATGCCCCACTCCTGAAAATGCCCCACTCCTGAAAATGCCACACTCCTGAAAATGCCCCACTCCTGAAAATGCCACACTCCTGAAAATGCCACACTCCTGAAAATGCCCCACTCCTGAAGCCATTTTCTGTTTGTTTCCTCCCTTCAAGCTGAGCATGCTCCGCATCTCCCCGTCCATGGGCCACGTGCTGGACATGAACATGTCCCTGAGGCACTTGCTGTTCCTGCTGGAGTACTGCATGGTCACTGGCTACGACTGGTGGGACATCCTGCTCCACGTCCAGCCCAGCATGGTGCAGAACCTGGTGGAGAAGCTGCACGAGGAGTACATGCGTCAGAATGCAGCCCTGCAGCAGGTGGGGGCTCTGGGCTCACCCCCAGGGTGGGCATGGGGTGTGCTCAGGGGTTTGGGGTGGGGTACAGCCAGTGCCAGTGCTCAGGACATTGCTGGCTGTGCTCTCTGAGTGCCCTGCTCAGGCAGTGATGGAGCTGGGAAGAGCTTCCATATCAGCAGCTTCACATTCCCTGATATCAGCGGGGTCTTAGCTGCTGGAAACTTGGGGTGAGATGCTGAAATCTATTTTTGGCAGATTTCTGGGAGCAGCAGCACGTGCCCAGCACAGCGCTCACGTGCATGGCTCCTGTCACTCCTGCAGCAGAAAGGGAGAGCAGAGAATAAAGCAGCAGCAGCAGTTTTAATGAGCTTATGCTAATTCCTGCCTTTTCTTGTGCCTTTTTGCTGCGTTTCCCCGTGGCTCAGGTGCTCTCCACGCGCATTGTTGCCATGAAGGCATCTCTGTGCAAGCTCTCCTCCAGCACCATCGCCCGTGTGTGTGACTACCACGCCAAGCTCTTCCTCATTGCCATCAGCTGCACCCTGAAGTCTCTGCTGCGCCCACATTTCCTCAACACCCCTGACAAGAGCCCCGGGGACCGGCTCACCGAGATCTGCTCCAAGATCACGGATGTAGGTACTGACTGCTCACAGCATCCTGGGATGCTTTTGGGATTGGGCTGTTCCCCTGTGGTGTCACAGCCTCTCAGTAACTCACCCTGCTCTGCATTCCCAGCTTTTGGGATTGGGCTGTTCCCCGTGGTGTCACAGCCTCACCCTGCTCTGCATTCCCAGCTTTTGGGATTGGGCTGTTCCCCATGGTGTCACAGCCTCATCCTGCTCTGCATTCCCAGCTTTTGGGATTGGGCTGTTCCCCATGGTGTCACAGCCTCATCCTGCTCTGCATTCCCAGCTTTTGGGATTGGGCTGTTCCCCGTGGTGTCACAGCCTCTCTGGCTTTTTGGAGGAGGACAAGGGTAACCTCCACAGGGAGGGTGTGAGGTTTGGATCCATCTTTCCTGAGCCAGGCAATGTCTTGCTTCTCTTCCAGACATTGACAAGGTGATGATTAACCTGAAGACAGAAGAGTTTGTCCTGGAGATGACAACACTGCAGTCCCTGCAGCAGCTCATCCAGTGGGTGGGGGATTTTGTGCTCTACCTGCTGGCCAGCCTTCCCAACCAGGTGAGATCCATGGATACAAACAGCCATGGGCAGTGCTGGGGACCTTTGCCAGGGCACACAGGGCACATGTTCCTGTCAGCACAGGCACTGGGGAGGAGTAAGGAACAGCAGAATTAGAGAATGGCCCTTCCCATGCCCATCTGGGTCTGCTGACCAGCACCTGGGGCATTTGGGGACACTCCTCTGTCATTGTCAAGGTGATCACAACACAAAGCAGAGACCACAAGCAGTCTCAGATGGCAACTCTTTGTTATTGATCATGGCTGACCTTTTATACACTTTCTAACTGTTTCTATTTCTTTTACCCTAACTATTGGCCACAATAAATCAACATTACACCATTGGTGAAAAGTTACAGTGACTTCAACTAACTTTTTTAAAAATACCTTGTCCAGCTGCAAAGTTCTCTTCTTATCTTTCTTCAATCTCTTGATCTCCTTGGTTACAGCTCCTTATCAGCTTCTTCTTGCTTCTCAGCTTCTTCTCACTCCTTTAGCTAACAGTAAGGAGTGAGACACAGACACAGTGCTCTGCAGAGGTGTCACCTTCAGGTGACCCTCCAGCATCCCCATCAGGTGTGTGCTGCTGGAAGCAGGAGCTGTCTGGATGCAGTGTGGTGGCTGGGGCTGCTGTGAGCTCCATCTTTCCTCACTTTACTGAAGGATTTGCACAACACCTCACTTTCTTTTGAGAGCCCTGCTGAGTTGTGCCAGGTGCTGGCATGGGGAATGGGGGCAGGTGAAACCCTTCAGCTTGCATGCAGAGGGCTTCTCCTGGAAAAGCTTATTCCCCATCTGGGTGTCTGCAGGCAGAATAACCTCTTCCTCTGAGGAACTTCATCAGTTATTTCCCATCATTCTTATTTTTAAAAAATTTACCTTTTAATCAAGCAAGTCAGATAAAGAGTATGGAACCTTTTCCCGGAGAGGAGAAGAGAGCACTAACAGCTCCCTGACACAAAATTTGGAGGATGGTGATGCTTTTTCCAGGGAGCTGAGCTAACAGTCTGGCTGTAAGGAGTTTAGATCTGGAGCCAGACATCATGGTTAAGCCTTCCTGTGGTTATAATGTTGTTTGAGTTTTGTAGAAGTTGCCTGATGGAATCTGAACTAAGAACAAAACAAAAACCCAAGGGGAGCTGGTTCTGGCGATCCTGGTGTCTATTTGATCTGGCATCAGAGGTGGCCTCACCCAGGCTGGTGTGAGCCTCACCCAGGCTGGTGTGAGCCTCACCCAGGTTGGTGTGAGCCCACCCAGGTTGGTGTGACCCCTTCCCACCCCTCTGTCCCCCCACAAGGCTCCCCAGTGCAGCCTGGGCACAGCTCAGCTTCCTGCGCGTCCCTCAGTGTGTTCTGGAAGTGTGTGCTGCTGGAAACAGGAGCTGCCTGGATGCAGTGTGGTGGCTGGGGCTGGTGTGAGCCTCACCCAGGCTGGTGTGAGCCTCACCCAGGTTGGTGTGAGCCCACCCAGGCTGGTGTGACCCCTTCCCACAGCTCTGTGTCCCCACAGGGCTCCCCGGTGCGGCCTGGGCACAGCTTCCTGTGCATCCCTCGGCGTGTTCTGGAAGTGTGTGCTGCTGGAAGCAGGAGCTGCCTGGATGCAGCTGGGGCTGCTGTGAGCCTCACCCAGGCTGCTGTGACCCCCTCCCACCCCTGTGTGTCCCCACAGGGCTCCCCAGTGCGGCCTGGGCACAGCTTCCTGCGCGACGGCGCGTCCCTGGGCATGTTCCGCGAGCTGATGGTGGTGATCCGCATCTGGGGGCTGCTGAAGCCCAGCTGCCTGCCCGTGTACACAGCAACCTCAGACACCCAGGACAGCATGTCCCTGCTCTTCAGGCTCCTGACCAAGCTCTGGCTGTGCTGTGAGTGTGGCCCTGAGCTGTAATTCCTGCAGCAGTGGGGTGGGACGTGACTCCGAGGGGGTCTGGCGCGTTGAGAAAGGGCAAGTGCTGCTGCCAAGGTTATTGTTTTCCAGGCTGAGTTGGCAGTGGAGGAGGAGGCTGCACGCAGCCCTCTGGAGCTCTCAGGGAGAAATGTAAAGGTCACAGGGTTTTTTTTTCCTTCATTCCCCACGCAGGTCGTGAGGAAAATCACATCACAGAGCCCGATGATGCCCTGATCGATGAGTGCTGCCTCCTGCCCAGCCAGCTGCTCATCCCCAACATTGACTGGCTGCCCATCAACGATGGCATCATCAGCAAGCTGCAGAACAAGCAGCTGGTCAGGCTGCAGTTTGGGAAGGCTCCTGGGCTCGTTGGCCACACTGTCTCCTCCCAGTTTGATGCCTTTGTCAGGTACAAACCCCTGGAACTGTACAAAGATGTTGTTTGTGAGGTACAAACCCCTGGAATGGGTCAGTGCACAGTGAGAAGGAGTCTTGGCAGCTCTGAGGTTTGGCTTGTCCCCTTGCTGCTGTGACCCAAGAGCAGTTTGTCTTCTCTGCTCAAATTCCTTTCCCAGCTTGTGATGGGCTGGGAATTTTAAGTACTGAAAAATGATAGCAAATGATGGGGGGAAAAACCCCATTAATTAATGTGATTAATTGCGACAATGAATCTCGTGGCACTGTGTGGACAAGTGGGCAGAACTTCTGCCCTGTTGGTCAGATGCAGCTCCCTGTCCTGGGAGCAGCTGATGGAAAGTGACACTCTAGGAAAGTCCTGTTCTCCCTCCCCAGGGCCCCTGGACAGCCCAAAATTGACCACCTGAGGCGGCTGCACCTGGGTGCTTACCCAACAGAGGAATGCAAGTCCTGCACCAGGTAAGTGGCACTTGCAGTGGAGCTTGGGCAGGGCTTGGACTGTCCTGTGTCCTTCAGGAGCTCTCTGAAACTGCTTGGGGCTGTGGTTAAGGTGAGGTGCCCATGTCATTGTCAGGAGAGTGGCATTGTTGCAGCCTGGCCCTTGGGTTAAAAATCAAACAGATCAGATAAAACTCTTAAAGTAATCTGGAGGAGACCCTACAGCAGCTCCTTTACAGCCCAGTTCTGTGGGTCTGGCCTTTATTAAAGTACCTCTGGTCATGGCAGGGCTGGAGGGAGGAATTTCCCCACTGCCCTTGCCCCCATTTTGGGGTCATCTTTCCACCAGGCTTGCATTTCATGCTGCCCTACTCATCCACCCTCGTGGGAGAGCCTGGATTTCAAGATAATGGCTCAGGGAACAAGCATCCATCTAAGTCATGTGATTGAATTAGCTTTAATTACTGATTTTAATAGAAAGCCTCTGTAGCAGATCATTTTTGTGAGATGACTGTCAGTTGTTTCATGTATAAACAGCAGCTGGGGCTGTTCCTTGCCAGGCTCCAGCTCCAGCAGAGCCCTCAGTGGGATTGTTGCTCGCTGGTTTCAGCTGGTTTTGATGCTCACTGCAGATGACAGGAGCTGATTTCCCCCAAATCCCTGTGTGATCCCTGCAGTGCTGCACCCTCTGTGTCCCCACAGGTGTGGCTGTGTCACCATGCTGAAGTCACCCAACAAGGTGACAGCAGTGAAGCAGTGGGAGCAGCGCTGGATCAAGAACTGCCTGTGTGGGGGGCTCTGGAGGAAGATGCCCCTGAGCTACTCCTGAGCCCTTCCTGGGGTGCAGTGAGGGCCAGGAGCTGCACAGAGCTCCCTTCATGGAGGTTTTGGGACAAAGGAATGGCAGCTCCTCTTGCTCATGCTGGAAAGCAGAGCTGAGGGGGTTCTGCCTCTTTCCAGGGAAGAGCTGGAAAGGAATGCCAGAGGTTCCCCCATCATTTGGGGCCCAGGAGGGGAGAGCCTGGCTGTGTTTTGTGGCTGTGCCAGCAGAGCAGTGCCCTGGGCAGGGTGGTGATGGGGCAGCTGGTGAGAACAAAGTCCCAGCTGAGGGGGCACAGCTGGTACCTCACATCCATCCTGTGCCTTGGGGAGTGCCAAGCATGGGCTGGGCACTCCTGAGCCCTCAGCAAACTTGTCCCTGAGGCAGGAGTTGGTTCCTGTGTGCCCATCAGGGTTGGGTGGGAGCAGGAATGTGAATGCTGCTGCCTGCAGTGAACCCTGCCTTTGCCTCTTGCTGTTGTAAATAAAAATTCTCCTGATTTTGTACAGAACCAAGTGTTTGTGCTTTGTTTCTGTGCTGTGACGTGGCTGCCCAGTGTGGGGCCGGGGCAGTGGAGCCACGGGAGGGCAGCCAGAGCATCTGTCAGGAAAGGAACCACCATCATTGGATAAATGGATGTTTTCAAGGTTTGCCTGATGGACACTCGAGGAAAAAACATCAGATCCTTGTGGTTGTGCAAGCCTCCAGCTCCAGCAAGGCTGGACACTTGAGCGTGCCAGAGGAGGAGCATTCCTGGTGCAGCCAAAAATCCTTTCACATTTTTGCCCTCCCTTGCCCTCAGCTGCTGCTGCCCCGGGCAGGAAATCACAACCTTGAGGAGCCACCCTGGGGCTGATCTGGGGCTGCTTCTCTCCCACAGCTCCTTCAGCTCTGAGGGGGAAAATCCTGGAGCTTTCTGCTGCTGCATCGCAGCCAGCAATTCCAGGTCCCCACAGAGCATTTAAGAGCCACTCTTAGTACATTCCTTTCCCTCTGGAACCATGATTTCATTATTCTTGAGAAGTGGAGCTGGTGACAGAGTTCATCCCTCGACTCCAGCGAGTGTTTCACTGCACAGAGCTCTAAGAGCTGCACAGACCTCACCCCCTCTCTCTGCTCTGCTGCTAATTAGGAACAATCAAATGGCTAATTAGGAAACTGCACCTTATTAAGGCTCTTTTCCCCTGTAAGTAAAACTCAAACAGGGCCCTCTGTGAGCTCCTCATAGAACAGGTTTGGGGTTATTTAATGTTTGATTGGGAACAGCAGCAGAGCAGGGGGATGGGGACACATTGGTGTCCTCCTCATCTCCCTGCTGATCATGGAGCTTCTGGGATGGGACTGGAAGGGTCTGGCAGGGCTCTAGGGGTGACCAGGGTGTGGTGGAAAGGTGGCTCTGCCCTGTGCTGCCCCCAGCTCCTGGGACAAGAGGATCCCAGTGAGAATCCAGCATGGATCCCACTGTGAGAGCCAGAGCTGCCACTGCCATATCAGCTACAGGCAAATTCTGCTTTCCAATGTTCACACAATGCCCCAAATCTCCATCCTGTTGTGGCCACACTGCAGGATGTGTCCCCTGCTCCCTCCCAAGGCCACACCATCCCTAAGGGCACAACCTCAGCATGTCCCACCTCGTGTCCAGCTCCCCACTGGGGAAGCTCCTGCAGAGACCCCCCCATCTCCCTCCTTGTCCCCACTCCAGCCCAGCAGCTCTGCAGGAATCATCATCATCATCACCATCACCATCATCATCATCATCATCATCATCATCATCATCATCACCATCATCATCATCACCATCACCATCATCATCACCATCACCATCACCATCATCATCACCATCACCATCATCACCACCATCATCATCATCATCATCATCACCATCATCATCATCATCACCATCATCATCATCATCACCATCACCATCATCATCATCATCACCATCACCATCACCATCATCATCATCATCATCATCACCATCATCACCATCACCATCATCACCATCATCATCATCATCACTTTATTGCAGCGGTCGCAGGCAGCGCTCTGAGCACCTTCAGCAAAGCCTCTCAAGGGCCGTGACCCCCAAGTCTCCCCCACCCGGGCCCTGTGCTTTGTGAGTGGGGGACCAGGGACCCCCTCGCTGGGTTCCTCACCCATGCCCTGGCCCAGCCCTCCCTCCCGGCCGGTGGGGACGCGCTGGCAGCGGGGTGGGCAGCGCTGGGAGCCGGCGGCACAGGGCAGGGCAGCACCGGCGGCGCTCTGGCCGCGCTGGCAGCAGCAAGCCTGGCAAGGAGCAGGTGCCCAGGGTGCCCTCAGCGGGTGTCCTCCTCCCCGTGGGCGGCAGAGGCCATGACGCTGTCGATCCAGTCGGCGTAGGGGGCGATGCGGGTGTAGATGGCCGGCTTCTTGTAGTTGCCGCAGACGCGGGAGCCGGCCGTGAGCACTCCCTCGGCCACCCCGCCGCACACCAGCGGCCCGCCGGAGTCTCCCTGCACGGCCAGACCTCATCAGTACGGCCAAGGCTCTGCTAGGACATCCCAGCCTGTTGTGGTGTGCTGTAATGTCCCATTTTGGACTTCCAGGTCACTTCCCCAGGTGTGCCTGTGCCTCTCTCCCTTCCCCCTTGCCCCCATGCTGAGTGAGTCCTGTCAATCAGGCTGAACATTCCAGCAAGGCGTCGTGTGGTTGGTCAAGTTCAAAGGATGCCCCTCAGGCCTGGGGGTCATTGGTCTGTCTGGGTGTCATCTTCCCCTGAGACCCTGCCCCTCTCACCTGGTTGGTGGCTCACCTGTACCTCCCCTCCCCCTGTCCCTGAGCTTAAAAGGTGATCAGACCATGCAGGGGGGGGGGGGGGGGGGATTCTGTTGGAGCAGTTGCTCACGTTCAGACCTCTGTAACCATGGAATAAACCTCTGGACATTAAACCCTCCAGCAGAATCCTCTCCTTTTTCTCTTCACCATCGCCTGAAGCCATTCCTCCTGAGGTAAACGGGGTTCCTAACAAGCCTGGATTTGTTCAGTGCCCAGCTGCAACCACCAGCAAGCCAAGGTATCTCTGGGGTGATACACCGCAGTTGCTGCCTTTGGCCCAGCAGCGAGGGTCAGACCGGCCCAGGCACAATCTAACTGGGAATATTGGGAGCCTTTTTCCAATACCAGCCCATCTCCCACCCCTCGTTCCTTCTTCCTCCAGGCTCCCGTGAGCTGCTCTGCAGTGGATAGCAAGGGGCACCACCCTGGGCATGCTGTGCCCTCCTGCTCCTCAGCTCCTCGCCTCTCCCAGGCTGTGGGCATTGTGCCCACTGCCCCCTCCCAGCCCTGGGTGTGTGGTGCTTTGCAGGTGTCCTTCTTGCAGGAGTCAGTGCACATCATGGTGGGGGTGATGGTGCCAAGGGTTTTGTGTTGTGGGTGATGGTGCCAAGGGTTTGCCAGGACCAAGGGTTTGCTAGAACACTCCAGCACAAGGAGAACCCACCCTGGGCACGCTGTCCCCTCCTGCTCCACAGCCTCTCCCAGCCCCTGGGCATTGTGCCCATTGCCCCCTCCCAGCCCTGTGTGGGTGGTACCTTGCAGGTGTCCTTCCTACGGGAGTTGGTGCTCATCATGTTGGGGGTGATGGTGCCAAGGGTTTGCTTGGAGCAAGGATTTGCCAGGACACCCCAGCACAGGGGGCACCCACCCTGAGCACGCTGTCCCCTCCTGCTCTGCAGGTCCTCGCCTCTCCCAGGCTCTGGGCATTGTGCCCATTGCCCCCTCCCAGCCCTGCGTGAATCCTTACTGAATGTTTGGTACCTTGCAGGTGTCCTTTCTGCGGGAGTCGGTGCCCATCACGTTGGGGGTGATGGTGCCAAGGTTTGCTGGGATACCCCATCACAAGGAGAACCCACCCCATGGATGCCGTACCCTCCTCTCCCACAGCCTCTCTGGGCATTGTGCCCCTCATCCCTGCGTGGATCTATGGGTGGTACCTTGCAGGTGTCCTTCCTACTGGAGTTGGTGCACATCATGTTGGGGGTGATGGTGCCAAGGGTTTGCTTGGAGCAAGGATTTGCCAGGACACCCCAGCACAGGGGGCACCCACCCTGAGCATGCCGTACCCTCCTGTCCCACAGCTTCTCCCAGGCTCTGGGCATTGTGCCCCTCATCCCTGCGTGGATCTATGGGTGGTACCTTGCAGGTGTCCTTCCTGCGGGAGTCGGTGCACATCATCTTGGGGGTGATGGTGCCGTCGTGGCGGGTGCGGTGGTTGCAGACGTCCCTGCTGATCACCGGCCGCTCCAGCTGCTGCAGTCTGTCGGGGCGGGTGCCGCTGTGGTCCGTGGTGCCCCAGCCCGCCACCTCGCACACCGTGTCGGCCGCCACGTCCCTGTCCTCCCGCTGGAAGGGCAGCACCCGCACGTCCGTGTTCAGCTCCGCTTCCTCCTCCAGCTGCCGCAAAACCACAGGGGGAGCCGGGTCACAAGGGAAGGTCACACTCACTTGGGTGTAAGTACACGGTGAGCCCAGCCCTGACACTGAAACCACCCTCAGGGCTTTGCCTCCTCATTGTCAGGAGAGTGGCATTGTTGCAGCCTGGCCCTTGGGTTAAAAATCAAAGACATCAGATAAAATTCTTAAAGTAATCTGGAGGAGACCCTACAGCAACTCCTTTACAGCCCAGTTCTGTGGGTCTGGCCCTGCTTGGAGCCCCAGGATGCAGCCAGAGAGCAGAGCTGGAGCTCTGAGGAGGATGGAGGCATTTGGTCACAGCTGGGGGAAGCAGGGATGCTCCTGTGGGAAAGGGAGGGATGGCCCAGCCTGACCCTGAGGATTTCCTCCACTGTAGAACAGTGGGATTTGCAGCAATGGGGCTGTGCCCGGTGGGGAGGAGGGTGCCACCAGCCCACCTGGAGCAGGAGCAGGTCATCCTTGTTGTTGTGGATGTTGCTGCCGGGGTGGGGGAACTGGGCACGCACTCGGTACAGGCGTTTGTGGGGCTCGGGCTGCGTCAGCGAGTGGGCACCCAGCAGCACCTGGAAGAGTTTGCCATCCCTGGAAGAGATCAGAGCGTGGGACAAACAAATGGGGGTGTCATTGCCACCAGCCATGGAAATGGGGTGCTGTTGGGGGGTTGCAGAGCCCATCAGGGAGCTCCAGGAGGCCCCACAGCCCTCTGTGCAGGTGGGAGCTGAGTCCCACACTCTGACCCTGGGGTCCCACAGTGGGATTTGCCCTGAGCCCAGCAGCCCCCCCAGCCCCACACCGACCCCCCCAGGCACACTCACGTCTCCTCCATGCAGTGGGCAGCGCTCAGCACCCACTGCCGGGCGATGAGGAAGCCCCCGCAGACGTGCTGCCCGTCCAGCTGCAGCGAGGCCATGTAGGGCTTCAGGTGGGGCTTGGCTTCAGAGCCCCTCAGGATCCGTCCCCGGGGCTGCCCTGCGGAGAGAGGCCAGGGGAACAGGGCAGTGCCACTCCTGTGGTTCCCTCCCAAACCCCCAGACCCCTCCTTGTGGGCTGCACCAGCACCTGGCTGCAGGAATTGGGGGGCTGAGCAGGGACCCCCGTGCTGTGTCACTGCCCTGGGGTGTGGGGGGAGCGCTCACCATCCACCGGGGCCCAGAGGAGCAGCAGCAGAGCGAGGATGAGGATGGCAGCAGGGTTTGGCCCCATGGCTGCAGAGCTGGTGATGCCCAAAACCCACCCCGGGGTTTTGGGGTGCAGGGAGGACGCTGCTCACCCGGGGCTGGGGCTGGGACTCGCTTTTATGTCCAGTTTGGGGCAGGAAAAGGGGGGGAGGAGGGAGCGGGGGGGTTTCCGCAGCGTGGGCTGAATGTTTTGAAATATTCAGCTTATAAAAGGGGTCAAGAGTTCCCGGCACAAACAGCGCGGGAGGAGGAAACAGCCCGGCCCAGCTGCCGGCCCTGGCACCGGCCGCCGGGGATTTCTGCAGGGTTTAAAAACGCTGGAAAAGTTCAGGCTTTTGGCAAAAGAGGAATACGGAAAATTCAATCCCAGCCCTCCCCGTTCGGATGGGGGGCCGGTCCCTGGTGGGCGCTGCGTGCCCAGGGATGCAAACCCGACCGGTCACCCATGGCATCCCCCATCACACGCGGGGCTCTGCGGGGTGGTGGCAGCCGCAGGGGCGCTGTCCGGGGTGCCGGGGGCCGCGGCTGCCCCGCTCCCCGCTGCCTTTCCCCCCGGTGCCGCTGAGCGGAGCCCCCGCCCCGGCTCCCGCCCGGAGCCCCATCCCGGGCCCGGCCCCGGAGCTGCTGGGGAAGATGGAACGGGAAAAGCCTGATAAATATTATTGTCTGGCAAAAGATTCTGAGAGTATGGAAACTATAAGCGAGATGGAAATGAAAGCAAGCTTTGAGATCCCTCAGTTACTGAATGAGAAAACAATGGTGTGGCCACTGAAGGTGATCCCCTTTTGATGGAACAACACCCTCTGCTTGCAGACAGGCCCAAGGGTCAGAGCAGACTCTGCCAGCCTGGCAGAAGGGGCCCAAAGAGGAGTTTTTAGGGTTTAAAATGTAACACAGTGTGGTAATGTAGTGATTCTTATAGGCTGTATGGAAATGCTATAGGATTTGTGTATTGTACTAGATTGGTCAGTAAGAATCAGAATATTCAACACGGAAGAAGATTTATTGTATTGGAACGGGAACCTCCCTCTCTTACGCCTTTTACTCTCTCACCCTCTCATCCTCTCTCCCCCTCTCTCCTCTCGGGCCTGCTCTGAGCTGTGCCTGGCAGCTCCCAGCAGGGCCCTGCACCCCGGCCCTTTGCAATAAACCCCAAATTCCACGCCCTGGCTGCAGAGATTTCTCATCTCTGTCCATCCCAACCATCCTACCCCCCGACACTCCTAACACGGAGCCTCTCACAGCTCCTCCAGACCCCACTGCTTTCCCACCTTGCTGGGATGGCCACCGTGGCTACCAAGAGCAGGGTCTGGCTGAGCAGGGCTCCAGGGGACACCCATCCTCTCCTTCTTTCCCTGCTCCACCAGCTTTTACAAGCCCACATTCCCTTTGTCCGGCTGCTCAGACCCCCCCCATCCCCTCGATTTCTGACCCCCCCATCCCCCAGGGCAGTGGTCAGCAAGTGGCCAGACACATGGGCAGGGAGATCCCTGGAGGCTCAGGTGTTGGTCTGTCCCTCAGGTGTCCCTCAGGTGTCGCTCTGTCCCTCAGGTGTCTCTCAGGTGTCCCTCTGTCCCTCAGGTGTCCCTCAGGTGTCCCTCTGTCCCTCAGGGGTCCCTCTGTCCCTCAGGTGTCTCTCAGGTGTCCCTCTGTCCCTCAGGTGTCCCTCAGGTGTCCCTCTGTCCCTCAGGGGTCCCTCTGTCCCTCAGGTGTCCCTCAGGTGTCGCTCTGTCCCTCAGGTGTCTCTCAGGTGTCCCTCTGTCCCTCAGCTGCCCCCTCTGCAGTGGTGGCTCCCCCTCCCCGCTGTCCCCACGCTGGGCAGGGGTCGGAGCAGGGTGGGGGCGTTGTGGGGAGGGGGCTGAGCCCGGCTCAAATCCGGGATTTTCCGCAGCTTAATCGCGGCTTGCAGGGATTCGGGATTTCCGTGTTAAATACGCCGGGAGATTTCTGCACACTTTGGGCCAAAAATGGAATGAGGGCACCGTGAGGAGGCCCCAGGATGGTAGAGGGTGGTTGGGGGGAATAAGTGAGTGTGGGGGTGCAGGGAATGGGGTACAGGGTGGGATATGGGGTAGGGCACAGATGGGATCCTCTGCAGGGTGAGGATGGGGCTGGGGGCTGCTGCCTCTGCCAGGAGGGGCTGGGAGCCTCCAGACAGCAAAGGGAGCTGCACCCACCTCCCTCCCCAGGCCCAAATCTGGGAGACACGAGGCTCCTGCTTGAGAGTGGCTCCTGACATTGTCCCCGGGGCTGTTTGTGAGCTTGGGGCCAGGAATCCTTCCCTGAAACGCTCGGGTGCCACGGGCAGGGCGAGCACTCCCGGCCCAGAGAGCCCAGGGAGGCTGGCAGAGCTCTGGGGTGGTGAATTTTGGGGTTAAATCTCATCCCTCCGTGGTTTTGGGGTCACATCTCACCCCGTGGTGTGGCACCACCCCTCGGATCCCCCCAAGCCAATGCAGGGGAGGGGGCTCTGCCTGCCAGGAGGGGCCTTGGGGCAGGGGGCACAGGGAGATAAAGGTTGATCCGGGGGCTGGAGATGGGTTAGGGGCAGCCCCGGGACCCCCCGGTTCCTGGCACGGCGCGGAGCGAGGTCGCTCCCGCTGCTGTGCTCGGCCCCGCCCGCCCTTTGTCTCTCCTCCTTCTCCCCACCGACCTCCCGACCCCCCCCAGGCCCCCCCCAGACCCCATCCCTGCACCGGCGGGGGCTCCAAGGGGGCTCCAAGGGGGCTCGGCGCCCCGGGAGGGGCCGGGGGCTGCGGGGCGGAGCGGGGGGCGGCGGGCGAGGCAGGAGGAGGAGGAGGAGGAGGAGGAGGAGGAGGAGGAGGAGGCGGCGGGGGCGGAGGAAGCCGCCGCTCCCCGCGCTCCGCCGAGGCAGGAGCATCCCGGATCGCGGGGACACCGGGACATCCCCCCCATCCCCGGCCGCCGCCGAGCCCCGGGGCCGCCGCCGAGGTGAGTGGGACACAAAGGCGCCGCTGCTCCTCCTCCTCCTGCCCCGACACCCCCTCCCCATCCTCCCATCCCCGACCCCCGCCCGCGGCTGCGGCACCGGCCGTGCCAAGGGGAGGTTCCCGCTGCGCCCCCGCCCTCCCGGTGATGCCCCCGGTAAATCCCCCGGTATTTCACCCCCCACCCCCCGCCATCACCCCTTTCATTGCCCCTCGTCGCTGCATCCCCGTTATCCTCCCCCCTCGTTTCGGTGCAGTCTCGTGGGGTTGGGCCGGGAGGGTTCGGGGAGCCCCGGCCCGGCTCTGCGGGCACACCCCCCTCTGCACGCCCTCCGCATCCAGCCTGTCGCGGGGGTGACCGCCTGTCGCGACAGAGCCTCCGCCCCACCTGTTGTTGTCACAGCCCCTGGCTCGGCTGGGCACCCCCGCGGCGCTGGGGGCACCCCCAGTTCCAGCCTGGTGAGGGGGGCACTGCTGTGACCTGGGGGTGACCAGGAGGGACAGGGGGTGTCCCTGCAGGCTCGGGGGGTGGCTCGGGGGGGGCTCATCCTCCTCCAGGGACTTGGAGGGGTGACCAGTGGTGACCGTGCCTGCCATGTGGTGACATTGGTGCCCCCACAGCCCGGTGGGACTCCTGTGCCTGCCCAGGACCATGATCCCCCCGAAGGAGAAAACCCGCGCCCCCAAGGACAGCATGACGCTCCTGCCCTGCTTCTACTTCGTGGAGGTGGGTGTGGGGAGAGTGGGCACGGCCTGGGGGCTGTGCAGGGGCTCCGTCCCAGTCCCTGGCACAGTGGTTTGGGTTCTGTGCCCCGTTCTGTGTGGTGCCATCGCTCTGGGGGTCGTTGGTCCCCACTCTGTGCCCTCCCCAGCTGCCCATCGTGGCCTCCTCCGTGGTGACGCTCTATTTCCTGGAGCTCACGGACCTCTTCAAGCCGGCCAAGGTGGGCTTCCAGTGCCATGACCGAGCTCTCTCCATGCCCTACGTGGAGACCAACGAGGAGCTCATCCCGCTGCTGATGCTGCTCAGCCTGGCCTTCGCCGCGCCCGCCGCCTCGGTGCGTCCGGGTTTGTCCCAGTGGGGATTGGGGTGCTCCTGGTGCCTGGCAGTGCCCAGCATCCATCAGGGGGGCTCTGCCAACAACCCCGCCCTGGGTTCCTTCCCAGATCATGGTCGGGGAGGGCATGGTGTACTGCCTGCAGTCCCGGCTGAAGGGTCGTGCTGGTGCAGAGGGCAGCATCAACGCCGGCGGCTGCAACTTCAACTCCTTCCTGCGCCGCACCGTCAGGTTTGTGGGTACGTTGTGCCACGGCCTGGGCAGGATCTGGGGGCTGGAAGAGATGTGGGGCCACCCTGGCTGTGATAATGGCCCCAGACCCTGGACACTGCCCCGGACCCATCCCAGTGGGTGCTCCAGGGCTGGGTGAGTCCTGGCAGCCCCACTGTCCCCATCCCAGTGGGTGCTCCAGGGCTGGGTGAGTCCTGGCTGCCCCACTCTCCCCATCCCAGTGAGTGCTCCAGAGCTGGGTGAGCCCTGGCTGCCCCACTGTCCCGTTCCTGCCACCCCCAGGTGTCCACGTGTTCGGGCTCTGTGCCACAGCCCTGGTGACAGACGTCATCCAGCTGGCCACAGGCTACCACGCTCCCTTCTTCCTGACTGTGTGCAAGCCCAACTACACCCTGCTGGGCACCCCCTGTGATGCCAACCCCTACATCACCCAGGACATCTGCTCAGGCACCGACAAGCACGCCATCCTCTCTGCCAGGTACGTACCAGGGGAGCCCTGTGTGGCACTGCCAGCCCTCCTGCCCTATCCCAACCACGTCCCTTCTCCCTGCAGGAAGACCTTCCCATCCCAGCACGCCACACTCTCGGCTTTTGCTGCTGTCTATGTGTCGGTGAGTTCCCAGCACTGCTTGGCACAAGTCCCATGACATGGGCATGTCCCTCTCTTGTTGGCACAGACAAGCTCTGCCCAATATTCTGTGCCCATGCTGGGTGTGTGCAGGCACCTGCAGCTCCACACGCACCCAAGAGCTCTGTGCATGACTAACAGCCTGTTCCTGCCCCAGATGTATTTCAACTCCATCATCTCGGACAGCACCAAGCTCCTCAAGCCCATCCTGGTCTTTGCCTTTGCCATTGCTGCTGGCATCTGTGGCCTGACCCAGATCACCCAGTACCGCAGCCACCCCGCTGATGTCTACGTGGGCTTCCTGATTGGCGCTGGCATTGCTGCCTACCTGGTGGGTGCTGGTCCTGCCCGTGCCCAGGGAGGGGCTGGGGGATGCTGTGGGGCTGTTTGACTCCTCGCTCTCCAGAGCAGCTGTGCCCATGTCATCCCTGGAAGTGTTCAAGGCTGGACAGGGCTTGGAGCAACCTCATCTAGCGGCAGGGACTAGATGACCTTTAAAAGTCCTTCCCAACACAAACCATTCTAGGATTTTCTGGTTCTCCTTCCCACAGGCTTTCCATGCTGTTGGCAATTTCCGTGCCCCAACAGAGCGGGTCCAAGCCCAGGCACCGGCCAAGGACGCGCTGCGGGCGCTGACACAGCGGGGCCACGATTCTGTCTACCACCAGAACAAATCTGTGAGTGCTGTCGTTGTAATGCAAAGTTCAATTGTCATTACATTGCAAAGGCTCCATATTGCTGGAGTTTTGTGCCTCCTTGATGTTTCTTGTAGGCATCTCCTCTAGGCACCGACTCTTCCTTGTCCTCTGATTCTTCCTTGTCCTCGCAGTAGCCAACTGTGTGTCAGTGTTCACAGGGGTCTCAGGGTGAGGGAAGAGATGAGGATCTGACTCCATGTTTCAGAAGGCTTGATTTATTATTTTGTGATATATATTACATTAAAACTATACTAAAAGAATAGAAGAAAGGATTTAATCACAGGGCTAGCTAAGAATAGAGTAAGAAGGAATGATAACAAAAACTTCTGTCTCAGACAGAGAATCCAAGCCAGCCGACTGTGATTGGCCATTAATTAAAAACAACCAACCGGGCCAATCAAAGATCCACCCATTGCATTAACAGCAGATAATCATTGTTTACATTTTGTTCCTGAGGCCTCTCAGCTTCTCAGGAGGAAAAATCCTAAGGAAAGGATTTTTCATAAAAGATGTCTGCGACACACCTGACTCCAGATCCCTCAACCAACCAATCTACTCTTTTATAACACTCTTCTTATTGCCTACAGGTGTGGCCTGTTAAAATGAGGCCCGCTCCTAATCTTAAGTAATTGGTTCAGCTGCAACTCTTTAGGGGATAAGATTACATTCTATACCACCTTCATTTACCCATACTGTGTCTTGGTTTGGAAAGACAGGACTCTGCTAAAGAAGGCAGGAGCCTCCCCTGAAATGGATAATGTAAACCCTCCCCACCCCTCTGAATTGCTGTAAATTTTAAATTAAGGGGCTCTCAGGCAAAAATATGGGAGCAAGAAATAACAGTTCTTTAATAGGAAAAATTAAAAAAAAAAGAGGATAAAATAAACAATGCAGTACAGTAGAACAACACTGACAGAGTCAGAACACAACCTGACACCCTGTGGGTCAGGGTGTTGGTGGCAGTCCCACTGGAATTGTGGTTCAGCCCTCCTGCAGTGTCAGGGGTGGTTCTGTTGGAGCAAAGGGGGATCTGTAGGGAAGGATGTATTCTTCCTCTGAAGATTCAGTGGGAGAAGAGACAGCTCCTGTTCCTCTGGGGAATCCAGTGGAGAAAGCCATGCTGGCGTCTCAAAAACCTCTGGATTATATCTGGGTAGGAATGCTTGGCTGGTGTTCCAGAATCTCCAGATTATATCCAGGTAGGAATGCTTGGCTCCTCCCTCTGGGCTCACATCTCCCAATGGGATGCTGTAGTTCTTATCAGCCATGCAGTGACATTCAATAGCTGTTATCAGCAGATGTCCCCTCCTGAGGGAGGTGTGGTCACTCAAAGAGAGAGGTAAGGCAAACTGCCCACTTGACAAAAAATAATCTGCCATACAGATGTTAACAGAAAACACCTTGTCTTGCAATCTGGAACAACTGCATCCCCCTCCAGGTGAGCACCGACGAGCTGAACCCGCAGGCGCGCCTGGAGGAAGCGGCACGGCCGGTGCCGCGCGAGAAGAACTCCCTGGGCAGCCTGAAACGGGCCAGCGTGGACGTGGACCTGCTGGCCCCACGCAGCCCCATGGGCAAGGAGAACATGGTGACCTTCAGCAACACCCTGCCCCGCGTCAACACGCCCTCCATGGACGACCCCGCGCGGCGCCACATGACCATCCACGTCCCCGTGGACGCCTCGCGCTCCAAGCAGCTCATCACCGAGTGGAAGCAGAAGTCGCTGGAGGGTCGCAGCATGACGCTGGCCGAGGAGGCGGCGCAGGGCCGGGCTGTGGGGGAGCCCGGAGAGGAGGTGCCCCCATCTCTGTACCCCACGGTGCAGGCACGCTCTGCTGAACGGGCGGCCATGGGGCCCCGTGTGCTGATCCAGCCCCGGCCGGGCGCCTCGCAGCTGGTGCACATCCCCGAGGAGAGCCAGGCGGGCGCTGGGGCCGCAGCCGGCAGCGGGGCGGCCGTCAGGGCCAAGTGGGTGATGGTGGCAGAGAAGGGGGGAGCGCAGAGGGTGGCCAACCCGCCGCGCCTGATGCAGGTCATCGCCATGTCCAAGCAGCAGAGTCTTGTCTCCGTCACACCCAAGCACTCGGAGACGTCCTCGTCCTCCACCAGCTCTGACTCCTCGCAGTACCGCTCGCCCTCGGAGCGCGACAGCTCCAGCATCATCACCATCGACGCCCACGCCCCTCACCACCCCGTTGTCCACCTCTCCGCTGGCAACGGGCCCTGGGAGTGGAAATCGGGGCCGAAGGGGCCGGAGGGGTCAGACACCTACGAGCTGGGTGAGGTGGGGAAGGATTTCCACGGCTTCCGCCCGGCCAAGAGCGCCGGCGTCTCGCCTGGCTCCTCTGTCAGCGACATGGAGCAGGACGAGCCGCGCTACGGCAGCCTGGCCGCCATCCCGGGGGCAGCAGGGGGTGGTGGGGAGCGGGTGGAAGCCCCCCCTGAGGGGCTGCTGGCCACAGCCAGCCGTGACTCCACGCTGAGGAGGAAGCCGGCCGAGCGGGACGGGCCAGGGGACAGCGAGGTGGACCTGTACTACAAGAAGATGCAGGCAGGCCGCAGGTTTAAGGACTGAGCCCCGGTGCCCCACGCCCCTGTTCTGATTTGGGGGGCTCTGTGATGCTGGGGTGCCTCTGCAGGGGATGGCAGGACGGGGCTGGATTTGCTCTGGACCAGCACGGCCACGCTGGTGACATCTGTGGGACCCCCAGCACGGGACCCTGCTCCTGCTCGGGCAGCTGGTGGGGCTCTGTCCCCCCACAGGCTGTGGGGCTGGGCAGCTCCAAGCACTTTTTGACTTTGTTTTTCTCTCTAACACTGGTGCTGACATTTCCGAGGGGTTATTTTATTCCAGCTCTGGAAGAGGATGTCTGAAGGGGGGCGGGGAGGGACAAATGGTGCTGAAGGGCTTTGGGGGGGAATAGATTAAGGGGTTTAACAGGGGGACGAGGCTGCTGTGGGGCAGCAGGCCCTAGCTCATGTGGGGGTTTGTGGGTGCTGGGGGTCCTGTGACACCCTCCCATCCCGGTTTATTTGAGGGAGCCTGAGGGTGGACAGACTGGGAAGGGGGGTCTGCCCAGTGCTGTGGCTCTGGGTGTGAGAGGCTGTAAATAGTGCAGGGACTGGAGGAGAGGGGGATTTTGGGGTGGGGGATGCAGTGGGGGCTGAGCTCTGTCCCAGTAGGGTTGCAGCTGAGGTTTAGGGGGAACAGGGACAGGGAGGGGATCTCCAGGCTGCGAATGTCGGGCAACAGCTGGAGCTGCTGTGGTTTGAAAAGCAAATAAACACGTGGATGTTGCCTGGCTGGGTTATTTTGGCAGGTGGGGGTTGCAGCTGAATCCCACGACTGGGTTTGGGGGGCAGGACCGGGGCTCTGTGGGAGTTCCCAGCCCCGGGGAGCAGCGCTGGGGCAGCCGTGTCCCCCCCCCCCTCCAACAGGACACTGTGCCGATGGCACCAAACTGCCACTGCCAATTGGATTAACAGTGGATATCCCAAAGCCTTTGCCTTGCAAACATATGGATTATCCACATAACCCTGACTCGGTGCTGGAAAAGCCACCCGGGATTAGCAGCAGGATTGTGGCAGCAGCTCGTGGGGTGGGGTGGGGTGGGGTGGGAGATGAGGGGTCCCACTCCATCCAAGCAGCACGAGGGGCCTGGGGCTGCTCCATCCATCCAGCCGTGGTGACCGGCAGAGGTGACCGGCAGAGGTGACCCGGAGCCGCTGGCCAAGGTCGCCGGCATTGAGGCCGCGCTCCGGCGGTGCCGGGCGGGGGTCGGGGCGGTGCGGGGGCTCCCAGCCCCGCGGCCCCGCGTCGCCCCCGCGCTCACGGCTCATTGCGGTGCCGATGGCGTCACACGCCGCTCCCCGCCGCCTCTGACCCAGCGGTTTCCATGGCAACTGGCAGACCCGCATCGCTCCCGCAGTCTCGGGCAATCCCCCCCCCCCCCCCCGGCCCCGACCGGCCTTGGGGAGCCCCCCCCTCCCCAAAGAGCCGCTGCTGCACCGCGGGGTCGGCAGGGACCATCCTCATCCTCATCCTCATCCTCATCGTCCTCCCCCGCCCAGGCCTGCAGCAGGAGGGGCTGCCAGCCCCCACTCATCAGCTCCAGCCCGGACTCTGCCTCGGCAGCACTCGTGTCCCTTTTCCCTTGGGGACACCCTCTCCCCGGAGTCCCCGCGTGTCCCCCGAGGCAGGGCCCGCCTTTGTGACACACAAAGGGCTCAGCTCCACTCCCGGCCCCGCCCCGGGGCTCCCTTAATGATTTGGGATTCCCGAATCGCTCCTCGAATTGGGGTGAGTGGTTTGGGGTTCCAGCTCATTCCCTTTCCGCACCCCGCAGGGCTGGGGGCGTGGGGAGGGCCGGGCTTTGGGGTGCTCCTTCCTCAAGGCTGGGCTTTAGGGCCGAGCTTTGGGGCGCTCAGCCTGCAGGCAGTGCCTTCCCCCGGCTCCGGGCAGGGGCTGGAAGAGCCCTTTGGGGCAGAGTCCACGATTTTTCCCGTTAAAGGAAGCAGTTTTTCAGAGCCAGCTCCTGACACGGCTCTGCTGTGCCGAGGGTTCTGCCGTGGGAAGGGACAGGACACAACCCCCTCAAAGCCACCGCTGTTCCCATGGGGACCCCGACCATCGCTGCCACCCCGGTGGGATCCTTCACCCACCCCAGCAGCCGAGCGGTGTCCGAGGGGCCAGGGAAGGGCTCAGGGATGCCCGCGGTGGTTGCAAAGCCTGGGCTGGGCCCCAGAGAACTCAGGGAAGCAACGCTGGAGTGATGACCCTGGGCCCGGCTCTCACAGGCAGCTGTTACAAATCCCATCAGCCTTTCAAGGAACAACAGAAGCCCCTTTGAGCAGCCCCCGGCTCCCGCAGGACCCCCTCGGTAACCCTGGAGGCACAGGGCTGTGCAAACGCCTGTGGAATATTCTGGAGCCTAATGGCAGCTCAGCCCAGAGGGATGGGCCCAGCAGAGCCACAACAGCAGCTCCAGGTGGGGATTGTGTCCCCACGGTGACTTTGGGACAGGAGTTTGAGCTGAGCTGAATGTACAGAACCAGATCCTGAGGGAGGGCATGGAGACATGGGCATTGCAACTCATCCCACAGGATGGAGAATGCCACATCCAGCCCCCACAGCTACAGCACAGGACTACAGAGAGGAGGGTTTGACTCAAAAGTGGGTTATTTTTCATGGATATTAGCCAGAACATATGGAAAGTTTAGGAACATGAAGTAACAAAGTGCTGGAGTGTGACACAGGCAGGGCATCAGTGAGCCCTCAGGGCTCTCTCCAGGTCAGACCCCATCCCATGGCCCCATGGAGACAGGGACACGCACTGCCAGCCCAGAGGGTGGGAAAAGTCAAAGTTAAAATAAAATGAGGCAGCTGGAATTACATGAGAAGGAAAAATCAGAAGCAAAACAGGCACAATAAAGAGGAGGAAGATCAGGAGTGAAGGATACAGAAGAATTTATTGAAAGCACAAGTACAGACTGGGCACCAACTGCTTCTACAATCTCAACAGGAAATAATGGAGCTACAGAAAGGTACAAAGGTTGTTATAAAATAGTTTTAATTTCATTTCATTTTGCATTACAAACATTCTTTGAAAGAGGCAATGGAATTCTGATGGTGTGTACACTTCCCCTCCCCACCCACCTTCCACAATACTGAACCTGGAATTGCTGTTATCAAAATATACAATACATCTGGTCACCATAAAAAACTGGGTTTTGCTGCCCCTCATGTCTTACAACAGGTATAAAAAAATTATAAATATGTACACCCTTAGTTACTCACATTCTTTACATGCAAACACAGGATCCAAAGGGAGCGCCCGCCGTGCTGGGGGGCCTGGTTACCCCAAATCCATCTGGGATTGCCATGGGACACCCCAATGTCCCAGCTGGGGCCCGGCCCCAGGAGCCTCCCCAGACAGAGCTGGGGAGGGTGATGGGGGGCACTGAGTCACCCCAGTGCTGCTGGGGTCCCCTGTGGGAGGTGTTTCACTAAGGAGGGGACAAACCAATGGCCACAAGAGCCCTGGCTGTGCCCTCCTGCTCCTCGGGGAGCTTTGCAGGGAGAGATCCCTGGCTCCAGCACAGATTTAGGGGTACCCAAAAGCAGCTGGGGTGATGCTCTAAGCAGGGGTTTTGCCCCTTTTTTGGGGTACCCAGCACACCACAGCACCAGGCAGAGCCTCACTTGGATCTCACATGCTTCTCCAGCATAATTCATATCCTTGAGAGTCCAGGGAGGAACTACAGAAAGTTAAGACTTTTCCAAACACTCAGTGCTAGGCAAGTCAAGAGCTCCCACACCAAGCAAGGAAATCAGAACTTGCAACACTAAGACAATTAAAAAACAAACTTTGGTCCACAATTTGCAGAAAAACCCTGAAAAAAAGTACAAGATTCTTGTTATTTTGCATCCGAACAGGTTGCAGGTTAGAGGGAAATGTAAGGCAACATCGGATCACATGGAATAGAAGGCAGAATGGCCCGGGAAAGAGTTGTAAGCCAGAAAAAAATAATTAAAATTGTTGTATCATTGGGAAAAACTGATCTGCTGCTTTCTACTTTTAATAAATTCCCTTCCTAGAACAACATCTGGGCTTATAGGTTCAAAAGGTAAAAAAAAAAAATCTTTAGCCTGGGTCCTTTTCCTTCTATTTCTGAGCTGTTTGTGCTCATTCTCTCACACCCTCGGCTCTGCTCATCCTCAGCCACGACCTCAGCCTGGAAACTACTCCTGCCCTACAGCTTTAATTACAAAACAAAGAAAATAAAGTACAGTATACACGGGTAATACCACAAAGGAGTAAATTTAGATTACGTTTATACCATCTTATCATTCTATAAAAGGTACTTAAAACTATTTCTTTTGCATATAAAGAGATTAGAATATTTGGTCAACTGGAAATATTGCTAGGCACAGAGGACAGCAACGGCATCAAAGTATAATACAAGGATTCAAACAAAAGCTCAAATGCTGAAGACATGCTCTAAGAACGACGGCGGAGCTACAGCAGCCTCGTTAATCTCCAATTAAGGGCACAAAGGTACCTCCTGCAGGCACCTTTCTAATTGTGGGGTATCCAAGGATTCTCCAAATCCTAGCCAAGCATTTAGGTATATACACACACAATTTTGACAAACTCTGATTCATCTTTCACAAGTGTCCCACGGCGGCTCTGCTGTCCCTCTGTGAGGGCAGAGCCTGCGGGCTCGCTCCTGACACTGGAATGTGATTTGGCCTTGGGAATGCTCCCCCACCCAGAGCTTTGCTCAGCCAAAGGCTCTCAGGTAACTCCCACCTGTGAGTCTGCAGGTGGCAATGACCCACGAGCAGACTGGGAAGTGGCACAGGGCACACTGTGGAGATCGAGACACACACACAACAGGGGGCCTCAGGGAACGACTGCCCTGAGTCACAGCCCAAAAATTTCCTTTATCCACTTTGCCAGCTCCCCCTGCTGATCGTCAGCCAGAGCCGCTCCCCCTCTCAGCTCTGCCCATCCCCTCCCTGCAGCTCGGATGTTTTCCCCAAAGAAGTAGAAGGTTTAAGGCACAGGACAGCAGGTGCACAGGTTAAGGTGGGATCAATGCAACCGAGTGTTGTGCTGGGCGGGTTGGGAGCTCCTGGTCACCACAATCCTGACTCCAAGGCGCTACAGTGAATTCACACAGTGGTTTTAGGTCTTTCAAGGCATGGATGGGTAAGGAAATTAAAAAAAGGCATCAATGTGAAACCTGATAAAACTTGTTGGGATCTGCTTTTTGGGGGAGGAGAAGCAGGAGGGGAGGGGAATTTCCCAGAGCAGGTTCCACAGTGTAAACTTGAACTTGTGATTTTTATTGGAACAGTCAAGATTGTTACCCATCACCGCAAGGTTAGCAAGAGGAATTAATTTTCTTTTTCTTTTTTTAAAAACCGGTAAACTGATTTCTCTTTAAAAAAATAAAATCTCTGGTCTTTTAAGGTCACTTCAGCTGCATTTTTAAAGTGGCTTTTTTTTTTTTTTTTCTGGAATGATGGAAGTTGAAACCCTGGTGTCCAGCCTTTGAAGGTCAAGGCTGAACCCCAGAGGTTTTAAGTCAAGTCCATTTTTACTCAGGCCTTCCCAAGCTCTAAATGGTGGACTTGGAGAAGGACACACGCAGGTGATGATTCTCCCCCAGGTCATGATTGTGGAGGTCAATGAGGGACTGAATGGCTTCTTCCACAGAGCCCATCTGGATCAGAGCCATTTTACGGTCCTTCCTGACAAGACACAAGTTTCAAGCATGTTTAGATCCATTGCAGGAGCTTCCCCAACTTGATCCAAGTTCTCTAATCCAGCACAGAATGAACCCCCAGGGACCTGCAGCACACTCACTCTTTAGAGGTGTATCTCTGTGGCAAGCACATGCAGCCCTACTGCTCCCTCAGTGCTCAGGAATTCTTTATATTCCACAGTCAAACACTGTGAGCAAGGATTCTGCTCACCTTTGAGCCTTTTGACTGGAATAAAGTACTTCCACCCTTCCCATATGAAAAGCCCAGAGTAAAAACACTTACTGGAAGAATTTGAATCCTTTGACCATCCCACCGTTGCTTGAAAATAACAACTTAAGATCTTCTTCAGTTACTGAAGGTCTGAAACAAAAAATTTTCCCAGTCAATCACACATTGACAGACCAAGGTAATCACAATAAACTAATTTTCATGAGTTTTCTAAATTCCCTAACAGCAGCCTCTTGGCAAGACAATGGAACAGGGAGCTGGATGAGCTCTCCTGACAGCAACACAGAGCTGCAAACACATCAATATTCAGCCACACAGGAACTCTCCCTGCTGACACTTACGGAATATTGGACAGATGAAGAGTGGCAGAAGGAGGAAAGATGTTCTGGAAATTTTTGGAGCCTGGTTTCTTGAAACGATGTAGAGGAGAAGTGCCATAGTCCTTGGTGAGGCCGTGGTCCTCCTGGTTCTCGCGGGGCAGCTGCACTGTCTGGTGCTTGGACAGCGTGATACGGATGGGCTTCCCATGGAGCTTCTGCCCATTCAAGTGGCTCATGGCTGCAAGGGGAGCACACACCTCACTGCAGGCTACCTCAGTTTGCTCCAGACATGAATTCAAGGCCACAATTTCACTGCCCTCGCAGACACCACACCCTGCAGGGTCCCTCTGCTTCACCGTGTTCATTGCCTGCTTCCCTCTCGCACCCATCAGCCACCCCACTGCCACACCCCACAAGGCCTGGATAAATTTAAGTCTTCTACTGAAAGAGAACAAAGTGCCAAATAAAAAGTTTTAACTACCCATTTTGTCCCTAACTGCCCAGAGTCTGAGCCTGCCAAGCTTACCAAGCTGGGCCTGATTCCCATCGGCCATCTGAACCAGGGCATTATCTTTCTTATTAAATAAAATCTTCACCCTCTGCACATCACCATAGACTCCTTCAAAGAGGGAGGAAACAAGAACAGTCTTAGGTAGGGAAACAAAAAGTCTACTTCAACTTAACATCAGCTAATCAATCCAACAGCAAAAACATCCATTCCCAACCAGAACTGATCTCATTCCAACCATGGCTACATATTCTGCTCTAATTAAGGGAATTCTTATATAGCAGAATAATAATGGAACAATACATTAAAGAAAAGACATTGGGTTTCAGCAAAAAGCCAAAATCTTACTGCCAGAAGACTGGACAATTTCGCATGCTCTCACAATTTAAAACTCTTATCAAAGACATGCAAAGCAATAACCCATGCAGAACTGAACCAAAACCAAAGGCAAACTAAATTAAACAGCAAACTAAGTAAACAATGTAAAATCAAAATTATGCATTCAAAAAAAAAAAAAAAAGAAAAAAACAAAGAAAAAAAAAAGGCAAACTGCAAACTGTACATTTCTGAAGTATCAAAAAGTAATCTCAAATAAATGAAAAAACAAGGTAATAAAAAGTGTGAATAATAACATACCGAAAAGAATAAAGAGGCATTGGGGTGTAACTCTCTTTAGAGAACAGCAGAGCAAGGCAGCGGAGGGACAGGGAAGAGGTAAGGAATCGAAGGGGAGAGCGAGGTTGCACAAATCGTCCACAACGAGGAAGGGCAGAGTCCCCGCAGGAAATGGCGAAATTGGTTGATGGATGATGAAGTTTTCAAGATGGTTAATATTGAAGGGCAGGTTGGTTTCCGAAGAGCAGGGTTTGTTTTATTTTTTTTTTTTTTTTTGGAAGGGGAATGTTTTTATTTTTTTTTTTTTTTTTTTTTTTTGTTTCAAGCAACAACAGGAAGCAGAAGTACCGTGCAGTCAGTTGGCAAAGAAATTCCGGATCGGGGGAAGAAAAAAAATTCAGGGATGGGGAGAAAAGAAAAAAGTAGCAAAAAACACAGGTCAGTAAATACATAAGGAATATGTAGTGTTCCATCAGTCAGATTTATAGAATTCTACATACAATAACTTGCTTACAGAAACAGTTAATAGGTTTTACCTAGTGGAACACAATGATAAAGAAAAGGCATTTTTACTTCAGATATACAAAGGAGTAAGAGATAGTATCCCCCCAGAGTGACTTTCATAGGTGCAATAACCAATTCAATTGCAATGGCATTCCCTAAAATTTTACTTAAAATATTTTCTCTGTTTACAATTATTGACTTCATGGACCGAGTCACAAACAGCTTCATTTGCTGCTTTGGGGTCAGGAACTGCAGGAAGCAATCCATGCCATAATATTTGGCTGGAAGTAAACAAGGAACATCCACCTTGGATACCAACCACTGCTTTAAACAAACAGAACATGTGGATGAGCAGCTGCACTGCCACAAATCCCACTCCAAGGTGATAAGGAGCTGGTACCTTGTTTGTAGAGGACTGTTCCTGCTCTGTGGCCTGACCTCACTGTGCAGAAACCCAAAGTACTGGGTCACCACAAGCTGAGATGTGTGGACTGCTCCCACTCTTGTGGAAGAAAAAATGGAGCCATTTCAGCTCCCATGATTCCCACTCAGGAAAACCCCATGGCAGAGCAGTCACTCCAGGCAATACTGTCTCTTTACTAACTGGTTGTGGCACAGGTAAGTTTCTACAACACTGATTATACAGGCAGTGGAAAAAGTTTCATGTCTGTTAGTTCACAGCTTCAGTCCAAGTCCCAAAGTCTCTCTAGCCCAAAGACAAGCTGGATGGAGAGTGAAGAGCTCCTCAAAAAAACCACAGGGCATGAAATAACTGCTTGCTCCTGCCTAAACAGAGCTGTGAGAAATCTGAGAAGTGCAGCACAGCCCCTTGTCCTGCCACTACCATCCAGGCACCCGACAGCTTCCTGGGAACACACACTTGGAAGCATCACACTGCTCAGGAATAATGATGCCTGTTAATTATCAGGGCTTATGGTAGAACAAAGCAGAGATGAGAGTCCCTGGAATGGCAGAGCAGTTTCCAGGCAGCACGAGCAGCAAATCCCAAAACTGTTCCACAGCCCCTGCTGTTATTTCATGCCCTGGAGAGAACTGCAATGACAGGTAAGAGCAGTCTGAAACATGATCCAATTGGTTCACCTTATTAAGAGTTAAATATTTTGATCATTCATCACATCCAGGCTTCCCCTTTGATCCAAAGAGGTTTTGTGGTGACTCTGCCATCACTGGTAAGTTTTACAGCTTTGCAAAGTGCTATTAACGTGTGTGCACAGTCCCACCAGTCACAGCTCCTCAGCAGAGCCCCATCACTCTGCTGAACACCAGAGGTTCTACACTTTCAATCCAACCAGATCCAGGGGCTGACTGAAGGAAAATTCAAGCCCCCCATATCCAATTCCCTTACGGTGCTGTTTTTCATTAAACAAGGTTTTTGTTCAAATATTACTTGCATTATTTTTAGAGAAATCCAAATATTTCAACTCACTCAGTTAAGCAGAATTGAAAATGTAAACTGTGAGCTGTTAAGGGGTTTAGCTAAGGAAAAACTTCCAGGAATCCTGGAAGGGGGAAATGTGCAAGCACATGGCAGAGGAAACACTGCACAGGTACAAGGTCAAGCTAGCAGGGATCCAGACACTACACAGAAAGAGCAAAGGTCAGCATGAAGCCTCTCTGTAGTTCTGAATTAATGTATTAAAAACTACAACATGCCAAGGAAAAGGAATGGACATGGCTACTCTGTGACCCAAATGACACTATTCCATGGGAATGGTTGGGGAGACTCCACACAGAAGAGGGAGGAAGGGACAGGCATTGTAGTCTCTGGGGGACAAGAGCAGGCAGGCAGCATCCTTGGCTTTGAACCAAGGAAGAGCAATTTCAATCTGAGATGGACTTTCCCATTTCCCTTCAGCAACTAGAGTACTGCTCTGCCCTGCACCTGGGGCTGTCAGAGCACGGCAGCGGCTGCTCTAGCGGTGCCGCTTCCTTTGGATACAGCAGGATTTCACTTTCAATGAATTTCAGCCCAATCCGTGTTCAGAAAGTGAAAGCAGAGATAACAGGAAGGAGAAAAATAAAACAAGTAAAGTTAGGACTGCACTAACCTCTGGGATCAGATTGCTAACCAGCAGCACGGAGTGCCCTGTCCCAGACAGGCCGGGAATGGCAATCCGCCCTGCTGCAGCCGCCGCAGCTGCTGCTGGAATAGCCAAAGGAGCAAGTGCTCCAGGAACACTTGGAACTGTCAGGCCTGGAAATTAAAGAATATTAACCAGTAAAGAATTAACAGCATGTACTCTAGTGTATTTGCTGCACCAGAAGGGAGAACAGCACACCCTCTGAACCATGCAAGTCATCATTCCCAAAAGTGCCCGTGTAATCCTAAGGGCAACAGGAGCCTCCGCTTCTGGTGCTGCAGGAAATGTTTTGGTTTCTAAGAGGATTTGCTCTTGCAGTGCCTGGTGCTGAGCAGGTGCCTCAGCACTCTGGAGCGTTGTTTCACAAGCAGCGGATGAGCACAAAGCCTCAGCTCTGCTGTGCAGGGCAGGTGTCACACACGGGGCATGGGGAGGGTCTGTCCAACCAGGGCATGCACAATGTGCTCTCATCACACATGCAACCACCAGGTACTCTGTGCCACCATCACCCAGCTCTCCTGACTGGGAAACACTGCAGCTGCACTCACAGGCATTCCTAGACTGCTCCCAGTACCAACCCTTCAAGGGTAAGAGCTTTAAAGCTCAAGAAACAACTGCTAGTAGTAAATTGCATGGATTAATCCCCAAAGCAGCCCTTCTTGTTTCCTCAGCAGGGCTGGATGTTACCAAAACAGCAACGCCTCCACAGCCCACTCTGCCTGTTTGTCATAAGCAAGGAAATTCCATCATGTTCCCAGAGAGCCAACATGGCTTGGAATGCTGAAAACCCCAGCAAGGCTTATTTAGGCTGGCACTCCTGCAAGCATGGTCAGCACCTCCAGTTTTCAGACTCTTGGCTACTTCTGGAAGCAGCAATGATCTGTTACCTACAGCATGAGCTGTGAACTTTAAAGTTCACCTTAAATATCAGCCTTCTCAAAATATTTAAGGAAAAAACTGACAGATTCCTTGCTTCTGACCACATTTAACCTAACCTCTGTAATGACAAGAGGAAATTGAAAGCACAAGAACTTCTATCTCCTCACCACTTTCCCCATATTATTTCAAAGTTTGCCTTTCAAAGTTTCTCCCATCCTGCTTTATGCATCTTCTTCCCATCACCAGGACATTGCAGCTGCACACAGCATTCCTAGCTAGGGTGATGTACTGGATCACCATTCCTTCCATGTCTAAACGCCAGCATTTACAATTTACATGGCTAACCCAAACAAAACCATCACTGCTTTGATTTAAAACATGAAGATGCTTCAGCTACACAAAACCTACACAGAATTTCCACTTACAAATACAGTACCTGTAGCCTGAGGAATGGCAAAAGTAGGAGGAAAGCCAGCTCCAGCATATGGAGGAGAGATTATTCCTGGGGCACCTGGGAAAGACAGACACATTATTAAAAAATGCTTCAACAGCAGGAAAACTCTAAACTTCACAGAACTATGTAAATTCTGAGTTGGAAGAGAGCAACAAGGATTGTTAAGTCCAGCTCCTGGCCCTGCACAGGACAGGCCCAACAATTCCATCATGTGGCTCAGTGTTGTCCAAATGCTTCTCCAACTCTGTCAGGCTTGATGTTGTGACCACTGCCCTGGGAAGCTGTTCAGTGCTCAGCCATCCTCTGGGTGAAGAACTTTTCCCTTATATCCGACCTAAACCTCCCTAAACTTAGCCAAAATGTCTTGATCTGTCCTTCAACAGAAGCATTTAGGTGAAAGCTAAACCCTAAATGCTTCTCACATAACAATGGACTCCCAGAGATCACCAAAACAATTCCTGGGCAAACACCAGGTGGCACCAGAGGCACCGACCACGGGATTTGGCACTAATCTGATCCTCAGTGATCCCCAAATGTTCTGCCTCAGTTACACTCTATTCAAATCAAGTTTCTGACCAAATACACCAGGATGATATCCCCTCCCCTTCTCCTGACACACTGTCTCAAACTGTGCTTGAGTTTGCCCAAAAAATCACCAACAAGAATATAAGCAAAAGTTATATCTAATTAAACTACAAAGCACAACAACTGCAAGATTTACTCTACTTACAAAGGACAACTAAGACACAACAACAAAACCAAACAAAATCCAGGCAATCAAAACAGAAAGAAACTGAAGCCTACCTAGGTATGTGTGTGTGCAAAAACAGAGTAAACAGTGATGAAAAGGAATGCTGCCTAAAGCTCAACATTTCAACTTACCAGTACTTTAACTTGACTTATGCCTAAATTTAGAGCTTAACTGTAACACTCTAAAAGAGAAATAACACTTAAAAGCATTTAGGCTAAATTATAGTTATAACTTGACCTAGCTTTCAGATTTGCAAATATGCAAAGGGTGTGCATGCAGACAGAAACAGTCAGTGCAAGATTAGGTACCTTTGGAAAAATGTTCCTCAGAAAGAGCTGAGCCCAGGTGGTGTTTGCAAGGACAAGGCACTTCTCAGAGCACAGTGAGAATGAAAAGAAGTAGGGGGTATGCAGGTAAGGGGATTCACCATGACACACATACACATCAGCTGGCTTTGTGCTGTTCCCACTTGCTGAACTCACCAAAAGCAGCTGCCATGGTCTGGTCCAGGGTGGGCTGGCTGTCCCCAGAGGGCAGGTCAGGGCGGGTGTAGTCCCTGCTCTTGTCATTGTTGTACTTTACATTGAGGCTGGTGAGCTTGGAGAAGTCGATGCGCAGCGTGCAGCAGGCGTTGTAGATGTTCTGTCCATCCAGAGACTGAGAGAAAACAAAACCAGTCCTCACCCAAATGCATTCAAAACAAGCTCACAGCAATTGCTCTCTGGAGAGAGAGTGTTAGGCTATCCCACAGCTCCACCTGAGAGCAGGTATCTCATGTGGAGACAGCTCTGCTTCATTCAGCCCCTCTGGCAGCCTCCAAGTCGCAATTTCCTCCCACTCACACTTTGTCCTTGGTGTCAGCCCACCCCAAAGACCACCCTGAGATTGGATTAAGCAAAGCAAACAAGTGAGAATAATCCAGCACTCACCAGTTTGGCATGCTGAGCACTCATGGGGTCAGCATATTGCAAGAGGGCCTGAAACTGGTGGTTCTTCGTGAATGTGATGATTTTCAAGACTGTACCAAATTTGGAAAAGATCTGCAAGGTAATATTTGTGTATCTTGTTATCACATTTACAGTAAGATAATTTTGTATTGATCTCTTATAACAAGCAGAAACAAAAGTCTTTTCAGCCTGTCAGCTTTCAACTGCAGCCCTGAAGGTTTTAAACCACACTGTGGGCATTGCTTGACTGGCATCATGGCACTGGCATCAGCCTAGAACACAGCACAGCGGCTGAACTGCTCCGCTAAGTACAGTTGTTTATTCTGGGTTAATTAACAGGAATATTCACAAACACCTTCAGGAACTCGACCTCTTCCAGGAATTTCAGGAATTCTTAAATGCAGTCAAGCTTGTAGTTTAAACATGAAGATAACATTAAGCAATCACAGCAGATAGAGGCAACTTTCCAAAATGGCCACTGCCTACATAGCTCCTTGACACTGTATTTGTTTCCCTGGAACCAGCACAAGGATAAGGATCAGCTACTTTTGCTAAAACCTAAAGATAACTTGAAGAACTGTAATTGATAATAATAAATAAGTGGACTAATAATAAAAAGTGGACTAGGACTCAAATCTCTGGAAATTGAAATCATGCAAGAGTAGGGGACTAAAACTAGCAGCATCTCCTGCAGGTGTGTGGTCTCCAGACAAGCTCTGTTCAGAACTTGCATTGTACAAACACAAACCACAGACACTGCAACCACACCAACACACCGGATGCTGCTGCCCCTTCCTCCAGAACAATCTTCAAGCAGTTGTGGTGACATGTTTTACCTGGTGCAGAACATCCAGAGTGACAGGGTAGAAGAGATTCTCCACAATGATCCTCAGGACAGGGCTCTGGCCAGTGATGGCCATGCCTGCATCGACGGCTGCAGCCGTGGCGGCCAGCGCCACAGCCCCAGCCTGCACCTGGGTCACGGCTTGCAGAGCTGCTTGGGCACGCTGCAGGGGCAAAAAAAAGCTGTTAGACCCACACTTGTGCTTCCAAAAAACACACAGCCAGCTCTCCTTGAGCTGCCTCTCTGCAAACAGACTGCTGGATTCAGCAGTGAGCAGCAACTGTGCTGCTCCAAAGGCTGGGGGATATTTGAGACAGAGGAAATAAAGACCACCCCAAGCAGTAAGGGCAAGGCAAAAATGCCAACTAAATCAACCATGCAGTACCTATGCTATGGCAAAACCTTGCTCTGCATAAACTGATGCAGCAATATTATACCATTTTTTTAGAAAAAGGGGAAAAAAGGGCTTTTGAATCCATCTCCAGAATCCTAGACAAGGTGATGAAACTGAAAGATCGATGCACACTTGCCACAGGGATCCAGAAGTGAGAGGTGCCTGGGGTTCTGCAGAGCCCCCTGACACACAGAACATTTGAGCTCCAGCTGTGAGAGGCACCCAAGAGCAGCATTCCATCTGCACAGCACTGGGTGCTCTGCTCCTGATTGGAATCAGCTCAAAAAGGGAGAGCAGACAAAGAGGATGTAGTGGCAAAGAGCCACAACACTTGACCTTCTTTCCTGTGTTCCTGTCCTAAAAAGTCACCAAAAGGGGCTGAACTGAAACTAGGAACTTTTTCCCCTTTGCAGAGCATGTGGTGCAGAGACCCTTGAGGGCTCAGAGCTGGGTAGAGGTGCTGCCACCTCAAAGCTGCACCCACCAGCACCAGGCTGAGGCTGTGCTCTACCACAGCTGAGCTCTGCCCCATCATGGCTGCACTTGACAGAAATATTTTAAGCTCTAGAAACAAACATCCTAAAGCACCAGATGTTACTAAAGCCCATGGATCTCAAGCCAGCAGCAGAGATCTGGCTGTGTGTCCCCCCCCTCCCTGGGATGACAATGCAGAGAACAAACTGACTGCTTGGTTTGGAGAGTTGTCTGTCTTCAGCTCCTTGTGGTTGGAGAACTGGATGTAGATGGGCTGGCTCCGGAGCACCGGAGTGACTGTGGTGTAGTAGTTCACCATGGTGTTGGCTGTCTCCTCTGTGTTCATCTCTATGAAAGCCTGGGAAGTGAAATCCAACAGGGACACGTCACACCAGGGCAGCACCAGGTCACCCTGACCCTCCAACTGGGTTGGGTTTTCACAATTGCATTTACACATGTGGTTTTGCACATAAAACTGTTTAAAATCTAGCTATAAGTAGAGCAAATAAAGATCTTCTATCCAGACTGATTTAAGGCAAAGCTTCAGTGTCACCCTAAGATCTCCACGCTCTGTGTACTTAGATGTAAATATCTCCAAGAGCACAAAAATAGAACAACAATCCAGACTCTTCAATTCTCCCCAGAGCAGGAAGCCCCCACACTGCTCCACACCCTTAGGGGCTTCTCTCCTTCAGAAGAGGAACATAAGGGATTGTAGCAAATCACTGCAGCAAGGACTTGAATATAATCACACCATGCAATATATCAGAGGCATTTTCGTAATTAAGATTAAAGCAAATATTTTAAGCAATTATTAAAGTTGGCTTGCTTTTTTACTCCTTAATTTGCAAGACAATTTTAGTTACCAAATTACTGCACACCACCCCCATTACCCAAGAGTATTTCAGCCATACCCAGCTCATTTACTAGATCTGTAAAGGTGTCCTCAATATGCCACGTTACACAGTGGTAACTCAGCCGTCAAGCAAGCCTGAGTGAAAAAGGCCAACTCATGGCACTGCTGTTCAAATAATCCCAGGCCTGCAATTTCCAAACCAGGCCTAACGCTAATTATAAGTGACAACCTGTAATTATGGACTGAGCTCCTTCTGCAGCCTGAAAGTGGTATTTTCTACAGCTCATGGGATAAGCACAGAAAAGTAAAATAAGAGTGTGCAGAAGTTATTGACTCGTAACACACGGCAGCTGTTTGAACAACTTGGAGTCGGTTTCCTGATGACAAACTTATCAAGCCTTTGACACAATCCATGTTAGGGAGGCCATACCTGGTTTTTTCCTTTCAACATCAGAAGATTGGTGACCTTGCCAAAGGGTAAGCCCAGAGAAATGACCTCTGCCTCCGTGACGTCACTGGGGAGCTTGCGGACGTGGATTACTCGGGATGGGATCCCGGCACTTCTGTTATCACCTTTGAACTTTTTGCTGTCGTTTCCATTAGCTGTAAGAAGCAAGAGTTACTGCTGATGAGAAGGATCTGGAAGAAAAAGCATGCATTTCTCCCACTCTGCTCTGCTCCCCAGCCAGCTACTGCACTATTACAGAGAAATTCCATAGTCTAAGTTAACCTGAATCTGAAGACATCATGTGTTTTACTCTTTTTTTCCCCCAAATTGCACTATGAGAGTGACACAGCCAAATGCCACTGCAATGGAATAAATTCTTCAGTGGCCATTTCCTAGTTTGTGTAAAGCTCACACCTACCCACTCATATTTTTAGTGCAAGTCTGTGCCACTAACCCCAGATTGGTGCCTTATTCCTTCCCACCTGGCCTAGTGTTGTTGGCAGACATTTATTATTATTATTATTATTCAGCACCATCCCACAAAAGGCCTAGTAAGTACTAAAAATGAAGAGATTTTAAAATTATGACTAAGAAGGAAAATCCAGGCCTCCCTGCAGTATTTATAAATTGCTGTGCTTGTTTCCATGCAATATTACCTGCAGAAGGAGAGTTGCTGCTCATGATAAAGGGTCCGTTAGTAGTAACACAAGGAGAGAAAAGCTCCTCAGCTGCCCGCTGGAAGAGAACAGATGACAGATAAATGGACAGCATTTCACTCAATTCTATCCAGGCACTCCTAAAGCAGAACAACTGAGAAAGCTGGAGAGGAGTTGAACACAAGTGTAAGCGAAAACATACTGAGAGTGGGCAGTGAAGCTCACCTCCATGAATTAAATATCAGTCAGATCCAGTTTGGTAATGGAGCAGCACTATCCAATATCTCTTTTCAGCTCAGCATTAGGGATTCTCAGGGCTGGAGTGTTGCTGAGTTGTGTGAAGCCACTACACACACAGCACAGTGCACCAGGCACCTTCTCCTGTCATATGTGGCAAAACAGGTTTCTGACTACTCCCATGCCACAGAATTTTCACTCTGAAGCTGCCAAAACTATTTGGGAATGACTTGGCAGTTATGAATCAAAGCTGTGCATTTTGTGCCTCATTCCTGGAAGTGTTTGTGCCCAGGCTGGACAGGGCTTGGAGCACCCTGACCTGGTAGAAGGTATTTTCTGATACAGCATTCTCTGTAAAGTCACCTAAATCACCTCAACTGACCAGGACTGGTGCAACCCAAGTAGCAGATAAAAAAAACCATTACTAAGACAAAAGCAAACATGCCTATGAATGACTTTGCAGCACAATCTATACTTGCATACACATCTTGCAATCAGCATGGCTTAATTTCAAGTAAATTACACTGAAGACTTCAAATTCCATTGTAAACTGTGAGCAAACATGATACTACACACAAGAGCACTTTTTGGTAGTTTTTTTTATATTATTCTTCCACAGAGGCGCCACACCAAAAAGTTTTTATCAATAGAAAAAAGCTCAGAATTCATCCCTGCCTTGGCAGCTCCCACCCACCTCAATGGAAACGGACCCTGCTCCACAGCATGGCACCAGAAACCCTTATCTTGCACACACCCTGTATCTGGTGGCACCTGCAGAAACAGGAGCCTTGCAACAACAAAAGCTCTGTGCACTCCCCCAGCAGACAGGCTGGGAAAGTAGGTCACTGAGAGCCCCAGAACACCCAGCTACACACACACGGTTTGGGTTTTTTTTTTCTTTCCCCCTCAAATCTTGAATTTCTCGTTTGACTACTCACTGCCAGCTCTTCAAAGAGGCTTCAAGGACTTTGATGTCCCGAAGATGAGAATTAGGCCAGCTTCCAAGCCACTGTTCATGAGCTGCTGCTGGTCACCTGCAAGCACTGACCAGCTCCCACCAAGGCTCTGGCCTGGGCCTCCTCCTCCTCACATGGTGCAGTCATTAGGAATAGGCCTTTTAACAGCTGTTCTAATTAGCACTTCGATTCCTGAGTGCAGCAAGAGGCAAGCTGGGCTGGGAGGCTATTAGACTCTGATCCCATCCTTTGATGACTCAAATTAAGGCATAATTCCAAGGCTAGAAGAAAATCCTCTGGTTTGCTGTTAGAACACTCTTGTGCCTGCACTGCTGCTGCCACTCCAGGTAAGGTTTTCTGTGCCACAGCCTGGGATACACCTGGCAGCTACTGACAAGAGCCACTCACCAAAACACAGCCCTATCCACATAATCAGCTGTTTCTGGCTTCATGAAAGCCTCTGCATCAGGCCTTAACGGGACTTGAATGTTTTAAAACATCTTCTTAAATATTAACTTGTAAAATTCTGCACATCCAGAACTCTTCCAGCACAAATTGGTGTGTCTGTGCAAACACAGTGGGCAGCTCCTGCAATCCATCATGGAAACACTGGGAGAATGAGCCACATATTTGGCTCTCATGGAGGCAACACTAGGAAACTATAAACTGGAAAAACAAGCATTTATACCATTATGGAAAGAATTTAGCTTTCCTAATGGCTTGTTTAAAATACACATTTGAGTATCTGAGAACTTCCTCACAGGCAGGGAAGGCAAGGATATCACTGCAGCCAGGCTCCACACGTCCATGTCTCTTTAAGGAGAGCAATTTCCAATCCACTCCCCTCTTATCTTGGAGACAGCCTGTGCTGCCCACTGTGACCAGAGCCGGGAGGCAGAGGGGGGATGATTGTTCAACATCAAAAGCAGCAGCAGTCAATTTGTAAGCTTCCCAGCTGGAAGTACATGCAAACAAGGAGGGAAGACTGCCATGCTTGGAAAAAGGCAGTTATTCCAAAGTCTTTTCTCTACACAGGGAAGTTTACACACAGTACATGTAGCACTGTGCAGTCACACTGAAGTTACTCCCCACATCTCCCCGTGCAGGAGTGGCTGCTGAAGTGTGAGAGGAGCAGACACAGTGGCCCAAGGAGCCTCAGTGGTCACCCTGTGCTGCCATGCCCATGCTCTCCCCAGCACAAGGAACCATGACTCTTCATCAGTGGGTGTTCTTCCTCTGTTCCTGTTGGAGCTGATATTGGATAACCACAGGAAATAGTTGCTTTTTTGGAACAACCAAACTTGAGGCAAACTGAAACCCACAGTAATGAGCACTCCAAAGCCTCCCTGCCCTTATACTGCAGGGATCACCAGTCTCTTTCCAGACTCTAAAGAGTTTCTTTAAAACCATGATATAAATTCAAATGTTTCATACCAAGTACTCAATTCAGTAGAGGCAGAGGAACCAAAGCAAGCCTGGTTGGTTGAACAGGTTTAGAAGAGTTTCTCACCCACTGGGTATTTTGAATTATACTGGCAAAGACAGGAGAGAAGTTACTGATTCTGAAGTTTCATATAATTTAATTTAGGTTTAAAAAGGAAGGAACATAGCCAAGGGCTGTGAGGGTGCTTGGTGCTCACCTATATCCACCCACAGCATTGCTTCTCTCCCTGAGTCACTCAGGGAGGCCCAGCTGCACTTCAAGACACAAATCTCCAACCCCCAGCTCCCATAGGCATTAATTACACTGACATTTCTGCTCAGCCATTCTTCCACAGCTGGTATTTTTATGACTAGATTAACAGAAGCCACAGTGCACTCACAGCACATCAAATTCCTCATTTGAACTAACAAATCTCCCCTTCCTGTGGACTGCAAACAACCACCCCCTCCTGGAGTTACACAGCCAGATCCTACCTAGAGCAGGGCAGGGCTGTTTCCACCACCCAAATCCCCAGCCAGCAGCACAGTGGCACCAGGGAAACCCCCCTGGGAGGGGTTTCCATGCCAGCAGCCTCCTCTGGCCTGATGCTCCTGGCTACAGAAGGCCCCTTGCCCAAGCTACACTAATTTAATCACACAGCCAGCCCTGCTCAACAATTCCCTCATTCTCTTTTCAGACTCAGGGAGAGGAAGGCTCCTGCAAGGTACAGTTAAACATTTCACATCTCCCCCAGTTGTATTTTTGACCACACCAAAACTCTAAGCCTTACCTTGCCTTAAAGTTTTAAATAAAGCCTAAGAATTTTTAGTCTGTCCAGTCTCTTACTTAAAAAGCTCACTCACATACACTACACATTGCCTCACTGCCAGTAGGATTTTACCTGGCTTACAACACTTTGGAATGAAGCCAGAGATTGTCTCAGCTTTTATCAGCACACCTACAAGTGCTGCAGAAATTCCCAGCTGCCCTATATAATCCTTTATCTACTTAAGATCCAGCACTTATTTTAAATGGATTACAGTAAGTCAACTGCATCCTGCCTGTGCAAAAGGCTAGAAACAAACACAAACTACACCACCATAAAAATATTTCATATCAAATAAATGGTATCAATCAACTTTCAGGCAGAAAGCAAAATTAAAGGAAAGGCAAAAGGACTATGTGGGAAGGAAGGGGACAATGACCAAAAAGGCCAGAATCCACAGGATCTGTGGCTTCAGGATCTACAAAAAGCTGTTTCTCTCCATGCTTCAATGAGAAACTCAGCAGGACTGTCTCTGGGTGTGGAGCACCCTCCACTGCTCTGACAGACTTGGGATAGCAGCACTTTAGAGGGAAAAGGTGGATTTTAGGGGCAAGCAGTCCATCAGCTAACAGGCACTTAGAGAAAGCAAAGCAAGGAACAGCAGCACATGGAAACCCCCTCTGAAAATAAATCAAAAGAAGTCTGTCCTATAAGAAGCGAGAGCACATGGACATCGTTGTTCTTTACTTTCTCTAAATTTGGACAAATATTGTACAGCCAATAAAAGACCACTGTAATATTTTTTTAAAGTGACTCAGACCACTGAGCTCACAAAAACCCTCAGCCCTGATCAAAGAGGCAAGGAAATGCCTCTGAGCACAGGAGGAGCAAGTGGCTCATCAGGGGCTGTGCGAGGTCAGTCCCAGAGGGACGCAAGAATGCTCTGATCCTTCAGTTCACAGCTCAAATCTCTGTGAAGAAACTATTAAGAGAAATCCACTCTGATGACATCATCATCATCACACTCATGTTACATTCCAGCATTTTTTGCTGAGATTTGAGATTCAAGAATGGAACTAAATTTAAACTGCTAGGAAGGATGCCAGTTTTCCTTGCCTTCCACCAAAGACTCATGTCCAGCACAGCTCACTTCTATTTCCCCTTTATTCCCCCTCTCCTGCCTCCAGCACTCTTTAGTCATTTATAGTGTGAAAAACATTCCAATTTGGGTCACAAACAAACCATGAGTCAACTTTTTTTGTGAAACACTTCTGAAGAACACACACACACCTGCATCCCCAACAGTCTCCAGGAAGCTGGGAAGTTAAAGCCAACACAAAACAACTCCAAGATTCCACAGTGTGATGTTGCTCCTTTTGGTGTCACTCACACCCTGGACACACAATTTATCATTTGATCAGAACCAAAGCAGTTGGGATCTATTTAGTTCACCAAATTGCTCATGGCTGATGTACCAATTCAAACATAAGAACAGATATACCATTAATCAAATTAAGTCCAGCCCAGCAGTCAGCATATTCCATGGACAGTGGGTCTGTGGCAGAGGCACCAGCCTATCTGGCAGGCACAGGGGACACATTTTCAACCCACACTCTGCTCAGCAGTCACCTGCCACTTCAGGCTTTTAGAACTGTTACAGCCTCCCCCTTGCTGGACAAGATTGAGGCTGATATCCCTACAAAGCAGCCCCTGGGATCCCCAAAGGCACACACACACACTGCCAGCCCCTTTGAAGCTGGGTGGGACAGTCAGAGTGTGGCAGCTTCCTCACACAGTGCCAGCACTGTTTTAGAGGCTGCAGACAGGAGTTCCTAAAAGCCACCAGACCCTCTGGGGCTGCACCTGCTCACCCCAATGAGCTCTATCAGAGCCTCACAGCAAAGCCAGATCCTCAACCCACTCATCCCTCAGCCCCTCCTAACTCTCCTTCTCAGTCTTTGCTACTATGGAGACACCCTGTGAAACAAACCTGCCCTTTGAGCAAATAAAAGGTGTGGCCAGTTTAAATAGCCCAAAATTCCTCAACTCCAAGAGCTGCAGCAATGCAGTCATGCTGGCTCGGTAGGGCAGCACACGCCCAGGCTTTATGATCCACCTCTCCCAAGCTGAAATTTAACTACTCAACCTTGAGTTTTTCAAGTCATTGCCACGGAGCAGAGAGGCCTTGGCAAAGCTCAACAGAAATCCTATCAGGGAGAAATAGTGCTGGGTGAGTCAGTACAGGAACACAGAACTCATAAAAGGACATTTCTGCCCCATCTGTCAGGGGAACACCTGGGTTTAGCAGGAATTCTCCAGGCACCTGAATTGTGGCTGTGCAGAGGCAGAACCACAAATGGGATGGATCAAACACTGGCCCAGCTGGGCACAGCATTCAGTGTGTTCTCACAGGAAGCTTGAAATTGTTGTACCAGAGCCATGGGGAATGTGTAAATAAATAATACTTCCTCTTCTTGCTGGTGTGAGGGGACAAGAAATGCAGCAGCAGCATACCTGTGCTTACCAGTCTGACAGTACCTGAAACAGATATCAGAGACCAGAGGCCACCCTTACAACTTCAAAATGTGCAGTTGAGTGAGTTCACATGTATGAAATATTCTCATTTTTTTTTTACATCATCACAGACTGAAGTCAAAGCAGGCTTGAGGTTTAAATCCAGTATTTTCTAACATCATTTTATCCATGACTTGAAGACCCAGGTGCACAAAGCAGCACTCTCAGGTGAGATGGAGCTGTCTGGCACACCCAGGTGACCTGATGGCACCCACATGTGGTTCCCATGTGTGCTCACCCTGATGGGGAGGCCACAAGAGCCAGCTTGTTGCAGCCTCTAACTAAAACCATAGGAGGGGACTGGAATTTCCTCACAACATTCTTGGCCCACTGCCTGAAGCCATAATTACTGTTCCCATGGCAAAGATCCTGGCTTCACCACAAATCACTTCTATGCAGTCAGCCTGTATCACACTCCAGCAAAGCCTGTTTTAAAAATTAACTTCTCAAACGCCACACAACTGCACTTTTGGTTTCTGGAAGGGAAATCTTTCAAGCAGAGCTTGACTTAGCCAAGAAACTATGGGATTATTCAGCACCTAAACTATTCTGAGACTTTTCCAACCACCAAAATGCAATTTCACTTAAAGAACAGCGACGTGTCACAGTTCACCCTCTCAGAGTGTGAAGGGACAGTGATGTGCAGGGAAATTAAACAAAGAGCAAAGAGACACAACAGAGTGAGACCTTGATCAGACTTGCAAGAGGCAACTGCAGGGTCAAAGAGCACCTCAGAGTTTAAACTCCATGCCTCCATCTTAGGGCCATACTTATTTCCTTTTCAGACAGCAGTGAAATTATGGGAAGTAAGTTTTGGATCATGTAAGTCTTAGATCATGTGTTTCTGATCTGCAGGCTGTGCATCAGGAATCCCCACACCAGAATGGCAATGAGTTTCCTAAACAAATTCACACACTTGAAACTGAGGAGCCTGCAATGGCTACTACAATTACACCTGATTAAAAACAACACTATTGGGCAGTACAGTACTCTGAAGAGTAAGCCACTGGAACACCTGGGGGCTCCTTAAGTTAAAGAAACTAAATTTAATTAAGACCTTGGAAAAATTAGTAAGTGGGTGTAAATACTGTTAAAATGTAAATTAAGGATGTGAGAAAATAAAATATGCTAGCAGCTTGCCTTTTAAAGCAATAATGTTGAGCAAACTGAAAAAAACTGACTTTCATGAAGTTTTCAACTTCCAAGTTAAGCTCAGCACTCACAGCAAGACAGCAAGAGGCCACTGGGAGGTTGCTGTGACACGTTGCTCAGCATGGTTTGAGTCACAAGCACTTTTCCTACTTGTCTGAGCCAGCTTTGGGACATTCCAGTGACAGTATCAGATCATGGACAAGGTCACTGAGCATGGCAAGAGCTGACAGATTTTGGGGACTGTCACCTCCCAACACCCAAACAAATTCCTACCTTCTGTGTACACACGTATCAGGATGAGTAAATTTACACCTCAGATTAAAAACCATTTTCCAGCTCAGATCTCCATGGGTGAACTGGTGGCTCAGCCAGGAAGCTCTCATGAGCACAGGTGACAGAATGGACACCTCAGTCTGTGCTGGACCCCAGAGCAGGGGAAGCTGGCTGACCCAGGCAGAGGATGGGAGCACAGGAGAAGCTTCACTTTGCTCTCAGAAATGCACAGACTCCAATTTCCCAACAGAGACCCAAGCACTAAGGAAGGGAATCCTATTACAAGAGCTACACCTGCATATTCAATGAGTTAAACACAATCAGATAACGTGGCTACAGCAAAAATCAGTTGAAAGCTTACCTTTACCAAGATGATTCAGCTTTCCTGCTAGCTTCTGCCACTCTTTAAATTTAGATTCAATTTTCTTTAAACCTGCCTCATCTGACTTGACAAGAAACCTCATGTTCCATGCACAATTTAGTGTCACCATTCCCTACCTGCTGTCTGACCAGCACAGCTGTGGGTACAATGCTGTCCCATGCCACAGGTGAAGGCTTCAGAGGGGATTGCTCCAGACCTCATCTGACTGCAAGCAGGGTCTGGAATCCCCCCAGATGGGTGCAATGAGGCAGGCAATCCCACACCCTAAAATTCCAAGCTTCACTGAGATCTACAACTACAGCTTCCTGGTTAAGTTCAGTTATGTCAAGCCACTTTAAAAAGTTACAAATTACACATTGTTAAAAACCAGGGGACCTTAACCAACATTAACCAGTTTCCCAGCAGAGGTATCAAACTGCTCTGGGGATGCCTTGGTGCACCTTTCATAATGGCTATGAACTATTAACCAACCTTACTGTCCAGGCTCAAGCCTCTCCTCCTCACATCCGATGGCAAACTGAGCTCCCTGCATCAGTCAGCATTTTGACTTGACCCAAACACTATCATTAATTCAAATTTGAGATTCCTGCAGGAGGAAAAGCAGGAGCAACCTTTCCCCCACAGCTGTTAGAGCCCCTTCAGACCTCTAAAGCACTGCCAGGCTGTCTGTGCTTAGCACAGCTCATTCTGCACTTCCAACACAGAGCTCTGCTGGCCAACAGCACTTTGGGTGATGCTCCTACCCCATTGTGCAGGTGCTCCCAGAGCACCAGCTCTGCTCCACACCAGTCCCATCCCATGGCATCACTTCCCTGGCTGCTTTTCCAACACAGAGCTCTGCTGGCCAACAGCACTTTGGGGGTGATGCTCCTACCTCATTCTGCTGATGCTCCCAGAGCACCAGCTCTGCTCCACACCAGTCCCATCCCATGGCATCACTTCCCTGGCTGCTTTTCCAACACAGAGCTCTGCTGGCCAACAGCACTTTGGGGGTGATGCTCCTACCTCATTCTGCTGATGCTCCCAGAGCACCAGCTCTGCTCCACATCAGTCCCATCCCATGGCATCACTTCCCTGGCTGCTTTTCCAACACAAAGTTCTGCTGGCCAACAGCACTTTGGGTGTGATGCTCCTACCTCATTCTGCTGGTGCTCCCAGTGCACCAGCTCTGCTCCACATCAGTCCCATCACTCCCCTGACCCTTTCAAGTGGCCTCTCTGGCAGTTCTTGGTCACTGCCTCCCCATGTGCCACTCAGCTGCACTGCCAATACCCAACACACACACACTGAGGGTTCACTGCAGTCCTGACCCCAGAGTTACAACATACAAACTAAACCAAATCAAACTCTAAGCCTACAGCCCATTCTGGCCTTGCACATTCCCAGCCTGGTGTTTCTCAGCACCAGTGCTGATCCCCTGAAGGTGATGCCTGTTGCCACCCGTGGCTGATAAGGAGCCTCCTGTCAGCACTTTGAGTTTAGGGCTAAGGCTGCCCTTTCCAAACCTCACACTACACAAGGGCAAAGGTCCTGTTTACTGTACCCACAAGAGATCAAAATCAGCTGCTAAACCCTCCCTTTTGTGGCAGAAGGATTTTTGACATATAACTGAGCAGGAATTCACACAAACAAAGGAAAGGGAGTTCTCCAAAGGAAAAGGACCAGTTTCTTCATGGAGAAGCATTGTCTAGCACACAAGTAACAAGCATGGCTTGACATTTTAGCATGGGAAAGGGCTGTTTCTAAGTGCAATAAAGTTGATCATCCATGCCTAAATGACAAGAGCTAAATGCTGAGCCATAGCATAAGTTTTAAATGCACATGAAACTGAATTACCTTCTGGTTAAAACCCATTTATGTGGTACCAGAAATAACCCTTTACAGCTGAAGATCTACATTTGGCGAGGCTAAAACTAGGTCAGATGCTGAGCAGTGTAAAAAGAGAGAAAAAGTGAGAAGTGCCTACCTTTGTACCAACTGTTATATCTTGGACAATGCTGTAGAAAAAAGAAAGAAAAGGATTAAAAAAGTTAGATAGGTTTGCCACAAAAATCCAGCATAGTTTACAGTAGTAAGAAAAAAGCAAGTCAAAGTGCACAGTTGTCTTTGCAGGTGAGCCAAGGACAGTTTATACAAGGAAAAATTATTAGATGGTGATGGTGGAGACCCAAGACCCAGCAGTGGCAGAAAACTGCAGCTCTCCCACTCCCTAGGGCAGCAAGGGCAGGGGTGGGGGTGAACCCCCCCAGCCCAGCAATGTGACCTCAACTCTGACCACACCGAGAGGAAAACATCACGAGTCAGCTCTGTCACCAACATCCCCTTCTGAGGTTCCTGTCCCCAACACCCACAGAGCCCCAGGCAGGCTCTAGCACTGCTGAGAGACCAACAGCAGAGCTGTGCTGGTCCCAGGGACAGAGCTGTGTCCCAGCAGAGAAGGAGCCAGGGCTCACAGCAGCCCTCATGCCACAGCAGGGCACCAGCAGAGTGCCCACAGGTCCAGGCAATCCCAGCCTGGGGTACACCCTACACAGGATTCCTCTTATCAATTCTACCAAAAAACAGTTATTAAACTCTACTTTAGACTTAAGCCTCCTAAAATGAAGATTTTTCTGATTAAGATGAAAAAGAGCACCACACCCGACCCCATCAGCACTGAACACTCTGTAGCACACCACACACCTCCTTACAGCCATGTGCACGATGCAGTCAGAATGGTTTGCCCACAGCCTGGCATGTTGGACCAGGGTGATGTTCCAGAGCCTCAGAGCATCTCCATGTTACTGTTTCATGGGAGTGCTCCAGACAGCCAAAGAATTTAGTTACCCCTCTGCACTGGTGATTATTTATTTATTTTTTTTGTAATAAATTCCAACCCTCTATAAGCAGCAACACAAAATGTAGAGCAGAAAGGAACCATTTGACACAGCCCTGCCTGGTTGCACTCCTCTCCAAGAGCTGCCTGCAATTCCAGAGCACAGGATGCAGCAGTGCCCAGCTGAGTGACCTGCAGCAGCTCCACAGAGCAGGGTGACACACAGCAGGCAGGGCAAGCCTTGAACCAACAATAAGAAACCTGAAGCACTCAAGAACAGTTCTATATTGTGAATTAACATTAGAAAAGTCGCATTTACTAGTTTTTGTTGCCTCTCCTCCTGCAGCAAAGTCCTGTTTGAGTGTCCCCAGCTTCACAAACGAACCAGCAGGAGCCAGCTCAGCTCCTCACACTTCCTCTTCCCCCAACGTGCCGTGTCATCACAACCCAGCCCTGCAGCTGGAGCCACGGCCATAGTTCCTGATTTTCCAGGGCAAGCCTGGGACGGGCTGGCTGCACTCGAGGGTCAGCCCTAATGAACTAATGAAACCCATCTGCACGGAGCACTGCAAGGAACCAGCATCCCTAAACACAGCACACATTCCTCAGCTAGCACATCAACACTAATCCAGGCATTTCCAGAACCTTCAAAAAAACCTAAAAAACTACTGCCAACAATGCCCCCACGTTTCCCAAACTCCCCAACTTACCCCAGAGCAGTTTCTCCCACTTCCTGTTCCTCCTGTGGGCCTCTCACACAGGAAATGTTTTACATAAAGTGGCATTTAGAAGTATGCAACAGGAAAAGTCATTTTGTTTGCCAAAGAACTATCGATTCCTGGGATATCGTTGTAATCCACTTGATAACACATTTCACAGGAAACAAGCTTCAACAGTATTTCAGAATTTTTATTACAGAAACGTGCAAAGTATTTCCAGTTCACACACCCCCTCAGTAAATTATCCCAAGCTTCCTTCTCCTGTCCTGCACAGGAGGGAATCAAAACTCTTCCCAGCTCCAGAAGAAGAGGCAATAAAGCCCTTCCTAAAAATTATTTTTCCCGTGGAAAAATGGGATAATTCCTATGCAATAAGAGGAAAAAATAAGCAGCACCAGTAAAACCTCCAGGTCATTTTCCAAAGCAGGATTGCCCATAAGGGCTCCTCGTATGTTTTAACAAAGCAACTTATTCAAAGGGGATCACTCGGGCACAGCTCGGGATCATTTCTAGGAGATGGGAGCAGCCTTGAGCCAGAGGCCACTTGCTGCCACCTCGGCAAGAACCTAAAACTATTTTCCGAAGCAGTTTTTGAAGTTTCAGTAGGAGACACTTTTACAGAGCAAACGGATCCTGCACCGGGATCTCCAAAAGATCAGGGGTAACTGAGTCTCATGTGTTAAACTACAACTTCTACATTCAAACAGCAACTACTTTAACACGCACCAAACATCCGCCTTTCCTGAAACTACAGCTGATAACAAACCGATTTTTACCACTAGAATGTGTGATCTCATGTGCTGAGAATCTGTTTGGTTTGTTGGCTTTTTTTTTTTTTTTTTTAATAGTATCATTCAACCCGATGAGCAACTGGTTAAAAGCAACAGAGCGAGCCTGGACTGCAAAAATTGTAAGATACAGTACTTTTAAGGGTTTTAAGATGAAAACAAGACTGAGACGCCACCTTTTCAGCGTGTAAAAAAGCCCAGACATGTGACTACGCCCAGACCAGTGTTCTGAGGCAGAAAGCGAGAAGGCACTAATTTGGGCTTCCCGTACTTACGGCTCGGGGAAAACAAACTGCTTACTCGGAGGCCTTTAGAAATATTTTAACTACTGCTCGCTAGAAGAAACAAAAAACCACATCACTAAAAAAAAATCCCCCACGCCAGACAGGAGAAAAGAAGCGCGGAGAGCTCGTTTTCGAGAGAGATCCCCTGATAAACCACGCGCTTTAGAGCGAACTGTGCCGCAAAGAGGCCCCGCCGGGCGGTGGTTAGAGAGGAATCGACGCTGCCCGAGATAAAAGTTGAGCTCTGGAAACTCCCCGAGTGCCAGCGTGCGGAGGGAAGTTTTCTCTCCGGGAGTTGCGCGGGACAACGGGAGCGGGGCCGGGCCCGCGGCAGTACCTGCGGCGCTCAGGTGAGGCGGCGAGAGAGCCCTGCCCGCCCTCCTCCTCCTCCCCCCATGCGAAACTTGGGCGAGCGAGAACCGGTCACAAAAGGAACCCAGCGAGAGCCCCCACCCCGCCCCCGCCCGCGGAAGCGCCAGACAATGGGAGGGAGCGCGGCCGTGAATCACCGCCCGCCGCCCCGCCAGGTGCGCCCGCCCCGCCCGCTCCGCCCCCGCGGGGCCGCGCCCGGGCCCCCCACCCGCCCCCGCGGCGCTCCCGCACCGCCGCCCCCCGCCCGGCCCCGGCGGGTCACGCTGAGCCGCTCAAACCGGCGGCCCCACAGCTCCCCTCAGCCGGGACCCCCGGAGCCCCTCCGGGCGGGACCCCCGAGCTCGCCGCGGCCGGGACCCGCGGGGCGGTGGGAGAGCACGCGGGGCTGGCTCGCACGAGGCGGCGCACCGGGCCCGCCCCCGCTTCCCCCGCTGCTGCCCGTGGGGAGGGGTCCGGCCGCCACACGAGACCCCCCCGCCCTCCCGCCCCGGCCGCGCCCGTGGGCCCCCCACAGGTATCGCCCCACAGCTCCCGGCGCGGGTGCTCAACCCGGGCGCTCCCACAGCACGGGAGCGGCCTGGCAGCGCTGCTCACGGCCCCGGCGCGGCGCCGGGCGGGACTCACCCGTCCATTGCACACGGAGACGACCCGTCGGGAGCGGAGTGGAGGCGCCGCAATAGCGGGACGAGCGAGACCGCTCCGTGTTATAGACTCACAAAATGGCGGCGCCGCCCGGCCCGCCTCGCCCGCGCCGCCGCTCCATTGGCCGGCGGAGCTGTCGCCCTGACGAGGGGGCGGGACCTCCCGCCTCCTGGGGTTGGCGCCCTGGCTCCCCGCGCGAAGCCGATTGGCCGCGCTCGGCGCAAGGGGCGGGGCCATTCACCGGTGCGCGGCGCCATTCGGTAGGCGGAGGGAGGCGGCGGGGAGGAGCCATGTTCAGAGCGGGAAGGAGGCCGGGATGACGCCCGGGGCCGCCATCTTGATTGGGGGCAGGGCATGGGAGGCACGGCGCTGGGCGCCATCTTGGGTACGGGCAGCGGGTCCCCCTCGTGCACGTTGCGAGGCCTGGCCGCGCCGCCGCCATGTTGGGGGCGGGCAGGGAAGCCACGCGCCGCCGCCATCCCGGCCGAGGGGTGCCCGCCCGCCGTGTGCCCCTCGGGGGTCGCGCAGGGCTGGCTTAAAGTACAGGAGTGTGTGTGATCGCAGTTAATGCATTAAGGATAAAGATTACCAGAGGGTGAGAGAGAGAGAGAGAGAGAGCTTGTGAGGTAAGACGTTAAACGTACCTGCCGGTCTGGGGCTCAGGTACCGTTGTGAGGTTTTGGTGCCCAGCCCAGCTCTGTGGCACATCAGGGGCAGTTCAGTGCAGAATTAGATCGGCTTGTCTCACTCTTAATGTTGGTCGTTGCCTGTAGGCCTCACTTGTGCAGGGATTCGTGTGTATTCCAGGGATTTGGGGCTTGTCAAGCCTCTGGAAGATTTGTTTTACAAGTGCTGGGCCACTTGTGATGAATTTCAAAAGAATGTTGTGGCTTTGTGTGAGATCCTTCTGTGGCTCCCGCAGGGTGACCAGGCACTCTCGGATCCTCCCCAGCGCTGCTCCATGGATTAAACACTCTTGTTTAAATGCAGAATTTGCTCCCTGGGAATTCTAGTTGCCCGTTCTGTGAGCCTCATTTGCCATACCCCACCGGGATTAATTGGTCAGCTTATAGCTAATTTCTAGTTCTGCCCTCATCCAGGCTCCTCTGTCCTGCCAGCCTTCCCACCCAGGCATTTTCTGTGAATATATTTGGTAGTTTTATCAAAGTTCCTCTGCTAGTGATAACCTGTAGAACACCAACACCTGGGCTATGACACGGCTGTGTATGTGAGAGCTCAGAAAATGATTTTAAAAACAAGAGTGCACATGAAATGCCTGGGCAGTGTTTCTGCTTTGTGTCAGGCAGGTACAGACTTGCATTCTGCCTTCTCGCGTCTCTCCCAAGCTCACTCTTGACACGTGAGGAGGGAAGAGAAGAATTTAGGAGTGGAGCGGTCTGTTTTCTCCCAAACACGTGTTGCTGTGCCAGCTCCTCATTTCTCACTGGGGCAGTGCTCAGGGGTTTCAGGGGCCAGGATCAGACATCTCCTGCCTGCCTCACTCTCATCACCCTCTCTGAAATGCAGGAGCTTCCCTTGGCCTTGGATCTTTCCAGGAGCTGGGAACTCTGATTCCCGAATCTTTGGGTTACTGGGCCTCCAGTTTGGCCCCTATGGAGTTTAAAACCGAGGAAAAATGTGTTCTGACCTGTTGCTGGAGGCAGCTAAACCCATGTGAAACCACTGGCTCCTGCATATGAAAGGCTCAGCTGCTGCCTCAGATAAGAGATTTACAACTTCGATGAGGCAAAGAATGAGAAAATGATGAGATTATAGATCCACTGTAGCTGAGAGCCAGAGAGATAAAGTGATCAAAGAGGGCAGGAATTTAGCTGCCAACACAAGCTGCCTTGGACTGTGCCTGGTTTAAGGTGTATTTCCCATGGAAGTGTTTGTTCCATAGGTAAGGAATTTTGGTGGTAGAGGATGCTGTGGAGGTAGAATCCTTTTTTAGTTTCCAATGTGGGGTATTTCTGTACCCTGAACACCCAACAAAGACTGAAAACATTCATTAACACTCATCACTGATCACAGGCCATGGTCTGATTTTCTGCTGAGATGAGTTTATGGCGTGTGCAGGTCTTCCAGGTGCTTTTCAGGTATCTTTGGCAGAGCAAACAGGTAAATTCCACCACAGGATTCCTGATTTTCCAAAGGCCTTTCCTCTGCAGGTTTGGTGTGACTTGAAAGGCTCTTTGTGCAAGCTCACCCTGATTTTCCACAGTCCTTGCAGAAATGATGATTGTGCAACGTTTTATCAGCCGTTTTCCTGCAATAGGAAGAGAATTTTTTAGATGGCATCTGCTCAGGTATTGTGGACTACAAGTGACCACTGTTGTGCTTTTCTCTGGGCCAAAGGGGAAAATGCTTTTAAGAACAAGATTACACTTGATATGAAAACACAGCAGGGAGCAGGACCAGCCCCTGTGTGTCCTTGTGTTTGTTTTGAAAAACAAACCCAGTTGAAAATGACTATGTTAAAAAAAAAAAAAATAGGAGGGCAAAGGGAAAAAAAAATGAATCAGCTTCTTTTGTGTGATCCTCCAGCAGAGTCCCACGTCCCACCCTGGTTCTGGCTCTGGTTCCTCTGGCCGGGAAGGGCTCTGGGGCACACCCAGCTTATTCCCTCTTTGAGCCCTTCCTGCATGTGTTATCTCTTGGCATTTAATTCACCAGCAGGGAAGAAAAACTCTCTGAAACAAACAGGACCCTTTCCTGCCTGCTCCTTTTGTGTTGTTCCACAGCTCCCCAGCCCGTGTGGGGTCACGGACTCTTCTCTTTGCAGCCCTGTCCTTCACAAAGTGGCAAAACCCTTCCCCTTCTCCTTCCTCTTCCACCCAACACTTCTGCCAGGGTTTGAAAACCAGAATCTTCCTAAACAGGGTCCAGTTCATGAACTCAAACCCTGGGGCACACTGGATGCTGCTGCCAGGTTTGAAAGCCAGAATCCTCCTAAATGGGGTCCAGTTCATGAACCCCAAACCCTGGGGCACATTGGATACTTGTGCCGGTGGCTTGAAAACCAGAACCCTCCTAAATGGGGTCCAGTTCATGAACTCAAACCCCAGGGCACATTGGATCAGTCTGATAGGGTCCAAAAACCAGAATCCTCCTAAAAAGGGGTCCACATCATGAACCCAAACCCTGTGGCACACTGGATGCTGCTGCCAGGTTTGAAAACCAGAATATTCCTAAACAGGGTCCAGCTCATGATCCCAAACCTTGGGGCACACTGGATGCTGCTGCCAGGTTTGAAAGCCAGAATCCTCCTAAATGGGGTCCAGTTCATGAACTCAAACCCCAGGGCACATTGGATCAGTCTGATAGGGTCCAAAAACCAGAATCCTCCTAAAAAGGGGTCCACATCATGAACCCAAACCCTGTGGCACACTGGATGCTGCTGCCAGGTTTGAAAACCAGAACTCTCCTAAATGGGAGAGTGAACCCAAACCCTGGGGCACACTGGATGCTGCTGCCAGGTTTGAAAACCAGAACTCTCCTAAACAAGGTCCAGTTCATGAACCCAGGGCACACTGGATAGGTCTTTAAGGGTCTAAAAACCAGAACCCTCCTAAATGGGGTGCAGTTCATGAACCCCAACTCCTGTGGCACGCTGGATGCTGCTGCCAGTGAGTTGTTTTCCTGGAAGTTCCACTCCTGCCTCATTATTCCCAGCAAGGCCCTAAACCAGAGAACTCCCAGATAACTCTGCTACCATTAAATCCCCCCAAAAAAACCAGGGAGCAGGGGTGTCTCCAATCCTTCAGCTTCTCTCTGTGGCTTTTATTTATTTCCAACCCCTCTCAGCGAACACGGCGGTTTTATTTCAAAGCCTATTGGCAGCTTCAGCAGCATCTCCTGGTGCCAGAACATTCTTCAGTGCATGGTTCATGGTGCCACATCACCGCTCTGGGAATGGTTAGTGCAGGGCAGGGCGGGGCAGGAGGGGAATCAGGAGAGGAATCTGAGCAGGAGCACAATCCCTGCAGGGTTTGCCAGGCCAGCAGAAGCCACCACAGCCTGAGAGAAGGGACCAGGAGAGGGACCCAAAGTCCCTCTGCACTTGGGGTGCTTGGAGGAGGAGGGGTGGGAGAGCTGGAAATTTGTTTCCTGGGCTGAATTGTGTTATTCCCAGCATCTGGGAGAGGTGCAGCTTGTACCTGCACACACTTGGCTTTCTGAGCAAGACACGACCTGAATGAGGGGAGTGTTTATTTCTTCATTGATCCACGAGAGTTTGGCAGCATGGAGTACTATCAGAGTGTCCTGACTGCCAGCTGGTAAATAAATGGGTTTGGAGTTAAGCTTAATGTGCTGTCAGTAATAAAAAGAAGTGTTTTTGGAGAGTGATTTTTTCGCAAGGGGGAATGACTCTGTGATTCTGTGGTTCCTAACCTGTGTATGGGCTCCCTGAGCAGGGTGTCTGTGACAGCCCTGCCACCACAGCAAGGCCTGAGCTGAGCAGGTGAGAAACACTCTGCAAGGCAGGAGAGCTGCACCTGGGCATGGTTTGTGTTGCCATTGCACACCCTGAGTGCCCCTTCCACAGCTGTGGGTATTTCATGCTGCAAGCACCTACACGAACTTCAAATTTGAAGCAGAATCACAAGAGCTCACATTTTGCATCTTTCCTTCTTTATAATCCATGACACAAGAGGCTTTTCTGTATTTCTTCAAGAGGCTTTTCTGTATTTCTCCATGTTATTTCAGCACTTCCCTGTCCCCATGGCTCCTCCCGGGCTGACTCATTTCCTGTGCGGGACAGAGCAGCCATTTCCTGGCTGTTCAACACAGCAGTTTTCTCCCCTCCTAGTTGAGGTTGGAGTGCTGGAGATGAGGCTGTGGTTTGATGAATCTGTGGTTTGATTAATCTGTTGTCTGATTATAACCCCTCATCTTCCCCAGAAATCACCTGGCAGCACCTGGGGCTCATGGCAGCTCCTCCTCTCCTGGGCCCCAGGGTCCACGATTTGGACTCTGACATTAAATTCATCACTCTAACAGTGCCATCCTTCCAGTTACTGCAAACCAGATTTTCTCTTCATTCAACCCATTTCAGCTCATAATAAACAAGATTTTTAAAAAAGCACCACAAGGTAAAGCCCTTGATCTCACAACACAGATCAAAGCCAGAAATTTTGACTTATCTCCTAAGTTGCTTATTGTCATTTGAGAAATCCAGATAAAACCTGGTTTTGTGTTAGACACAAACACAGAAGGCTGGGTTGGTTCCTGTATTGATTCTGTGCCCATCATTTCACTTCCCTCCAACCTTTGCTCCCAATTTCCTGAGCCATTTTTTATTCCCATCCCATCCTGTGACAAACTTGTGCACAGCTCTTGGAGCTCAGACATTGCCTGGCCATTGGAATGTCAGCCTCAGGTGTCACAGCACTTTTGAGCAGCTTTTTTACTGCTGGATCTTTAATTATTCTTTTAATCTTATTGGAAAACGTGGACTCATCAGCTTGCCTTAGACCTGGAATGTTGGGGAATAACCCCCCAACACTGCAGGGATGCTGCCCTGGAGTGTGAATGGAGCACATGTGGAGGGCTGAGCCCTGAATAATTCATACCTGCAATGATTTATTCATGCCCAAAGCTGGATACCTCCCTGTGACTTTCCATTATCTCAAAGAGAAGGTGAAGGTTCCAATTCCATTCCTCTGTCCCCCAGTACAGGACTCAGAGCAGGAGGACTGAAAGAGGCAACTCCTGACACCCAAACTGAAATGCAGGGTCAGGTCCTTACATATTTTTTACATTTTTCAGAGAGGACAGTGGGTGAGAAAGCAGGTAAAGTCTTTTCCACAATACACAGGGAAAGTGAGACCCTGAGGTCATGGTGGTTGCATGCCAAAAGGTCATTTTCTGAGCATGGAAAGCAAGCCCTGACTTGGTGATGTGAAACCATCGAGCTGAGCTCGCTCTGCCCCAGAAATTGCATTTGTTTCCCACTGTAAAGTTACAGATTCTGACACAGTTGATGCCACATTGCCAGGATGATTTCCTGCCCTTCAGAAACCTTGCAGGACTTTCAGAAAGCAGCAGCTCAGGCTCATCTTTCCTGCCTCGTGTGTGCTCTCAGAAAATACCATCAGGAGAGGTTTACAGGGCTATGCTCTGAGTTCCTGACCTGGGCGAGGATTCTGCAAGACATTCAAATTCCGTCTGTCTAGAAAGGCTGAAAGATGATCCCGTGTTTGAGAGAGTCTCCAGACCCCCAGGCAGCACTGCTCCTCACTGTCTGGTGTGAAATTTCCTAATTGTTTAACCTGCAATCCTGACTTTTTTTTTTGTCCTTGAAATAGGCTCTGCATCAGCATAATTAAAAATGTCAAACAGGCTTGAGAGCCTCTCCAAGTTGCTAAAAATGAATGTGAATTTCCTCCCTGCAGCCTCACTCCGTCTCTCCCTTGCTCTGGCCTCAGCTTTCCCGAGTGCCTGGTTCCAGCCCCTCAGCATAGTTTGCATTCCACTGCCAAGAATGAACATTTATTTATACAAACAACCCTTCTTCCAAGCACATCTCCCTCTATCCCAGGACAGGGAAGTAAATGCTTGTCTGTCCATGGCTCCAGCTCTGCATTTCCTTCTTGCTTTAGTTAGGGTTTGTTTGCAGGGACAGATAAGTGCCATCCTGTTTCTTCCCCGTGCCCAGCAATGCCCTGAGAAGCTCCTTAATTTTTTCACAATTATTTGATTTTGTGACTCTCTTAAGGATAATGCCAATTTCCTGATCAGCCTCTGAGGGGGCTCAGAATTAATTTCCAGAGCTGGAACCTGGGGAGCTCTGCAGGACTTTGAGAGTACTCATCCCCTCAGATCTGCTTCTCTCCCATCACACCATAACCTGGTGTTCCCAGTTTCCCAGTGCTGTACTGGTTCTCCCAGCTCAGAGGGAAGTGGAGCAGTGCTGCAGGGCCCAGGGGAGGCAGGTGCAGCTCATGCATTATTGCTGCAGCCTCTCCATCCCTCACCTGTGATTGTTCCTGAAACCTTAGCTCTGCCCCTCTGTCCACAGGTGTCTCCTGTTGCATCTGCCATTCAAATGGATGTGGCACAGATGCCAGATGATTCCAGACAGGAGAATGTCCCAGTCTGAGCACGGGTCATTTAAATGAAAAAGGGCCCTGACAGAGAGAGAGGCACCTGCAGAGCATCCAGGGCTGCTCCCTGGGGTTTGGAGCCTGCCTGCTCTGAACACAGGATTTTGAACACAGGATTTTACAAGTAGAAATTGCAACATTTGAACATTGGAGGTGTGTGTTCACAGTATAAAGGGAGGTGTGTGTGTCCTGGGACACACAGATCACACAGGTGTGTGTGTCCCCACCTCAGGCACATGGATCACACAGGTGTGTACAGCCCAGTACTGTCCATGTTTGTGTTTGCAGCCCCTAATTTCTGCTGTGGCCCTGACAGAGGCACCTGCAGAGCATCCAGGGCTGCTCCCTGGGGTGTGGAGCCTGCCTGCTCTGAACACAGGATTTTGAACACAGGATTTTACAGGTAGAAATTGCAACATTTGAACATTTGGAAGAGGTGTTCACAGTATAAAGGGAGGTGTGTGTGTCCTGGGACACACAGATCACACAGGTATGTGTGTCCCCACCTCAGGCACATGGATCACACAGGTGTGTACAGCCCAGTACTGTCCATGTTTGTGTTTGCAGTCCCTAATCTTTGCTGGAGCCCTGACAGAGGCACCTGCAGACCATCCTGGGCTGCTCCCTGGGGTTTGGAGCCTGCCTGCTCTGAACACAGCATTTTACAGGTAGAAATTGCAACATTTGAACATTGGAAGAGGTGTTCACAGTATAAAGGGAGGTGTGTGTGTCCTGGGACACACAGATCACACAGGTATGTGTGTCCCCACCTCAGGCACATGGATCACACAGGTGTGTACAGCCCAGTACTGTCCATGTTTGTGTTTGCAGTCCCTAATTTCTGCTGTGGCCCTGACAGAGGCACCTGCAGAGCATCCAGGGCTGCTCCCTGGGGTGTGGAGCCTGCCTGCTCTGAACACAGGATTTTGAACACAGGATTTTACAGGTAGAAATTGCAACATTTGAACATTTGGAAGAGGTGTTCACAGTATAAAGGGAGGTGTGTGTGTCCTGGGACACACAGATCACACAGGTGTGTGTGTCCTGGGACACACAGATCACACAGGGGTGTACAGCCCAGTACTGTCCATGTGCTCCTCCACATTTGTGTTTGCAGCCTCTAATTTCTGCTCTGGTTCCCCTGGAGCTAAGTGGGACGTGAGAGACTCCAGAGGCAGAAGGAACAAGAGGACAGGAGGGATTGCCCAAATCCTGCTTCCCCTCTTCCCCAAATCCTGTGTTTTGGTGCCACACATGGCAAATCAGGAGCCTCAGCTGTGCAGCTTATTTCCACACTGAGTCAAGAACAAAGATGTCCAAACACAGCTGGCCCAGAGAGGGTGGGGACAGCCATGCTCTGTGCCCACAGAGGATGGGGACAGCCACGCTCTGTGCCCACAGAGGATGGGGACAGCCATGCTCTGTGCCTGCCATGAGCCCCATTGTCATCCCAGCCAAGATCCACATCATTTCCCCAGGGCTGCAGCTCTATTAAACACAAAGCTTCAAATTATTCCCTACTTGGATCAAAGATGTGTTTGTTCCAGTGGCACTCAAGTTGAAAAGGCAGTGCTGGGCATGAATGAAACCTTCCCAGAGGCAGCTGCTGTGGCTCAATTGGTTTGTCAGTGCTGTAGTTATGCTGTGGGCATCTCGTGGTTGCTGGCCCATATGTTCCCAAAGGATGTTGTGCAGTGGAACAGCTCAGGGAAGCCTTGCTCTGTGGCTAAGGGGTTTTTGCTTTTGTGGTGTGAAGGTTTGCTCATGCTTCAGATGGTGAAAATGTTCAGGAATCTCACTTTGTGATTCCAGACTCAAAGCCAAAGCACTCTGGATCAAACTGGGTGGAAGTGTGTGAAGGGACACGACAGCCTGTGTGCAGGACCATGGAATTGGGGGTTTGATTGTGGTCTGGGATCTGGGTGAGCAGCCTGCTCCCTAAATGCTGTCTCCTGGCCTGCATTGTACAGCAGATGCTCCCTGTGACAGACAGGAGGTGAAGGAAACCCTCTGGAGTATGAAATTCAGCATTAAAAGAACATGAAGGCAGGAAGGTGCAGCATGGGAAGTCAGGGAGAACTGAGAACACTGGCCATGCCAAAGGAACAAAAGAAACTCAATATCCTTTAGAAGTTTTAATATTTAATTGGTGAGCTCTGTGATACCAGGGCAGTGACAATGACAGGAGCCTGTGCAAGGGCTGTCTCATGGGGCCCCAGCACCCCCAAAACACAGGCACAGGGACTCCTTGTGGGCAGAACCATCAGCTCTGTGTGCACCACAGCACTGAACTCCTGGTTTTGGGTAAAACCAGCATCACCACGGCCCAAAAGAGACTCCCCGTGCCTGGCAGCAGGTCTGGGAGTTGGGCATGTGTCACTCCTGGCTGGTACTGCGTGCACCTTGAGCCAGAGGAGCATTTCCATGAGCTCACTCACTCTCCCTGTGGAGCTAAGTTCCCTCCAGAGGGGCAGTTCAGCTCCATTTTCCTCCTCAAAAATTACATGACAATACTTGATTTATTGAGAAAATACTTTGTTCCATAGTGCAAGATGACAAGTTCCTTCTGCAGCAGGTGGAAGTCAGTTCTCAGAATCCTTCCCTCAGGGACACTTTCAGCTGATTTCAGAGAATTCCAGATCCAAATTCTCTGAAATGGGCTCTGGTTTCTCTGGAATCTGTTGAGTGGTGTTGCTTGGTTTGCTCCTCCTCATGCTCTGGGCAGGGTGTTACAGCTGCAGCTCTCCTGGATCCAAGGCCAAGTGTGTGTTTCTTGTCCAAAGGATCATCCAGCTGTGGGGTTTTTATCTCTAAGGCTCTCAGGGAGTGGGGGGCAGCAATCTCCAGATGCTGCTGGCCCTGGTGACCACTCAGAGCCCAGCAAAGCTGAGGGCTCTCAGAGCTTTGCAGGGATTGGCAGCTTGCTCTGAGTTCCCTTTCCTAACAAACACCATCTCCCCTCTCTCCTAGGCTGCCCTGTGCCCTGGATGAATCCTGTCCTTGGGCAGTGCTCTGCTCTGTGGGAGGCTCCTGCCTGACCTTGGAGCAGGTAAGGGAGGCAGGGACATGGCAAAACACAGACAGAGTAGAAAACTGAGCAAAGATGGGAGCCTCTAAGTGTCACAGATGGCATCACCAGGGAGCCTGTGGCCAAAACCCTGGGGGATGCTGAACTTGGGGCTCCTTTTGTGCTGCCCATGCCGGAGATCCAGCAGGGACTGGAAGGAGCCATCCCACAGCCAGGGAGCTTCCCCTCCCTGCAAGGTACTTTGTTACCAGCACTGTTACCAGCAGGGTTTTTTCCTGCCTCCAGGAGCCATTTCCCATCCCATCCCAGCCAACCTCTGGAAACACCTGGGGTGCAGAAGTGAAGTGAGAGTTTGCCTGGTGCTGGTGAGATGAGTCCTGCACCCCAGGCTGAGTCACCTCAATTTCAGAGCCTTTAGACAGGGGAGCTGAGGTGTCAGTCACTAAAGATGGTTTGTATTGCAAAAGAAGTAGGTTACCATGTCCCACTGTGAACAATTACATGTAATTACAAGTCAGAGATTCACCACAAATACTATTTAATAACAAATTGCTGCCACGCTCCAGCCACAGCGTGCTGGGGGAACGTGAGCTCTGCTCTGTGCCCAGGTGGGACAGCAGGGGACAGGGTCTGGTGGCAGCCCCAAAACTGGGGTGAAATCTGGCTGCCGTGTCCTGTTCCCAGCAGTGCTGTGTGCCTTTGGGTTGGATTGGATTGGTTCGGTTCAGTTTAGTGACGAAACGCCTCGTGTCACGCGATGATTTTAGTTAAACTTTAAAAGGCTGCTCAGAAATGTCAAAAACCGCAAGAAACTTCCCGAGAATGAAACAAAACAGGATTTGTGCCCTCCCCTCTCAGCCCTGGCTTTGGGGTTTGATCCCGGTGTAGCAGCACGGACCGAGCCCGGCCCGGGAACTCGCTCCTCCCGGCCCTGCCCGCCGGTGCTGCGGGGCTGCCGCTCCCGGTGGGGCCGGGGCGAGCACCGGGGGCTGAGCGCCCCCTGCCGGTACCGGGGCCGGGCTCCCTCCGCCGGTACCGGGACCGAGCTCCCTCCGCCGCTACCGGGGCCGAGCTCCCCCTGCCGGTACCGGAACCGAGCGCACTCCGCCGCTACCGGGACCGAGCGCACTCCGCCGGTATCGAGCGCCCTCTGCCGGTACCGGTACCGAGCGCGCTCCGCCGCTACCGGTACCGAGCTCCTCCTGCCGGTACCGGAGCCGAGCTCCCCCTGCCGTACCGAGTGCTCTCCGCCGGTACCGAGACCAAGCGCCCCCCGCCGGTACGGGAACCGAGCTCCCCCTGTCGGTACCGGTACCGAGCTCCCCCTGCCGGTACCGGAGCCGAGCTCCCCCTGCCGGTACCGGGCGGCTCCGGAACAAAAGGATTCCCGTTCCACGTCGTTCCCGGATGATTGGCGAGCCCGGCGGCAGAACCGGGAGGAGCAAAGGGAGGTACCGGAGCCACCCAGTGCCCGGTGCTTGGCGACAAACCCCGAGAGCAGAAACAACACAGCGCTGCTGTCAAGATGAAGAAAAATGAAGTTTATTTTCTGCTCCAAGATTTACAGTTTTCCAAAGGTGACAGTGGGTTGGAAAGTGACAGTGCCACCTCTGCAATGACACCGGACAAACCAACAGTCCATCAGATTTTTCCTCCATAAAAGAACAATGAGTTGTTTACAGAAATTGTGTGAGAAAGTTTTGTTACAAGAATGTCAAAATCAGAAGGCTTAGAAAAACTTAAAAAATCAGGGTGACACCCCCAGGGCAGTGAGGTGCCCCCAGACTCCACGTTGACACTGTGACAGTGACACTGCAGCATTTCCTGCCCAGGTCACAGATTTGGCCATTGCTGATTGCAGCTTTCCAACTTCCTCCTGGGAAATACAACGTGAGCTCCTATTAATAGAAGTTCATGGTTTCCAATGAATTTTTTCCCTTTCACTCAGGCTGGTTTGGTGGCCCAGGCAGTGCTGTGCCAGCTGCCCGTGGCTTTTATTAGGTTTTCGGATTTATTTGGATTTTTCAGAGGCCTTGATTTAGTGCTCGCAGTTGCATCCCAGTCCGGTGGCTCTGGAACTCAGCCCCTCAGGAGCAGAGATAATTAGAACTCGGGGAAAAAGTGATGTCCGAGTGTTTGAACAAAAAAAAAGTCTTGTTTGAGGAATGTGGTGCTGGAGGGCAGCGTTTGCCAGCAGGGTTTGAATCCCTCTTGGTGCCTGCAGTCAGATCCTGCCCTCCTCAGACAACTCCGGGTGGGATTTTCTGGGATCCTCTCTCAAAATGGAGGCATGGTGCCCTGCAGCAAGTACGGGAGGATGTATCCTGGGAATTGTATTTCTGCAAGCAGGGCAGGAGGGGGCTGCTGGGAGGATGTGGGCAAGCAGGAAAATAGCTGAAGGGGGTGCTCACAAGATTCTTGTACAGGGCAGATGAAGAGGCAAACAAACAACGCAGAGAACAGGAAAAACGATGTGTTAGGAAATGATGGATCCATCCCCCGGGCTCCTGCTGAGGAGGGTGGGACAAGCTCCATGATTTCTGGCAGCCATGAGCTGCAGCTGCTGCACTCAGCTCCTGTGCTGCAGCCAGATGTGTTTGAGTGCAGCTTCAGCCCTTCCTGCCCTGACACAGCCCCAGCAGTGCCTCCAGACGTGTGTTTGGGGGCTGTCCCAGCTCCCCTCACCTCCAGGGAGGCTTTCCCAAGGGAGCAGGAGTCAAGTTTAAGCTCTGCTGTTCTGCATCCTGTTGTTTTCCTGGCAGCATTGTTGCAGTTTCCTGCGCTGTCTTATCTGGAGCAGGGAAGTCAGAGCTCTCCAATCCTCTGGCTCTGTGTGCATGTCCCAGGTTCTAATCTGCAAAACAGGCACTGCAGCCCCTGAGAGGCACCAGGCAGGGCTGTCACAGGGCAATGGGACAAGGACACAGGGGGCAAAGGGCTTTTAGTGCCACCAAATCAGTGTCTTTATGCAGAGCTCCTGTTTGCACAAGGCTGTGTCTGTTTTATGGGTTCAGCCCTTCAGCACACCTGGGAGGGGGACAGGGGAAGATCCCAGTGGTGACAATCTCAGGTCACTCTGTGTCTGACAGACCTTACAGGGGGATAAATCTCAGAAAGTGCTGAGTTTGCTCTCCTCCCCCCCCAGCAAGGACACACATAAAGCCTTAAAGCAAACAAACAAAAAAAAATTTCCGTGTTTTAGTCAGCCCAAAGTTCAGTTTCCCCTGAAGTGCTGGAGACTCTTGTGAAATTACCTGGCCACGTTTTCTGGGATACAGAGGTAAAATCAGCACCCACAGCACTGAGGCCTGGAAAGGTGTGCAGGGCAGGGCCTGAGAAACCAAACCTTGTAGATTAAAAAAAAAAAAACACCAACAAAAAAAGCCCAAAGAACCAAAAAACCAAAAACAAGCAAACAAAAAACCAACCAGAAACCAAAGAACAACACAAAACAAAACACATCCAAAAAAAACCCCCAAAAAACCACTAACCCCAAAAAAAACCCCAAAACCAACAAAAAAAACCCTCCCAAAATCAAAAAACCCCAAACCAAAAAAAAAAAAAAAACCCCAAGTTTATTTTTTCCATAAGTGAACCTGAATTCACCTAACTGTAGGTTTTAGCAGTAGACTGAATTCTCTGTGGTTTAAAAAAAAAAAATAAATCCTTTACTGTACAGCTCTGGAATGTCCTGTTTTCCTGCAGAAAGGTGTGGGTCCTGTACACAGTGTCCATTATCAGATGGGAGCCTCTCCTGGAAAGAGGATTAACCCACAACATCACCCCCAGCCACACAGCCACAGAATCAGACACAAGGCTCCAAAACAAGCAAGAAACCCCAAACTCTAAGCCCAGATCCTTCCCCAGGTAAAAACTGTGGCAAAGATCAAGATGGATTTTTATTATTCAAAGGGAAGCCAGTGGTCATTTTTCTCACTCAGCTGTGAATCCAGACTGATTCCCCTCACCATTCCTTTGAGGGATTCTCAGCTGCTGGAAATCTGAGGGTCACAGCAGCCTTTGGGTCTGTAGCTGAGCACCAGAGCCTGTGCTGGGAACTAAACAGCAAGAGAAGGAAAAAAAAAGGCTTTTTTCTTTCAAAGAGCTCAGGAAGAGGAAGACATGTGCCTGGAGATAAGGGAAGATAAAAGCATTCCATTTGCAGAGGGCTGTGATAGGGATCAAGATGTTCATCTGCCAAGTCAGTGATTTTGTGGCCCTGTGACCATTGGGAGCTTCCCGTTCCTGTTACCTTTTCCCACACTGGCTGAAGGCACCAGATTGTTGGCATGGAAGTTGCTTTGAGTCTGTCTGAATGGCTCAGCCCTTTCAGGGAAAAAAAAAAAAACTACAAAACTTGAAGATAAAACTCTCTTTTACTTCAGCAGGGAAAATGGTTCTTCCCCAAGCAGGCTGAACTTGAAGATAAAATTCTCTTTTACTTCAGCAGGGAAAATGGTTCTTCCCCAAGCAGGCTGAACTTGAAGATAAAATTCTCTTTTACTTCAGGAGGGAAAATGGTTCTGCCCCAAGTTCAGCTTGTAGGGGCTCAGTGGGGTCAGAGTGTGAGCTTCTCTGGCCTGAGGAGGTCAAACAGCTCTGGGGAGAAGTTTGGGCAGAGCCTGTGAGGGGTCAGGGCAGCTGAAATGGCCACTGGATGTGACTCCCTGCCCTGTTTGCTGAGGTTCATCAGGAGTGAGCTCACAGGAACAGTAGATCCCATACAAGGCCTTGATTAACATCAGGAGCTCAGATTGCATTTGCTGCTCCCAAAAAGGCTTTTATTGTCTGATTTTTTTTTTTTTTTTTTGTTAAAGCAGCAGCAGATTTCAGTAAAATATTCTCATTTAATCCCGCCTTTGCACATTCCACACGCTGGCACGTGCATCAGCCAAGCATTTGGGCTAAAATTATCTGTGCTATCATTAGGAATGAACATATGGATTGATGGAAGTGCAGAAAGGAGCTGTGTGCTGTGCTGCAGGCTCACCATGAAGGGAGCAGTTCCTGGTCAGCTGGCACCTGTCAGAGGTATGAGCTGCTCTCTTTCGGCAGGAGAAAGAGAACAACTCACACTTGTTGGGCAGTGCTGGGTGGGCACTGAGGGCACTGGGCACAGTGCCAGCACTCACAGCCCTTCCTGCCCTTTTGCTGTTGGCTTCACCTTCAGTTTGCACCTCAGGCAGCCTTCACCCTCACCCTCTGAGATAAATCCCTGAGTTCATGGATTGCAGAGCAGCCCTACAGCTGGGATGGCTTCTCCCATGCAGCCCAGCTCTCTGGGAGTGCAGGAGCCCCAGGGCTGGAGCTCCTGTGCCTGTTCAGGTGTGCTCAGATGTCCTCAGGTGTGCTCTCAGCAGCACACACTCACAGACCACCAGTCAGGGCCTGTTCTCTCCAAGAGCTGAGCTCTGTGTGGCCAGAACTGCTCAAAACACCTGCTAAAAGAACCTCTTTAGACAAGGTTCCAGTGTTTGAAGCCTTGCCTCTTTTCCCATCACTGATTGCAGAGATTTTAATTAATCACAGACTGAGATGTGAGGGTGTGGTGTCAGTGATGGCTCCTGGGCTGCTGTGGTGCTGAGGACATGCTGCATGTCCCCTGTGACACAGGAATGACTTCCAGGCATGGAGCCTTCCAGACAGATGGGAGAGGTTCACATTTAGTCTGTAATGTAAATACAAGTTGCATGTGCAAGTCCTTCAGCTGGGAAACTGTTTGCAAAGTCAGAGGATGTCAGGCTGAAGCAGCCTCACCATTCCTTGTTCTCTCTCTGCAGTTCAGCACTTGGAGACACAGAGCTTGCCAACCCCAGAGTGCTGAAGGAATGGCTTGCAGAGTTCAGTTTGTAAAATTTCTATTTTCAGTGTTTATATTTAGTTTCCGTTCCGTTGGTGTTGCAGAGGCTGATCCTGCAAATATTTACCCCAGGCAGGTTTTGTGTGTGGAGTTGCTGGGAGTGCAGTGGGAGCTCAGCCCAGGGAGGGCACAGGCCTGCAGTGGGCTGAGCATGGAGAAATTCAGTTGCATCTTCTGCTCAGGGTTTTATATATATGTACATAAACACTTCTCCATGTATATAGCACACCCATGTGATGATCCTTTCAGGTTCTGAGAGAGAAAGGCCACTCAGAGCATCACTTACTGATTGATCCCCACCTGAGAGAAGGCTCAGTGAGACAGAGAGCAGCAGCATGGTGAGTGTTCTGTTATGGCATAAATGATAGCATAGACAAGAAAGAATGAACAAACTGATTTTTAAAAAGAGTCCTGAGATGAGATTGCTGGTCTAGAATTATTACATGGTTGGGGAGGGACAGAAACAGCCCCAGGACTGCTTCTCTCTCTCTCATGTTCTCTCCAACACCTTTACAGAGTGAGAGCAGTGACAGAGGGTGCAGCAGTTCCAGTTCCCTTCACACAGATCTCTCCAACCTTGTGATCTGGGCACACACTCATGGCACCATATGCAACCAGATCCCAGGCCTGGAATTCATGCAGAACACAGATCATGTGAGCAGTGACAACGCTGTGCTGTGGATGTGCAGAGCTGGACATGCCTACCACTGGCACTGTGGGAAGTCACACAACACAGGTGAAGAGGCTCTAGGAGGGAGAAAGAGGCTCCTGCCTTCTGAATCTTTGGCAAGGGAATCCAGCTTTGAGGAAAAGAAGCTCAGGCTGACCCCATCATCTTTTGAGATGGACCAAGAAGATTCTGGGAGCACAGGGTCATGTGGCAGATCCCAAGGGGTCGCTGAGCAGAAGGCTGGCAGTCCCTACACAAGGAATATCGAGCCCAAGGGGAGTCAAAATAGCAGGAAACACAAATTCTCTGCAGCAGAGCAGCACTTCTCTGTGTCTGGTAGTAGAGTCCAGACTGGTGAGCAGCATGTGAAGTCCAAAACGTACAAAGACGCAGAGATCATTATCTCTGATGAAGAGCAGTGTGAGACAGATGAAGACAACAAAGGAGACAGAACCAGCCAGGATAATGTGTCAGAGCCATCTGCTGAGAAGTTGCAGATGCACCACTGCCAGAAGATGGCATTGCACCAGCCAACAGCCTCCCAAAAAACTGCTTTTACCCCCACAGCAAAGCCACCCCTGGCCCGTGCCTACATTCTGCAGGCTGATGTCAGCAACTCAGAGGATCTGAACAGGAACATCCTGAGGCTGGCTCCTTCCACTGCTGCAGGGCCCATGGCTGAAACTTCCAGAGCAAGGAGCCTCCCGGGGTCAGCAGCACCAAAGGTATGTCCCGAACCCCTTCCTGTCCCCAGCACTGAAGCCAAGGCCCAGCTTGAATCCCAGCCCTCAGTGATGTTCTTTGAGCTCCAAGCCACTACTGCTGTTCAGCAACATCTCCAGCTGAGCCCTTCAGAGTGTGGCACACTGGGGATGGGCTCCAGTGGGGATGGTGCTGAGAACGTGGGTGAGGACAGTGACACATCAGGATCTGAGCAGACACCTTGTTCTTCAGCCTTCCAGAGTCCAGAGAGACATCCACCTGCAGCCTCAAATGGAGGTAAGGCAGCGTGGAGTTGTGTGCCTGCAGGGGTGTGGGGGTGTTCCATTAATCACTTTCCCAGAATAACCAAGGAGGGTGAGTTCACATCACTGCCAAGATCTGTTCTGCAGCATCCAAGGAAATCTCTTGGATTCGGGGCACTCCTGTTTCTGCTTGAGGGGACTACAAAGCTCCCTGCCTAAAGTAATTGGTGCTTTTGTAGGGAATGCCCTTCTCTGGGGTACCCAAAGGTGTTCTTGGCTGTGGCCCAGTCCCAACATCCCAGTTTGAATACTTTGGTCTTCCATTTTACCCAGTACCCCCACACAGTATGTTGGCTGTACTTGAGAGAGTCCCTGTGGGAAACTGGAGCCTAGAGCAGGGAACTCAGGTCTGAAGAGAAAGAAACGAGAGGAAATAATGCAGAGAAATTGTGGCCAAAGCTGCACCAAGGCCAGTGGCAAAACCTCCCAGTGCTAGCAGAATTTCCTATGCAGGACTCCACACATTGCTTTACTCCTTTCAAGAATTAAGGTTTTTGTATGTGCTGTCCTGCAGCACAGGGCCTGGGCATCTGGGCATGTCCTTGTGAAGGGCAGAGGTGCTGAGGTGGCATTTGAGGTCTGCCTGGGGTGTGCTTGGCCCTGAAAAGGCTTAGGGGTTGTTGTTTCTTGTGGAGCCATAACCACACAAGCTGCCACAGTTGGGGTTTGGGAGCAGTATTTGACTATTTTCATAACTGACATCATGTGTCATGTGAAGGGACTGGGAATTCTTCTGGGAATGGCCTGTAGTAGCTGTTTCTGCCAAGGTAACTGGCTCATGGCTCAGAGGAGGCCTCAGCATGATTGATTCATGAGCTGTTCCTCTCTGCACCTGGAGCAGCCAGCACAAAACAGCCCAAAACCCCAAAAAACTGGGACAGCCATCAGTCTTCCAGGATGACAACTAAGCCTGTAAAAAAGAACCTGGTGCAAAAAAGGGTTCTAGGTGTTGGCTTTTCCATCACCCCATCATCAGCCCTGGCCGAGTCACAGGCGAGCAGATGGAGCTTTCCAGCAATCCAAAGAATTCATTTCTCATGCTACATCGAGCTAGGTGGATGTGGGATTGCCATGGCAACTTGAGAGAGAGCCCAACTGCGATCCTGGCAATCCTTTAAACAAAATCATAGTAGACTTTTACTCACCTGTTTGTTCTCCCTCACCATCCACCCCAACCTTTGGTTCATGAAAGGGAAATTTCCCTATGTGGCAATGAGCAGGACCAGCTGCCAAGGGAGAGGGACCCAACTTTCCCTGGAGAGCTGGGCACTGTTGGGTTGTGCTGTCTTGTGGAGAACACAAATATGACCCACAGTTCTAGGGGAAGGGTTTTGGGAGAGTCCTGTCCTCTCTGAATGGCTTCCAGAAAGCAGAAATAGACACTATCCTGTATCTCCTTGTGTTTTCCTGATCTTTGTGGATTCTTCCTGTCCACAAAACTGTATCTTTTCTTTCAGATGTGCTGAAGAAGCAGGAGAAAAAGAAAAGCAATACCACTGGACACATAAAAGTGTTTGAAGAGTGGCTGAAGGGGCACCACCCCTCCGAGACACGCAAGATCCACAGGCTGCCTCCCGCAGACCTCGACCAGTACCTGCTGTCCTTCTTCAGCTCTGCCAAAAAACAGAATGGCATGGATTTTTCTGCCAGTTCCTTAAAAATCTTCAGGTGCAGCATCAACAGGTACCTCCAGGAGCACCACTACCAGTTCAGCATATTGAGAGGGCCAGAGTTCAAGGCCTCTCAGGAAGCCTATAAATTAAAACATAGGTACTTGTTTCAACAGAAGGAGGAACAGTGGAATGTTGTGGAGAACCTGACAAGTGAAGATGTGGAAAATCTTCTTGAGAAGGGAATTTTAAGCAAGACAAACCCTCAGGGCTTGTTGCACCTCATGTTCACCAACCTCATTAGGGGGTTTGGGGCAAACACCCACTACAGGGCCCACCAGCTGTGCTGGGGACAGGTGGTGCTGAGGAAGACCAAAGGAGAGGTGGAGTACTTGGAGTGGAAGGATGATCTGAGCCCTGAGGGAAATGAAAGGGAGCCAAACCCACTGCTCTGTGCCAAGCCTGAGGATCAAGAGAACTGCCCGGTCTCCAGTTACAAGGAGTATGCCAGGAGGAGGCCAGCAGACATGCTGGATGACAACCACCCTCTTTACCTGTCTCCTAAGTCACTGTACTCTGTCTGGGACAGAGTGTGGTACATCAGGAAGCCACTGTCAAAAGCCAAAATTAATAATATCTTGAAAGTTATTACGCAGGAAGTGAGAGGAGCAGTAAAGAAGACCAAGAAATAGGGGTGTCCCTTCAGCCTTGCCCTTCAACCACTCCAAGGCTGCTCTGAAACACAATCCTACTGCAATATTTGGTGTAGGTTGAGAACAGACATCCTTCTGCTGAGCCTCACCTTGGCACTGAAGGTACCTACACATCTGCAGTGCCTTGGCTTTCAGGGAAGTTCTTTTATTGTTGTTGCTGTTACTGGAATTGATAATTCAGTGAGTTAATGAGAGTCTTCAGTTTCACATTTGCCAAATGAGTTAATGTTCTACCACACTGTCAATGCTGTTATAAACCACCACTGCTGACACAGAGAGGGCTTGGGGGTGGCAGGGCCTGGCCAGGAGTGTCAGCTGCACCCACATTGTGAGGTGACACCCCACAAGCTCAGCCTGTGGGGAAGGATGAGCAGCAGGAGAGTGATGGTGCTGCCAATCCCAACCTTGCAGGAGCACTTCTGACAAGGTTCAGGTCATTTCCCTTAGGGAAAGGTTCGTAGATTGAAGAAGTTGTGGCTGTTCTAAGAAGTTATTTTAAGTGTCTGACAATGTTGAAAGGTTTTATGGTAAGTGGTTTCCCTGGAGTGCAAAACACAGCTCCAAAAAGGCACTGGGAGGTGTGCTCAGCTCTGCTCACTGCCCCAGCACTGTTACAGCTCAGGTAGGTTTTTGGTTGCATTGTTGGCAGAGCCAAATAAAAGAGCCTTTAATTCAGTCCTGTCTGTCTGTGTCTGAACAGCAGGTGATGCTTTCCTGGAACACTGGGGTGTTCCCTGCTGTGCTCAGTGTGCCCTGCTCCCAGCCCAGTGCCACAGAGCTTTGGGCCCTTTGAAGCCCTAGGAGCCATTCCCATGGTGTCAAAGGAAGCCTTGTGGGTCAAGCTCTTTGCCCCACTTGGTCCCATCCAACCAACTGAACATCAAGAAGTAACTTCAGGATGTTTGAAGCGACATAAAACCAGACAAACTCCTCCGGTGCTGGAGGGCGTCTGCTGGCTCCTCCTGTGCTTTGGAGCACTGGTGGCATCACCATGACACCAGACTGAGAGCTGTCCTGCTGGTCCCGGGTGACCCAGCTACGGTCACAGCTCTGCTCCCTGCTTCCCTCAGACCCCAGACCACCCCAGTTTGGGCTCTTTTGTCCCCGTTTCTGGGTTGCACCGTGTGCCTGCTCTGACCTGTCACAGCACCCGGGCACCTCCCTGGGGCTCCTCCTCCCCGGTCAGTGACTGCACCGGGACCCCCCCCGTCAGCAGAGTGGGGTCGGTACCGGGGTCCCGGCGGGACCATTTCGGGGTTTCAGTGGATCTGTCCCAGACCCCCATCAGCATTTGCTGAGAGGGTCGGTACTGGGATCCCTGCAGGTCCATACCAGACCCCGGTCAGTGCTTGCAGAGGGGGTCGGTACCGGGGTCTCAGTGGATCCATACCGGACCCCCATCAGCGTTTGTGGAGGGGGCCGGTACCGGGGTCCCAACGGGTCCGAACCAGACCTTGGTCAGTGCTCGCAGAAGGGGTCAGTACTGTCGGTACCGGGGTCCTGGCGGGTCCGAACCGGACCTTGGTCAGTGCTTGCAGAAGGGGTCGGTACCGTCGGTACCGGGGTCCCGGCGGGTCCGAACCGGACCTTGGTCAGTGCTTGCAGAAGGGGTCGGTACCGTCGGTACCGGGGTCCCAACGGGTCCGAACCGGACCTTGGTCAGTGCTTGCAGAAGGGGTCGGTACCGGGGTCCCGGCGGGTCCGTACCGGACCTTGGTCAGTGCTTGCAGAAGGGGTCGGTACCGTCGGTACCGGGGTCCCAACGGGTCCGAACCGGACCTTGGTCAGTGCTTGCAGAAGGGGTCGGTACCGTCGGTACCGGGGTCCCGGCGGGTCCGTACCGGAGCCGCGGGCGCTGCCCGGGAGCCCCCTAGCGGGGCCGGCCGGACGGGCACGGGGGCAGCGCGGGTGGGGTCGAACGGGACTTTCAAGCCCACCCGGTGCCATTTCCCGGTGCCGCCCCCGCCCCGCGCAGCCATTCCTCCTACCGACCCCGGTGTTACCAAGCCCGCCCGGTGGGATCCCGGTGCTCATCTGAAACACCAGAGCAAAACCAGGCGGACAGAACAGGCCTGGAATACCGAGAGAGTGTAAAACTCTTTAATAAATTAGCAAAATAAACAGCATTTATGTCTATTTTTTTTTATATTCCATTGCTGCATCTCCATGGATCACAGGAGTTAAACCAATGTTGATTCCCAAGTCCCACGGCAACACCGATCCAGAGGCCTCAGTCCAGGTGCCCCCAAGGCAATGCTCAGCCTTGCGGTACTTAAAAACCTAAAACCACTGAGAAATAAAACAGCTTTTTTGTAAGCCTGAGACAGCTCCCGAGGGGCAAAGTGAATTATCGGGTGATTTCACCTGGCTGGCTCCAGGCGGAAGTGATTAAAAAGACACTGATCCAATTTTTTCCCTCTTAAGAAAAAAAAAAAAATAAAAGTGTTCCTCCACCCCGCAGGGAGGAGGAGGAGGAGGAAGGAGCTGATCTATTGCATGGAAGGATTATCAGTTTAACAATAAACCAGATTGATTAGCAGGGTTCACATCTCTGATTGTTGCGGTGGGTGGAACTGATGGAGCATTTAGGTCATGCACCAGGCGGTTGTGAGCGGGGCCAGCCCCCATGGCTGAGGGCTCCCTCAGTCCTCATCCCGCACGTACTGTCCCGCCTCCCAGCGCTGGGCCATGGCGCTCTTGTGGCGGAACACTCGGGTGCTTTCCACCACCTGCAGAGACCACAACGGGCGGGATCTTTGTCAAGGAGAGACTTTCACAACGAGCTGGTTTGCAGAGCTGCTCCCACTCCCCCTGCCGGCTCCCCAGCCTGACCCACTGTCCACCCGGGTGGTGCCCGTGGGAGCCAGGACCGTCCTGTCCCACCCCTGTCCATCCCACAAAGCCTGCAGGAGTGAGAGGAGCTCCCAAACCCACTCTGCCTAACCCAGTGTCCACCCAAATGGTCCCTGTGTGAGCCAGGACTCAGGACCATCCTGCCCAATCTGCTCTGCCTGACCCAGTGTCCACCTGAGTGATCCCAGGACCGTCCTGTCCCACCCCTGTCCATCCCACAAAGCCTGCAGGAGTGAGGGGAGCTCCCAAACCCACTCTACCTGACCCAGTGTCCACCTGGGTGGTCCCAGGACCATCCTGTCCAATCTGCTGTGCCTGACCCAGTGTCCACCTGAGTGATCCCAGGACCATTCTGTCCTCCTCTGTCCATCCCACAAAGCCTCCAGGAGTGAGGGGAGCTCCCAAACCCACTCTGCCTAACCCAGCGTCCATCCGAGTGGTCCCAGGACCATCCTGCCCAATCTGCTCTGCCTGACCCAGTGTCCACCTGGGTGGTCCCAGGACCATCCTGTCCCCCCCTGTCCATCCCACAAAGCCTCCAGGAGTGAGGGGAGCTCCCCAGTCTATCCTGCCTGACCCAGTGTCCACCCAAATGGTCCCTGTGTGAGCCAGGACCATCCTGTCCAACCTCTCTGCTGACCCAGTGTCCACCTGAGTGATCCCAGGACCATCCTGTCCCCCCTGTCCATCCCACAAAGCCTCCAGGAGTGTGGGGAGCTGGAGAAGGTGGGAGGTGTCAGGGCTTTACCTCTGTGTTGACCTTGTCCACGGGTTCGATGCCTGCGTACTGTGAAAAGAGGAAAACACGATTAGATAACGGCAGCCTGGCAGGGGAATATCCACAGGCTGCTGGATCTGGGGCACAGGAGAGGCAAGGGAAGGCAGCACGTGCAGCTAAACGCTCCCTGGGGTTGGGGGAACATCCCAGACCAGGATTCCCCACAGGAGAAAGGTGCTGCTCCTCTGCAGTCCCACCCAGTGCTGGCAGCTCTGAACAGCAGCCTGGCTCTGATGGTGCCACCACCACCAGAGCTGAGCAGCTGCATCAGTCAGGAGCAGCCACCTCCAGCCCCAGAGCCACCAGCCTCCCCCAAGCTCAAGCCCCCCAAGCACTTGGCATGTTCACCTTTCCATCCTCCTTCACCCTCCTCCTCCGCTCCTCGAAGGGGCTGGAGTGTGCTGAGTCGGGGGTGAGGGTCTCTGCACTGCCCTGGGAGGAGCTGGTCACCCTCAGCGGGGTGAAGGACGAGATCAGCCCCAGGATCCCCGGCTGGTGGGAGGCAGGAGAGGAGACAGGAGACTCGGACACGGAGTAGTTGCCACTGGCACCTGAGGCAGCTGTGAGAGAAAGAGCATTGGGGGGTGACCTCAGTTCCACTCCCAGGGGGTGGGGACCCACAGGAATGTCAGGCCCCTGCCCCAAACCTGCCTCCAGAGCAGGTCCAGCAGGTTTGGTCATAGCCTGGACCCCATGCCTGGGGCCCAGTCAAGGAACAAGGAGTAAAATGCATGAGCTGGGCTCTTCCAGCCCTGTTTGCTGCTGTAATGTGACACAAACTCATCAAGACCTGAGCAGCTCTGGAATCCTGCAGAGCCTATCCCTCCTCAGCAGCAGTTCTGCTGACTCCAGTGTGCTGGCATCAAATTCTGCTGCCAGCACAGAGAAATCCTTAGAGCCATCCCATCCCAAATAATTTCTCCGTCCCTATGTTCCCTTACCAGAGCTGTGCTGAGATCGGGAGCTCTTCCAGCCCTGTTTGCTGCTGTAGTGTGACAAAAACTCATCAAGACCTGAGCATCTGGAATCCTGCAGAACCTATCCCTCCTCAGCAGCAGTTCAAGCTGGTATAAAATTCTGCTACCAGCACAGAGGAATCCTTACAGCCATCCCACCAAATCATTTCTCCGCCCCTGAGCTCCCTTACCAGAGCTGTGCCGAGAGCGAGAGCCCTCCTGAGGAGCAGCACTGCTGTAGGTGTCCATCAGCCTCCTCCGCTGCTCCTGCAGCTCCTCTTCCCTCTGCAGGTCACTCCTGATCTCCTCCTCGATCAGCGCCGACGTTTGCGGCTTCCCGGTGCGCAGCCGGTACTGCTCCTCGCGGCCATCCTCCCTCCTCTGCGTGCCCATGTCCTCCACGAAGGACACCTTGGGCTTCCAGAAGGAGACGTTCAAATACTCCCTGGGCAGGACAGCAGCGCTGGTGGGGCTCTGGGTGGAGCTGGGAAGTTTTCCTCCCCGGGAATCCTCGCTCCCCCATTTGCTGGCGGTGCCGGAAGCGTGCGGGGACACCGAGGGCAGCTCCCGGCTCCTCTCGCTGGCGCTGAAGCGCGGCTGGGACAGCTGGAAGTGGGCGATGCTGGCTGTGTAGCTGGGGATGCTTCTCCCAGCCTTGCTGTCCTCTGTGGGGCTTGAGGGTTGCTCCACCACAAACTCTTTAAGCCAGCTCCTCCTCTCCTCTGCCCGCTTCAGGGGAGTGGGCTTCTCTTGGGGGGCTTCCTCCTGCTCGAACACCTTCCTGCGCTCCTCCAGCTCCTGCTGCGTGCCCCTGTCGTAGGCCCCCAGCAGCCTCCCCTGCCTCTTCAGATCTTCCTCACGCTTCGTTTCCTGCTCGATTTCCCTCTGCACGTAAAGGGAAGCGCGGCCTCTGTCCTTCCCTTTCCTGCCCGGCCCGGGAGACGCGTGAATGTTGAGGACAGGCTTGGTCTGGATCTCCACCAGCTCGCTGCTGGAGGTCAGCCGCTGGATGCCCCTTTCCTTCCAGAGGTTCTCCTCCCTTTCCAAGGCCATGCGGATCTCCCTCTCGATGGGTGTCTCGTTGCTGACCCTCGTCCCGTTGATGCTGGCCCTCACATCCACGTTGAGGGTCTCGTTGGAGGTGCTTCCATCACTGGCGTAGCCTGCAGTGGTTTCAGTGTACATCTCACCCAAGCCAGAGTCCAGGTCTTCTCTGGACCCTGCTTTGGTCAGGATGGACACCTTCCCAATGGGATGTGATCTTTCTGTGTGAGATTTTCTGGGAGTATAAACCTCCTCCTGCTCAGGTGTCTTGTATGAGGACACACCATAAACCTGGTAAAGGCTCTTGTCTGTCCCGCTCTGGCTTGATGCACCAGCACTGCTGTAGCCTCTTGTACCCTTTGTGGCCATCTCAGGGCTGTACCACTCTTCTCTGGAGACTTTTGTCACTGATTCTGGCCTTGGGGACATGGCCTGCTGCCCTGGGCTGAAAAACGAGCCGGGGTTGGTCTTCTCCAGCATCAGGAACTGCTGCCGAGCCGCAGAGAAGTTGATCTGCTCCGTGTCAATATTCTCAGGGTCAACGGGCGTTGCAGCCCTGCCTGGGGAGGGTTTGTCAAACCAGATGGCAAAGCTGGTGGGGACACTGCCTGTGTGCCTGCCTTCAGCTGGGCTGCTGATGGAGCCCAGCTCATCCATGGAGCTCCACCTCTCCGCTATGGTGGAGCTTTTCCTCATGGCCTGGCTGCGGATCACCTCCTTCCTCTCATCTTCCAGCTCCCTGGCTTTCTCAGGGGAGATGTTGGGTGGAGGGACCCTGTACAGGTCTTGCTCCTCGTCATCATAGAGCTTGGAGGGTTTCCTCTCACCCTTGTAAGCCCGGAGGTCGTACAGGCTTCCTGATCTCACCACCTCCAGCTTGGACTCCCTGTCTGGGGACGGGGTCCAGACATCTCTTCCACCCTCCAGGAAATACGAGGGTGACTGGGACCTCCTCTTCCAGCTGTAGCCATTTTCCACCCTCTGGCTGCTGTGCTGGGCAGAGCTGAACACATCATCATCACTGCTGGCCCTCAGCTCTGCCAGGGAGTCGTGCCTGTGCGAGGCCTGTGGCTGCTGGAACACGAGGTGCCTGGTGACCCTGTCCATCTCCTGGGAGCTGTCACTGCTGTGCCAACCTTGTCCCACTCAGGGGCTGCTGCTCGGTTTTGAGGTCACCCTCAGAGTCCCAGTTCAGCAGAGGCCAAGGGTCTCGACCTGGCTGGCCCTGCAAGCAGGAGGGGAGAGCAGCCATGAGGAACAGCACAAGGAGCAGAGGTGGAGATGCAGCCCCTCTCCCAGCCTGCTTCCACTGCCCTTGGGACATGGAATTTCTAAGCTCTATCCCTAGAAATTTCAAAAGTGGCCCAAACACTCATCCTCACAAAACAAACTCCTCTCTCAAACTTCTCCACATCCCTAGGACACTTTAACCCTTTAATCCACCACTAAGCATAACTAACTTCCTCAACAGAGGACAAAACATTGCCTCTCACCTAACTGACCTTTCCTGACAGAAAATACCAGGCCCAGAAGGACCAGCCAACCTGCAACTAACAGCAACCAAAGCTGCCACCACCCTCCACTCTGGCCTACTCAAAGCTTAATTAGGTTCATTCACCACACCAGCCTGTCCTGTGTGGGCAGCACAGCCAGAACACAAAGCCCAATTCCCAACAGGAGCTGCCACAGAGCACAGAAATCCACCCCACCTCTGTCCCCCAGCCTGGCTGGGTTCTGAGGGAGCTCAGCCAAACCTGCCTGGGCACTCAGTGCTGCCTGAACCACCAAAGGCAGCAGTGCTGGGGAAGGTGAAACAGGAAAGCCTGATAAATATGATTGTCTGGCAAAAGATTTTGGGAATATGAAAACTATAAGTGAGATTGAATGAAAGCAAGCTTAGAGATACTTTAGCTACTGAACAACTGTAAAACAATGGTGTGGCTGACTGAAGGTAATCCCCTTTTGATCAAACAATTCCCTCTGCTTGCAGACAGGCCCAAGGGTCAGAGCAGACCCTACAGCTTGGCAGAATGGGCCCAAAGAGGAGTTTTTAGGGTTTAAAATGTAACACGGTATGGTAATGTAATGATTCTTATAGGCTGTATGGAAATGCTGAGGGATTTGTATATTGTACTAGATTGGTTAGTGAGAATCAGAATATTCAACACGGAAGATGATTTATTGTATTGGAACGGGAACCTCCCTCTCTTACCCCTTTTACTCTCTTACCCTCTCATCCTCTCTGCCTCTCTCTTCTCTGAGCTGTGCCTGGCAGCTCCCAGCAGGGCCCTGCACTTGGCCCTTTGCAATAAACCCCAAGTTCCACGACCAGAAGAAGATTTATTGTATTGTAACAGGAACCTCGTCCTCTTTTACTCTCTCTTTACCCTCTTTACTCTTCCTCACTCTCTCATCTCTTTACCACGCTCCTGCCTTCTCTCTCTTTACCCCTCTCTCCTCTCGGGCCTGCTCTGAGCTGTGCCTGGCAGCTCCCAGCAGGGCCCTGCACCCAGGCCCTTTGCAATAAACCCCAAATTCCAATACCAGAAGAAGATTTATTGTATTGTAACGGGAATCTCACCCTCTGATGCTCTCTTTTACTCTCTCATTCTCTCTTTACCACTCTCTTTATCTCTCTCTCCCTCTTTGGGGCCTGCTCTGAGCTGTGCCTGGCAGTTCCCAGCAGGGCCCTGCACCCCGGCCCTTTGCAATAAACCCCAAATTCCACGCCCTGGCTGCAGAGATCTCTCATCTCCATCCATATCCTGACAGTGCTACCCCAATGCTCCCACACAGCAGGACCTCAGCCACAAAGCCACAAGCTCCTGGTGGCACCACATCCAGCTGGGCACCAACAGCCTTGGCCTCTCCACATGCACAGGGCAGGGAGGGAGCTCCAATCCTGGGCAGGGAAAGGTTGTGCCAGGCCAGGGCCACTCCTGCATGGAATATCTCCTTGTGCCATTTACAGAAAGGAGCCTCCAAATAGCCCAGCTCTAGAAACTGGGGTCATAAACACGCTTTCATGGCTCATAAAACGAGGGGACTTTAACCCCCCCTGGCACTCAGGGCAGGAGGGAACAGCCCCAGCCTCGGGGCCAGGCCTGGAACAGCAGATCCCAGACAGGGAGGGGCAGCACAGGTGGGTCCCCATGAGCCAGCAACTGCCACCTCATCCCAGATGCCATCCCGGCTCCAGAACTGGTGGCACACATGTCACCTGCACACAGGCTGTGCCTGGAGGCAGCACTGTCACAGACACATTTTATGAAAAATCCTTTCCTCAGGATTTTTACCTCCTGAGAAGCTGAGAGGCCTCAAGAACAAAATGTAAACATTGATTATCTGCTGCTGTGGAATGCAACAGGTGCATCTGGGATTGGTCTCATGTGGTTGCTTCTAATTAATGGCCAATCACAATCAGCTGGCACAGACAGAGAGTCTGAGCCACAAACCTTTGTTATCATTCATCTTCTTTCCTTTTCGATTCTTAGCCAGCCTTCTGATGAAATCCTTTCTTCTATTCTTTTAGTATAGTTTTATATATATAATATATATAATAAAATAATAAATCAGGCCTTCTGAAATGTGGAGTTGGATCCTCATCTCCTCCCTCACGCTGACCCCCCTGTGAACACCACCACAGGCAGCACCACGTCCTGTGCCATATTTGCTGGGGTTTATCCACGGCTTTGCCCTCACCTGTGAGCCCTGGCAGGCCGGGGTGTGGCAGCCCTGGGCACCATTCCCGGGCATTCACAGCCTCCTGGGAATGTGCAGCAAAACTGGGGCAAGGCCACGGTGACAGCAGGGACAGCCCTGGCGCCACGGCCCAGGTGAGGCAGGTGTTCCCTGCATCACCCCGAGCATCCTGGCTCACCCCCAGCGCTCTGTGCCCGCCTCCTTCATTCCTGCAGCGATTCTGGTGCCCTGCAGCCCTGCCAGGATGATCCACCATCCTCTCCCTCCCACAAAACTCCCAGCCAGGAGCATTTTAAACCTTTCCTGGGGCAGGAGCACGTGTGTTTCATTAGCTGGGACATCCTGGCCAGCCCCGGGCGATGTTTCACCGCTGGAGCTGCTGCCCAGCCCTGTGCCCAGCCCTGTGCCCAGCCCTGGCGCCTCAGCTCCTCTTCCTGCAGCTGAATTTACCTGTTAATTCCCCTGCTGTGATTCACTCCGGCTCTTTTATTGCCCCCAATGACGAGGACAATGCCAACCGTCTGCCCACGCCTCTCACCATGTTTGAGGGTGTGAAATCCCGGCTGGAAGGGATCGGGAGCGCTGGCACCGGAGGGGAGCAGGGCACAGAAACCAGCTGGGCTCTTATCAGGGCTCCACGCAAGCAGAACGGCCCCTCCCAGAGCTGCACCCAAAACATTTCACCTCCCTCAGCTCCCTCTGGAGCTCTGGGGCTGCAGGGGCTCCAAATTCCCTGTTCTGGGCTGCCCCCAGCCCAGCCAAGCACTGTGGGAGCTGCTGGGCACACAGCAGATGGCATTGCCACAGTCTGGCACGGGATCCCCCCATAATGAGACATCTGGGGTGATTTCCAGTGTTCTCCCAGTCTGGGGGTTCTGCACAGGGCTACAGACCCACCCTGTGCCCACCCTGTGCCCACCCTGAGCCAAGGGCTGCCCCAGGATGGGCTGGTGCACACCAACGGCCCAGCACGTGTCCATGCCCCTGTGGTGCCCACCTCAGACAGTGCCACCATCCCTGCACACCCCAGACAGTGCCACCATCCCTGCACACCCCAAACAGTGCCACCATCCCTCAGTGCCACCATCCCTGCACCCTCAGTGCCACCATACCTGCATGGTGCCACCATCCCTGCACACCCTCAGTGCCACCACCATCCCTGCACACCCTCAGTGCCACCATCCCTCAGTGTCACCATCCCTGCACACTCCAGACAGTGCCACCATCCCTCAGTGTCACCATCCCTGCACACCCTCAGTGCCACCATCCCTCAGTGTCACCATCCCTGCCCACCCTCAATGCCACCATCCCTCAGTGCCACCATCCCTGCCCACCCTCAATGCCACCATCCCTCAGTGCCACCATCCCTGCACCCTCAGTGCCACCATCCCTCAGTGTCACCATCCCTGCACACCCCCAGTGCCACCATCCCTGCACCCCCTCAGTGCCACCATCCCTCAGTGCCACCATCCCTCAGTGCCACCATCCCTGCATGGCCATGGGCACACAGCGTCCCCCCAGCGCCTGGCACTGCCCCCAGCCCCCAGCACGCTGCACTCACGGTCCATGGAGGTGGCAGGGCCGGGGTGCCCATGTCCCCATGTCCCCATGTCCCCAGGGCCGGGCTCTGCCGGCCGGGGCGTGGCAGCCCCGGGGTGTGGGGGGTTGGAGGCGCCTGCAGGGCCCTGATAAGCTCTGAGGGGTTCCAGGAACCACCCTGGGCTCTGTGCCCTGTGCCCACGTTCCTGTGCTGGTGTCACCCATGCCCCGGGGCTGCCCTTGGCTCCGATGCCCTGATGCACCAACAGCCATGTGCCAGCGCCACAATGTGCCAGGGTGGTGTGGCCGTGCAGCCACACACAGCCCTTGCTCCAGACTTTCTGCCCCTCCATGAAGGGCACTGAGGAGCCCTGAAGCTTCAGCAGAACCTCCGTGCCCAGCTCTGCCCTCACCCTGTGCGCCCCAGAGCAGGGGATGGCATCAGAGCCCTGTGCCAGGCTCTCCTCTCACACCACAGGGCCTCTCACCCCGTGTTTGCCCTCCTGCCACGGCAGCCCTGGCACTGCCAGCCCCAGCTCCTGCAGCAGGGGACGTGCCACCCGCTCTGGGCACCTCTGGCAGCTGCCAGGATAAGGGCAGGGCTGTGCCACGGCGTCCCCGGTGCCCTTGGTGCCTGGATGTGGCTGGATCTCAGTGGGATGGGTGGCATTGCCATGCCCAGGACTGCCCTCCCTCCTGGCACGTGCCAGGCACTCAGCCCTGTCCCGGTCCCACTCCTGCCAGCCCCACTGGCACCCAAACACGGCGCTGGTGTCACACAGAGCCCAGCTCAGCCCAGCTGTGGCTGCTGGGGGTCTCACCCACCCCCTTGGTGCCCCTCTTACCCCTTGGTGTCCCACTCACCCCCTTAGTGCCACACCCACCCCCTTGGTGCCCCTCTTACCCCCTTGGTGCCCACTCACTCCCATAGTGCCCCATTTACCCCGTGGTGCCCCACTCACCCCTTGGTGTCCCATTTACCCCCTTGGTGCCCACTCACTCCTTTGGTGCCCCCTCTTACCCCCCTGGTGCCACACTCACTCCTTGGTGCCCCGCTCACCCACTTGGTGCCCCATTTACCCCCTTAGTGCCCCACTCACTCCATTAGTGCCTCATTCACCCCTTTGGTGCCCCATTCACCCCCTTGGTGCCCCGCTCACCCACTTGGTGCCCCATTCACCCCTCAGTGCCCCATTTGCCCCTCAGTGCCCCACTCATCCCCTTGGTGCCCCATTCACCCCTTGGTGCCCCATTAACCCCCTCGGTGCCCACTCACTCCTTGGTGCCCCATTCACCCCCTTAGTGCCACACTCACCCCCTTAGTGCCCCATTTACCCTTTGGTGCCACACTCACTCCTTGGTGCCCCTCTTACCCCCTTGGTGCCCCATTCACCCCTTTGGTGCCCCATTCACCCCCTTGGAGCCCACTCACCTCCTTAGTGCCCCATTTGCCCCTTAGTGCCACACTCACCCCCTTGGTGCCCCATTCACCCCCTTGGTGCCCCATTCACCCCTTTGGTGCCCCATTCACCTCCTCAGTGCCCCATTCACCCCTTTGGTGCCCCATTCACCTCCTCAGTGCCCCATTTACCCCCTCGGTGCCACACTCACTCCTTGGTGCCCCACTCACCCACTTGGTGCCCCATTCACCCCTCAGTGCCCCATTCACCCCTTGGTGCCCCACTCACCCCCTCAGTGCTCCACTCACCCCTTGGTGCCCCATTCACCCCTCAGTGCCCCATTTGCCCCCTCGGTGCCCCACTCACCCCTCGGTGCCCGCTCCTGCTGGGCTGGCACTGCCTGGCCTGGGCACAGGGGCTGTGCCTGTGGCTGCCAGGCTGCTCTGTGCTTCCGGGCAGGTGAGCTGAGCCTGTTCTACCCTGGGGCTGAGCCAAAGTCCACAGGTGATGCCAAGGAGCCAGGAGCGCTCCACGCCCGCCTCAGGGCGTGTGCTGGCACCTGGGCTGGCACCAGCCAGGGGTGAGGCCCCACTGCCCCAGGAGAGAGCCCTGGAATCCCTGCCCTGGGCACAAACAGGACCTGGGCATGGACAGAGAGACCCTTGGGCACATGGCGATGGCACCTGGGGCAGGTGCTTAGTGCCCCATTTACCCCCTCAGTGCCCCACTCACTCCCTTAGTGCCCCATTTACCCCCTTAGTGCCACACTCACCCCCTTGGTGCCCCATTCACCCCTTTTGTGCCCCATTCACCCCCTCAGTGCCCCACTCACTCCCTTAGTGCCCCATTTACCCCCTTGGTGCCCCATTTGCCCCTCAGAGCCCCACTCACTCCCTTAGTGCCCCACTCACCCCTTGGTGTCCCACTCACCCCTTGGTGTCCCACTCACCCCCTTGGTGCCCCTCTTACCCCCTTGGTGCCCCACTCATCCCCTTGGTGCCCCATTCACCCCTCAATGCCCCATTTACCCCCTTGGTGCCCCATTCACCCCCTCAGTGCCCCACTCACTCCCTTAGTGCCCCATTTACCCCCTTGGTGCTACACTCACTCCTTGGTGCCCCATTTACCCCCTCAGTGCCCCATTCACCCCTCAATGCCCCACTCACCCCTTGGTGCCCCACTCACTCCCTTAGTGCCCCACTCACCCCTTGGTGCCCCACTCACTCCCTTAGTGCCCCACTCACTCCCTCAGTGCCCCACTCACCCCTTGGTGCCCCACTCATCCCCTTGGTGCCCCATTCACCCCTCAATGCCCCATTTACCCCCTTGGTGCCCCACTCACCCCCTCAGTGCTCCACTCACCCCTTGGTGCCCCATTTACCCCCTCGGTGCCCCATCCATGCCCCCTTTGCCTGGCCAGCATCCCCCCTCATCCCTTTCCTCCCGGGTACCCCAGACCCCTCTCTCTCCCCCCATTTTCTGCCCACACAACCATGGAAGGGCAGAACCCACCCCAGACCTGCCACCCTCACCCTCCCAGCACCCCCAGCACCCCCAGTGCCTCCAGGCTGGTTGTCCACACGGTTTTATTTGCTCGGTTTTGGGGTGTTTTACAAACAACGGGCTGTGGGGAGGATGGGATGGGATGGGGAAAGGGGAAATTCAAACGGGGCTTCGGCACAAGTGAAAAGCTCAGGGGCACGGGAAGTGCACTTCAGCAGAGCTGCGAGGGGACAGGGGGATGTGAGGCAGGGTGGGGACGATGCCAGGCCCAGCACCCGCTCCTGTCACACCCCACACCCCCCCCGGGGGTCTCATCCTGCCCCCCCAGCACCCCCAGGGCCAAATGAGGGGCGGGAGGTGCCAGGGAGGGGAGGGAGCCCCAGTTTGGGGCTGGGGGGGTTTGCAGGGCGGGATGGATGGGGTGGGGTGGGCGGTGATGTGGGGTGGCATTGCCCCCAGGCCGTGCCCTGCTCTGCAGCAATGGGGCTGCAGCGATGCCCAGCAGGGCATGCAGGGGCACGAGAGGCTCCCCTTGCCCTGGCAGTGCCCTCCAAACCCCCCTTGCCCTGGCAGTGCCCCCCAAACCCCCTAACCCAGCCCTGCCTCTCCCATGGGGCTCAGCACAGTGACTCCAACGGGGACAAAACCACAGCCTGGGGGGCACCTGGCGGGCACCAGGGGTGGCATGGGGACACGGGGTGGCACTGCTCACACAGGGGGAGTGTGGGGGAAGGAAAGGCCCATCCTTGGGGGAGCTGAGCCCCATCCTTGGCTGCTGCACCAGCGGTGTCCTGGTGGGCTGGGCAGCTTGGATTCTGCCCCACACACATTTTGGGGGACCCCCAGGGCAGAAAGAACCTTCTCACGTTTAAAGAAGGATCCTTCACCCTGCCCAAAGCTCCTGGAGAGCTCGGGGGCAGCTGATGTGGGCACTGGGGACCATGGGGGGCTCCCCCTGCCTGCCCCAGCTGGTGTCAGTGGGGAGGAAACGCTGGTGCTGGTGGTGGAATCCCCACTGAAGGGCCGGGGTGCAGGGTGGGGCAGCCCCTCTGTGGGACACCACACACCCCTGGCACCTCCCAGCGCCCCAGTTTGGGGTGAACTGGGCTGCCCCCCCACCCTGGGGACCCCAAAGCTGCAGCCCAGGAGCCCAGAGCGCGGCAGAGACACGAAGGGAACAGGAGGCTGGGTCACACTGCCACTGCCACAGGAACCACAGGACCCCCAGCCCGTCCTGCCCCACAGGGCTGAGCCCCCCAAGCTGCCCCTCCCTCCCTGGCACTGCCCTTGGCGGGGCACGGGCACAGTTCAGCCCCCTCAGCTGGCACAGGGAGGGCTCCAGGACGTGCCAGGAGGAGCAGGGCAGGCCTGGACTGACCCTGCAGGAGCCCCATGCCATCAGCACAGCCCGGTGCCAGCCAGGGATGGATGCTGCCCTCAGTGCCCTTCCCTCCCTGGCATTGCCTTTGGTGGGATGTGGGCACAGTTCAGCCCCCTCAGCTGGCACAGTGAGGGCTCCAGGACGTGCCAGGAGGAGCTGGGGCCCTGCAGGAGCCCCATGCCATCAGCACAGCCCAGTGCCAGCCAGGGATGGATGATGCCCTCAGTGCCCTTCCCTCCCTGGCATTGCCCTCGGTGGGACATGGGCACAGTTCAGCCCCCTCAGCTGGCACAGTGAGGGCTCCAAGGTGTGGAGATGAGCCCAGGAGGAGCTGGGGACAGCCTGGGCTGACCCTGCAGGAGCCCCATGCCATCAGCACAGCCCAATACCAGGCAGGGATGGATGCTGCCCTCAGTGCCCTTCCCTCCCTGGCATTGCCTTTGGTGGGACACGGGCACAGTTCAGCCCCCTCAGCTGGCACAGGGAGGGCTCCAGGACATGGAGCTGAGCTCAGGAACAGCCTGGGGACAGCCTGGGCTGGCCCTGCAGGTGACTCTGGCCATCAGCACAGCCCAGTGGCAGGGAGGGATGGACGCTGCCCTCCATGCCCTTCCCTCACTGGCATTGCCTTTGGTGGGACGTGGGCACAGTTCAGCCCCCTCAGCTGGCACAGTGAGGGCTCCAGGATGTGGAGCTGAGCCCAGGAGGAGCAGAGCAGGCCCTGCAGGTGCCCCAGGTGGTTCTGGCCATCAGCACAGCCCAATGCCAGGCAGGGACGGACGCTGCCCTGGGCACACCCTGCCCTGGAGGGCCTGGAGAGCGCAGGGATGAGGAGATGGAGCAGAGATGCCCAGGGGCAGCCAGCGGCCAGCAGAGCCAAACCTCGCCCTGCTGAGCTGGGTGATGGAGGCACAGAGGGAGAGGCTGGCACGGGGCTGGCACGGGGCTGGCACGGGGCTGGCTCCCATGCCCACCGCGGGCTGGCAGCTCCCGGGGACTCATCCACGGACACAGCGACGTCCTCCGATCCCCTGCCCGGCGGCTCCATCCCCCGGCGGCTCCGGGGCGGTGTCGGTGGCAGCGGGGCTGTGCTGGGCACGGGGCGAGGGGGGCACTAATAAACACCACGGGCAGCGCTGGTGGGGGCGGCACGGGGCTGGCACCGGGCATCCCCGCCGTTGGCACCGCGCTGGATGTCCCCGGCTGCGCAGAGAGAGGGGCCGGTGTCCGGTGGGACGGGGGAACGGGGGGCTCGGCGCGGGGCTCACATCACCGTGCAGCACTTGCAGCGCTGCTTCTTCGCGTCTGTCTCCTGCTCGGCCTCCTTGGCATCCGTGGCGTTGGCACCGTGCCCCGCCGAGCCCTCCTCGCCCTGGGGCTGCGCCGGCTCCAGGGCGGTGCCGTTGGGCGGCGTGTGGTCCTTGAGAGCCGGCTCGGCCTTGCCCTCGGCATCCTCGATCACCACCAGCTCGGCCTTGATGGTGCCCTCCAGCCCCAGCACCTTCTTGGTCTCGTTCTCATCCTCCACGTTCTGGTAGCCCATGAAGATCATGGTGACGGGCTGCTGCTGCTCCTGGCCGCCCTCTGTCCCCTCGCCCGGTGCCACCTTGGCCTGCAGCCCCGTGATCTCCCGTCGTGGCGTGGCCTTCTGGCTGCCCGCGCCGCCCTTGGCCGGGCTCTGGCGCCCTTCGGCCTCGTCCGCCTTGTGCAGGAGCTCGTCCACCTCGGAGGAGCTCAGGGGGTGAGCCCCGTTCTGCAGGGCCCCGTCCTCGGCGCTCACGGCGTGCACCACTGCGGGGACAGGAGAGGGACGGTCAGAGGGGTCGGGGTGCGGCCGTGAGATGGGCTGTGGGAGCCCTTCCCTCTCCAAAGGTGCTGCCGCTGAGGGTGGGGCTCCCACAGCATCCCAACCCTGCCCTCTGTGACCACTGAGTGACCCCTTCCCCTCTCCAAAGGTGCTGCCACTGAGAATGAGACTCTCACAGCATCCCATCCCTGCCCTCTGCAGTCACAGAGTGACCTCCTCATCTCCAAAGGTGCTGCCACTGAGGCTGCAGCTCCCACAGCATCCCAACCCTGCCCTCTGTGGTCACAGAGTGACCTCCCCATCTCCAAAGGTGCTGCCACCAAGGCTGGCGCTGTCACAGCATCCCAACCATCCTCTCTGTGGTCACTGAGTGACCCCTTTCCCTCTCCAAAGGTGAGAGGAGCTCGGGATGGGGGCACCAAATGAGTTGGCAAAGTTCCTGCTATCAGAGCCAGATCCTGTGTGACCCCTTCTCATCTCCAAAGGTGCTGCCACTGAGGCTGGGAGTCCCACAGCATCCCAATCTTCCCCTCTGCAGTCACAGAGTGACCCCTTTCCCCTCTCCAAAGGTCCTGCCACTGAGAATGAGACTCTCACAGCATCCCAACCCTCCCCTGTGTGGTCACAGAGTGACCTCCCCATCTCCAAAGGTGCTGCCACCAAGGCCGGCGCTGTCACAGCATCCCAACCCTCCCCTGTGTGGTCACAGAGTGACCTCCTCATCTCCAAAGGTCCTGCCACTGAGGCTGGCGCTGTCACAGCATCCCAACCATCCTCTCTGTGATCACTGAGTGACCTCCTCATCTCCAAAGGTGCTCCTACTGAGGCTGGGACTCCACAGCATCCCAATCTTCCCCTCTGCAGTCACAATGACCCCTTTCCCTCGCCAAAGGTGCTGCCACCAAGGCTGGGACTCTCACAACATCCCAGAGCTGCTGCCAGACCCTCTCTCATCACCTGGCAGCAGCCAGGGAGACTGAAATAAATAAAAGGCCAGTGGAAGGAGCTGTTCCCAGAGCCTCAGGCCCAGCCAGCCCTGCAGGAGCCAGGGCTGTTTGCCAGGCCAAGCTGCCACAGCAGGACGGTGTCTGCTGGCAGCCAGGGCTGCTGTGACACTCTGCCAGGTCACCACTGCCACCTCTGAGCCCCCAGGGATGCTGGGCAGCTGCTGCCCCACAGTGTCCCCACCACATGGGGCTCTCCCACCCCACTGCTCGTGGCACTGGGGCAGAGATGCCATGGCCAGAGCAGCCAAGGGCTCCTCGTGCTCTCCTCTTGACCTGGGCCATGATGTGATGGTCAGAGGGTGAGGGACAGTGACCGGCCTGGCACGGCCATGGCCACACAGAGGGGCTGAATGGGAGCGCTGTGTTTTCCTTGAACAGGGGTTTGTTCCACCACAGTTCCCAGTAGGATGCTCCACTTCCACGTCTGGTCCTTGCCACCACGATGGCCATTTGGGTTTGGTTTGTCCTTGCCACCACAATGGTCCATTTGGGTTTGGTTTGTCCTTGCCACCACAATGGTCCATTTGGATTTGGTTGGTCCTTTCCACCATGATGGTCATTTGGGTTTGTCCTTGCTACCACGATGGTCATTTGGGTTTGGTTTGTCCTTGCCACCACGATGGTCATTTGGGTTTGGCAGGTCCTTGACACCATGATGGTCACTTGGGTTTGGTTTGTCCTTGCCACCACGATGGTCACTTGGGTTTGGTTTGTCCTTGCCACCATGATGGTCATTTGGGTTTGGCAGGTCCTCAACACCATGATGGTCATTTGGATTTGGTTGGTCCTTTCCACCATGATGGTCATTTGGGTTTGGTTTGTCCTTGCCACCACGATGGTCATTTGGGTTTGGCAGGTCCTTGTCACCACAATGGTTCCTTGGGTGGGCTGGTCCTTGCCACCATGAAGGTCATTTGGATTTGGCTGGTTCTTGACACCATGATGGTCATTTGGGTTTGGCAGGTCCTCAACACCATGATGGTCATTTGGATTTGGCTGGTCCTTTCCACCATGATGGTCATTTGGGTTTGGTTTGTCCTTGCCATCACAATGGTTCCTTGGGTGGGCTGGTCCTTGCCACCATGATGGTCATTTGGATTTGGCTGGTTCTTGACACCACGATGGTCATTTGGGTCCTTGCCACCATGATGATCCTCTGGAGAGGTTCCCAATGTTCCCAAAGGCAGCAGGAGCTGCAGACAGGGACCAGTCCCTGGTGCTGCATTTTCACCATCCCCATCAGCCAGCCTGTGGGACAGGCCAGCACACTCCCTGCCCATGGGACAGTGTTGGACAGCACAGATCCTCCTCTCTGCTCCCCAGCAGTGCAGGGTCACGACGTGCAAACCACCAGGACCATCCCCACCGTGCTGCCATGACAATGCTGCCATCCCCCGGGCTGGGCTTGGTGAGGGATTGCCCTCAGGAGCAGCTCCCACACCTCCTCACCCTCCTGGCACGTTTGGGTGGCCTCTCCCTGTCCCCTGGCCCGTACCTTTCAGCTCGTCCTCGTACACCTTGACGCCCTGCACGCAGTGGTTCTGGGGCAGCATGGTGGTGCTGGACAGGACCTTGGTCTCCCCGGTCACTCTGTCCTTCTCCACAGTGATCTCCACCGAGTACATGGCTGGGACACAGAGGGGACAGCGCGGGTTACGGTGCCCTGGCCCTCCCCGTGCCCTGCTCTGAGGGTGGCAGCAGGGCTGTGGAGCTCAGCAGGGACCAGGAGCACTCAGAGGTGCCCAGTGATGCCCAGTGATGTTCAGCAGGGCTCAGCAGTGTTCAGAGGTGCCCAGCGAGGCTCAGCGATGCTCAGCAGGGCTCAGGAAAGCTCAGCAGTGCCCAGCAAGGCTGGCAGGGCTCAGTGGTGCCCAGCAGGGCTCAGCAGGGCTCAGAAGTGTTCAGCGCTGCCCAGCAGGGCTCAGTGATGCTCAGCAGTGCCCAGCAAGGCTCGGCAGGGCTCAGTGATGCTCAGCAGGGCTCAGAAGTGTTCAGCGCTGCCCAGCAGGGCTCAGTGATGCTCAGCAGTGCCCAGCAAGGCTCGGCAGGGCTCAGTGATGCTCAGCAGGGCTCAGCAGTGTTCAGAGATGCCCAGCAGGGCTCAGTGGTGCTCAGCGAGGTTTAGTGATGCTCAGCAGGGCTCAGCAAGGCTCAGCAGGGCTCAGAAGTGTCCAGTGATGCTCAGCAGGGCTCAGTGGTGCCCAGCTGTGCCCAGCAAGGGTCAGTGGTTCCCAGCAGGGCTCAGCAGGGCTCAGTGGTACCCAGTGATGCTCAGCAGTGCCCAGCAGGGCTCAGTGGTGCCCAGTGATGCTCAACAGTGCCCAGCAGGGCCCAGCAGTGTTAGCAAGGCAGCAGCAGGGAGCAGTCAATGGCAGAGGCAGGTGTGACACCCCTGGCACATCCTGGTACCCGTGTCCATCCTGGTGCTGCTGCCATCCCCTTACCTGCACGGCTGCTGTGCTTCTGGGGCTGTGTCCGTCTGTCCAGGCAGTGAGCACTGCTGCCCTTGGGCCTGGCTGGGGGCCAGATTCATGCCCAGGGAGGTGCAACCCCCATGAGGGTGCTGGTGCTGGCACAGCCCCTCTGCCCCCATGGCATGGGTGACTCTTGGCATCTCTCCTTCCATTCCACGCCTGGCCAGCAGCAGGGTCCCCTCAGCCCCATCCAAGGACCCCAAATGGGCTCTGCCCCGTGCTGGTGCCAGTCTGAGCTCTGCCCCAAACCCCCCCAGCCCCGTGTGCCCCACAGCTCCCTGTGCCTGGCACTGCTGCCTCAGCCTGCCCAGAGAAGCTGCAAACAGAGCAGGGAGGGTGGAACTGCAGCAGAAACACGAGCAGGGCTCAGGGCAGGGCCCTGAGCCACGAACCAGCCGTGGGTTGGGGTGGAAGCAGAACCAAGGAGGGATGTTCAGTGCCCTGGGCTGGGGAAGGCATTGAGCAAGCTGAGGGTGGCACAGAGGGCAGGGGGAGCAGCCTGCAGGGAGCTCAGCGGGCACCTACCCGCCTTCATCATCTCACTGCCTTCCACTGCCTTCATGGGGCTGCTGGAGAGCCTCTTGTCAGCTGGAGATGGAGAGGAGGCACCGCCTGAGACCGGCTGTGCCCCGGTGTGTGCCCCCCGTGGTTGGCACCTGGGAGGGCTCCCCCACCCAGGGCACACGGGGACAGGGCTCTGGTCTGGCTCTGCCCGCCCATCCTGCCCTCAGGGCAGCAGGAGGGCAGGGCTGGTGCTGAAACACAGCCGAGAGATCAGGATTTACCTACCCTTAACTGTGCCCAGGGGACTCTGCAAAAAACAGAAGGGAGAGGTTAAAGGAGCTTGCAGGAACTGCCATAGACCCTCTACGTGCACGCCCACCACCCACAGCCCCCCAAACCCACCAGGGATGGGCACCCCAACCCCATGGCCAGCAGCCCTGCCCACCTTCTGCGTGTTGGGGACAGCCTCAGCTTTCTTCTCCTCCTTGGCTGCTGCCTCTGCCAGGTTCTCCTTGGTCGAGGCCACTGAGCTGCTGTTCTCCAGCATCTCCAGCTCCTTCTCCAGCCTGCAGGGAGAGCCAGGGCTGAGGGCAGTGTGGGACAGGGAAATGGGGTGCAGCCACACAGGGCAGGGGAGAGGGGACACCCAGATTGTCCCCACAGGGTGCAGGGACACACAGACTGTGGCATGGCTGTCACTTTGCAGGGGGAAAACTGTGGGAACCCAGGACATCCCTCCTGAGGCAGGACCCCTGCCAGGGGGCTCAGAGACCCTGGCACAGAGCCCAGAACACCTGTGGGTTTGAATATCACCAACCTTATATGAAGATCAGCAAGCCACAACAGTTTAGGCAGAATATTAGTGAAGTTATCACAGGGTGGAAAAGGAGATTTTGGGGTTTTTGGAATGGGGGTTCAGGAGGCAAGATGGAGGGAACTGGGTGTGTCCAGCCTTTCTCCTTCTTCTTCTTGGCCTCCATCTTCTGCTGTGATGGTGGCACTCACAGATTGGTTTGGAGTAGAAGCTCACTAACACAGGTGACAGGTATTGGGAAGGAGTTGTGAACATTGTACAGGTAGTTTTTAGTATAAAGACATAACACTGCCCTGGGGGCAGGCAGAGTGCCTGGACTGTCTTGCTGGGCAGATCTCGGCAGGACAGGAGAAAGAATTTTATAGATAAGATACAATAAACAACCTTGAGACCGAGAAATTAAGAACCCTGACTCCTTCTTCAAGCACTGGGCTGGGAAAAGAGATTTTTGAACTTTTCTCGGGGTCACTGTGACCAGCTGGAGACCCCAACACAAAAGCCAACAGGGTCAGCACCAAATGGATGGCAGAGACCCCACCATGGGCACTGGGCAGGGAGAGTGACCCCTGCACAGTGACCCCTGCACACTTGGTGTTGCTCCATCATCCTCCTGCTCCTGCACGTGTCCCTCCAAACCTGGCTGAGCTTCCACGAGGGCAATCTCAGTTCTCAGCCCCTCTGGGACGCAGCAGAGCTCGGGGGAGTGCCCACGGATCCCATGGAAGGGCTGCAGCCCCGGCAGAGCTCCCCGGGCTCCTCACCCTGCTCTGGCAGGAATGCATTGCACCATTAGCAGCACACAATGGCCCTTGGTGCCTGACCCCTGTGTGTGTGTGTGTGTGCACCGTGCTCGGTAATTAGCAGCTCCACGGGACTGATTGCATTCCTCATTCTTTTATGAACAATCCTTTCCTTGCGATTTTTCCTCCTGAGAAGCTGAGAGGCCTCAGGAACAAAATGTGAGCAATGGTTATCTGCTGCTGTGGAGTGCAACAGGTGGATCTTTGATTAGCCTATGTTGGTTGTTTCTAATTAATGGCCAATCACAGCCCAGCTGTGTTTATATGTGTTGTGTTAGAGAGTGATGCTCTCTTGAGTAGTGTGGTAAATGTAGTTTTAGGTTATAACAGAGCTGAGCCACAAACCTTTGTTATCATTCCTTCTTATTCTATTCTCAGCCAGCCTTCTGATGAAATCCTTTCTTCCATTCTTTTAGTATAGTTTTAATGTAACATATATCATAAAATAATAAATCAAGCCTTCTGAAACACGGAGTCAGATCCTCGTCTCTCCCCTCAAACTGAGACCCCTGTGAACACGGTCACACAGCAGCTCCAAGCTCAGCGTGCCCTGCCTTGCCCCCAGCACCTGAATCTCAGCACCCACCTGCCCAGGGATGCTGGAGGGGTGCCCAGGAATGCCCAGGGATGCCCAGGGGTGCCCAGGGATGCCCAGGGATGCCCAGGGGTGGCCAGGGGGTCTCTGGAGGGACTTTTGTGCCCTCTACCTGCACCCCAACATCCATCCCCACACCGGCCCTGTTACCTCTGGATGGTTTCCTCCAGCTCCTTGGTCTTCACCTCATCCTCCTGCATCTGTTTCTTCATGGCCTCTTCCTCCTCGGAGGCAGAAGCCGGGGCTCCCTCCAGGAGCCATCTCTCCCGCAGAGCCTTGGACTGGGGTGGGGGCACAAAAGGGGGGTCACCATCCTGCCCTCCCCAGCCAGGGGAGGATCCCGGGGGTCTCCAGGGGGGGATTCTCACCTTGAGATGCTGCAGCTGCCTCCGGTCATCCTCCAGCTGCCGCCTTTTGTTCTCGATCTCCGTCTGACGCTTCCGCTTCTCCTGCAGGGACAGAGGGGTCGGTGCGGGGAGGGGAGAGCACCGGGGCCAAGGGGGAGCTCCAGGGATTGGGGCTCGCGGTGTGAAAAATGTGCATTTTGTGATTGGCTTTTGGCAAATAGTGAAGTAAATATTATATGTGTTGTGTTAAAGAGTGATGCTGTGTTAATTCCCTTGAGTAGTGTGGTAAATGCAGTTTTAGGTTATAACAAAATGTTAAAATAGAAATGATGCTGTGTAAGGATACTTTTTTTTTTTAAAGAAAGGAATTGCAGCGAGGTAAGAGCCACGGGACACCTGAATCTTTCAGAGAAAGAGAATTTATTGCCTTTTTATCAGAAGGAACAAACTTCTTCCCACCTCGCTCAGTCAGGATTCAGAGGAAGAAGCTGACACTGACCAGACAGAATCCTGTGTTTGAATGGAATTTATGCATCATGTATGAAGTGTAGGAATATGCAATGGGCTAATGTTTTTAAGGGTCAATCCTTTGTTAACTGTGTCCCTTTTTGGGCTTATGCTGCCTAGAAAAAGGTACCCAGACTGTCCATAACTCTTTGTCTTTATTGTCTCATATTGTCCTAATTCAAACTGTCAAAACTATTATTACTAATTATTATATTATATATATTATCATTACTAA